>NC_141072.1:39014210-39381710 GCF_041138505.1 Cibotium barometz
ATATATATAGATCTATTTATTTATACATGCATACATACCTATAGATACATACATATATAAATACATACATAATATATATGCGTGTGTTTATGTATGTATAGGTATGTACATTCTCTCTCTTACACATGCACATAATATAATATTAGAAGATATATATATGTGTGTGTGGAGTGGTGGGCAATTTGCTTTCTAATGATATATATATAAAGGAAACTCATTCAATGAGCAAGTGACTTGATGTGACAATTAATTGTGAGCGGCCAATGTATCTATGGGTGAATGCATGGTATGGTGGCTCATATAGATGTGTCCATGGACACTAGCTATTGCACTATATTTCAAGGGTTGGTTTATGTTTCAAAAGTCACAAAGAAGAATTAAATTAAATTATATGTATAACAGATTTGAAACTCCCACGTAGTGGGGTTGCTACGTGGGTTTCCTGTTTCTTCAGAAGCCTTTGTTTCTTCCCCCTCCCTCTCTGCACCTCTCTCTCTCTTCCCATCTCGGATTTGAAACTCCCATGTAGTGGGGTTGCTATGTGGGTTTCCTCTTTCTTCAGAAGCCTTTGTTGCTTCCCCCTCCCTCTCTATACCTATCTCTCTCTGCCCATCTCCTTGTCATCACACACAAAGAGCCGTATAGAGAACCTCTGTCCATCTCTCTCTCTCTCTCTCTCTCTCTCTCTCTCTCTCTCTCACACACACACACACACACACACACACACACACACACACAGATTAACAGGGTATTTCCATATCTGCTTGAGGCTATTTCCATATCTATCCTTGGTTTTGTTTAATGGAAGGCAGAGAAGATAGTATAGAGCCTTCAAATCAGGAAGGATGTTTTCTGTTGTGCATTTGATGGTTGCACACAGGCACATTTCATTTCATTTCAAGAATGTTCCCATTCTTCAAGAAGAAATCAGCTTCTCACTGAAGATGAACAGGATGCAGTTAGAAAGTATGAAGCTTTTACAAAGAGGGAGTATCGGAAAAGGCGTCGGTTATTACAGAACCAATCACAAGTCATAGACAATGAGGAAGACATTGAATTAAGGAAACAAAAATGTGCAGAGCACCTAGTTGAGCACATTTTGACAGAGCTAAAACCTTACGAGAAAAATGAAAGGGCAGATATCGTTAAGCAAGTCCTCTCAGTAATGAATAGATTCTACCATATACAGAGGACAAATAAAAAAGTCTCTCTCTTTTGGTCTCTGCAATCAGTAGCTCATTATAGGTGTTGAAGACTCCAGATCCTCGGATGAATTGTTTTTGAAGCGCAACACTCTAACAATGCTTATTCATGGATTAAATCACGTTTTCAGATATGGTGACAAAGACCTCAGCCTTCTTCAAGCTGCAAAGCTTCTTAACATTCACCCAAGAAACCTTTATGTTGCGGTAAGTAGAGCTAGTAGTGATGCTCAGGCTTCTCTATTGCCACTGGAAGCATGTAAAAGAAAGAGTTCCCATTCTAGCTGACTGAAGAGGTCAAGGAAATAGTAGTGAAATTTTGGACGGAGCATACAAGGGTGTCTCCAAACAAGAAAGATATTCGTCGGCTTTCGAACTGGCTACAAGCAATCAATCGAACATCCGGTACACTTGTTGGATGAATCTCAGGTACATACCTCCACTGTGGATAAGAGCGTAGTTTGTTATTCATGTCTTGCATATCATGGAGTAGAGGTCATGGATTACTCAGTGAAGAATGCTATATAGCTCACAACACCCTGGTATAGCACATTGACTAATGCACAGGGCTATTTTGCATGATTATGTAGTAAATAGCAGTCTCTACGAGCTATATAGCATAGTTAACCAATTACATACCACATGCTGAATGACCATCCCTAATATAGCATGATCATGTAGTAAATAGCAGTCTCTATACGAGCTATATAGCATAGCTAACCAATTACATAGCACATGTTGAATGACTATCCCTTCGTCATTAAATCCTAGGGTTCTATTGCATAGCCATGTACTAGTTATATAACATTGAACCAGTTATATAGCATGTGTACAATGATGTATAAGTCTAAGATTCACAAATAGCATTGTGCACGCGCTATATAGCTGAAAGAATTACTCATAGAGCACATTGACTAATAGCTCACAACACTGGTATAGCACATTGACTACTAACCCTAGGGCTATTTTGTATGACCATGAAGTACATAGAGAGTACATAGCAGTCACTACTACGAGCTATATAGCACAGTTAACCAGTTACATAGCACATGTTCAATGACCACCCCTAATATAGCACACATCATTAAAGCCTGGGGTTCTATTTGGTACATGTACAATATAGCACTCTCTACAACACACTCAACCAGTTATATAGCACTGAACCAATTATATAGCACTGAACCAATTATATAGCATTTGTACAATGATGCATGTCTAAGATTCACAAATAGCAATGTGCATGTGCTATATAGCTCACATGTGCTACATAGCAATCAGTACGAGCTATATAGTACAGTACTAATGCATAACCATGTACTATATAGCTGACCTATTTTGTGAATACATAGCACTGTGTATCTGCTTATCCTCATCTGCAAATTCTTCATAGTCTATGTTCCTTGTAGACAGAGTATTTTTTGAGGTTTAAGTTTGCTTATCCTCATCTGCAAATTGGCCAACGCTCATTCGAGAAGCTCAAACCTTTCTTTGTGTGCAAGCTAAATGACTGGAACACATGTTGCTGTGTGTACCACATACAAATGTTATACCTAAAAGATGCCTTCAGTCGGATGCACTTAGATGCTTTTGGCTTTCATGGAAGCTTGTGTAAATGTCATTGTATTGTTTGCAAATCAAGCAGCGAAGGAAAAATGTGTTGCACATGCCTGTACTATACATCACAGCACATTTCCCCTCTCACCCTAAAAGTTCACCATGCCTGGTTATGCTATATAGCACAATTCCTGTACTATACAGCACAACACAAATGTCCCTCTCACACCCTAAGTTCACCATGTCTAGCTGTGCTATATAGCACAATTCCTGTACTATACAGCACAACACAATGCCCCTCTCACCCTAAGTTCACCATGTCTAGTTGTGCTATATAGTACGATTCCTGTACTATACAGCACAACACAATGCCCCTCTCACCCTAAGTTCACCATGTCTAGTTGTGCTATATAGTACGATTTCTGTACTATACAGCACAACACAATGCCCCTCTCACCCTAAGTTCACCATGTCTAGTTGTGTTATATAGCACAATTCCTGTACTATACAGCACAACACAATGCCGCTCTCACTCTAAGTTCAATCTGGTTGTGCTATATAGCATTGGTACTATATAGCATAACACAGTGCACAAAACATAGAACCAAGGATTAAGCAATAAAAAATAGCATAGACAAAACAAGAACCAATTCTAGTTGAGCCATAAATCATATAATAACTTCGCCAGTTGTATTATATTCAAGTTAATGGATGTTACAAAAATGAGGGTGTATACAAAAAGGATAATGGGGGTGTATACAAAAAGCCTCCAATGTAGTGCTTGGTTAGCGCTTGCATATTTCATTGCCTTTGTCGCAGCGAGTGTTCATAGTATTCGATGACAGCAGCAGATACATTATCCTTAGGATTATACATCATGTTATCCCATGCATAACGCCACGGATCCTTAGCACACCTCCACTTGACCATCCATGGAATCAAGGTCCTCGTTAAGAATTTTGGTTCTTGAGATTCATCCTCCGGTTCCTTAGCACACCTCCACTTGACCATCCATGGAATCAAGGTCCTCGTTAAGAATTTTGGTTCTTGAGATTCATCCTCCGGTTCAAATGAGGGTGGACATATACAACATTCCCAGGGGTTCTTCATGCTTTTGTACCGTGTGTCATCGATCAACAAAGTGTCTTGGGCAAAAAACCGTGGGTGCTATAACAAGAAGTCATCCTTAATCACCGTAAAAAATATTGGTTTGTCTGTGGAATCAGAGATGGGGATACCTGTCACATCTTTGAAGGTGAATGGTGCAACCTGGCATCTCTCTTGTGGCAAAATATCCACAAGAAAGGATCTTTGTAGTTCAGGAAAACATGCCTTCAACATTGCATACAGGTTGTCCTTGACCATACTAGTCCATAAGGCAGCATGAAAGTGTGTCGCAAACTGCACAGAGGAATCTAAGAGCATCAGGCCTTACAACATATTGAAACTGAGGCTTTCTATCCTCCTTTGGGGTGCTGATGATATGGTATAGACTGGATACTTTAGCATCAATCCATGTTTGAGGGACTCCCCGATTATATGTTATTCTATACCTTTTCACTAACAGACCATTGACATTGAGCAATATGCATCAAATATTCACACGCAAGGGCGTACATATAACCTGACATGGGATTGCTGCAAGACCATTGTCTTGTTTTGTTTCCATGTTAACATCCTCCTCCACACTGGCATTGTCCTGTTCCATAGTGTCATTTCTTAAACTCACATTGTCCTGTTCTACAGCGACATTGTCCTCCTCCACACTGGCATTGTCTTGTTCCACAGCCACATTGTCCTCAACGTTAGCATTGGCACCACAATGGCTATTATCCTCCTCCACACTGACATTGACATTCTCCTGAACACTGGCATTTTCCACAGTGACATCCACAGCTATGTCTATATTAACAGCCTCCTCCACAGTGGCATTCTCCTCCACACTAACATTGACATTCTCCTGAACACTGGCATTTTCCACAGTGACATCCACAGCTGTGTCTATATTAACAGCCTCCTCCATGTGGCATTCTCCTCCACAGTGACATTGACATTCTCTTGAACACTGGCATTTTCCACAGTGACATCCACAACTGTGTCTATATTAACAACCTCTGTGTCTATATTAACAACCTCCTCCTCCACACTGACATTCTCTTGAACACTAGCATTGGCCTCTGCCGCCACAGTGACATTCTCTGGAGGGTTGGATGTTTCTGCACATGCATGTCAAATATTTGCTTATGCACATGCATGTCAAATATTGCAAGAATAGGAACAACCATCACAAGAAGTTGTTCATTTCCATTGATGATGGCTACAAAAGGAAAATCCGTGGGCAGTTGGAGAAATAAAAGAACATTCATAAAAAAAATGAATATAGACACTTGCAAGAATAGGAAAGCCATAACAAAAAGTTGCAACAATGAATATAGACACTTGCAAGAATAGGAAAGCCATAACAACAAGTTGTTAAAGATGGTGGCTACAAAAGGGAAATGCATGGCATGTGACAATGCACAATACCATCATTAAGCATACAACTTTTGCTTTCTAGCACAATTTTTCTTTTTCCTACCATGGATTAAGGGGACATCAAATTCTTCATCACACCTAATCGTTTTGGGGTGGATCATAGAGGCACTTTGGGGATGGCTTCATAGGTTTTGGGGAGGGGGTTCCTCCAAGATTCTTTGCCACTTCGCTTATCTCCCTAAGTGACTCGACATATTGATCATCCAATGTTGACTCTGCCTCACTCTTGCGTCGCACCTCTAGGGTTGGGTTTTCTTCAAATTGAGAACCCCCCACCTTGTCCAAACTAGCATGAGAGCATTGTTCTACATGTATACATGTAGAGACATTAGAAGATCCCCAAAGAAACTTGAAAGATACAAGTTTTTATTACAAATATATAAAATAAATTTACCAGTCGCATGCATTGACATGTTCTCTCGTACTTGCATGGTCTCCTCTGCTGCAAAACTAGACGTCGGCTTGTCACTACCTGAAAATGCAAATTCAATGTATCATTACTCCATAACCATCAATGTGGAGTACTTGCTTTGTATACCAAGTCAGCAACTTACCGGAACAGGGCTCTGTCTTAACAGTTGCTATAGCCTAACCTACCGTGTGCTTTGCCCTCTTAGACACAACTCCGCTACTACAGCCAGGGTATGCACATGTGTAAAAAGCAGATCATGTGATAAACATGGCAGCAAGGCAAGGTTTGGGCTATATAACTCATATAGTATTCCACCATACCATACTTAGACCCCTAGGTGTGTGGAAAAACCGTCGTCTCTTTTCCTTTCTCCTTTTCAACAAATCTCATCTCCTTTCTCCACTTAAAGAGGCAGGCACAGTTGTGCTTAATATGTAATAGAGTGTGTTTGTGGGTAATGCTCCTTTAGCTACAATTGGATGTACTTGGAATCATTGTAAGAGCGAAAATTTAATGGAATAGATTGATGTCATTTGTGTTGGACTTATCTTGCTAAGCCTATTATCAATAAAGTTCTTAGATACCTTCATTGTCTAATTAGGAGGTTGATTATTTGCTTTATTTATCAATAAAGTTCTTAGATACCTTCATTGTCTAATTAGGAGGTTGATTATTTGCTTTATTATAAATAAAATAGTACCTTCATTATCTAATTAGGAGGTTGATTATTTGCTTTGGTTATCCCCCCCAAGCTATGAGGATTTCCAAGTTGGTGTTGGGGCTACCTAGAGGAGGATTTAGAACAGGCTGAGAGAGAGAGAGAGAGAGAGAGAGAGAGAGAGAGAGAGATTTCCATCTCATAAACGCATGTTTATTCGAGCCGCATACTCTTAGGCACCTCTTCAAACAGAACGTGCAGCTCAACAAAAAGGCAGCATCTACTATCGTCGTCTGTAGTACCTACCTCCTCTGTGCTGTGTCTATAGCAAGCCTACTGCGCCATTCCACTTCAACCCTGGTCTAGCTTTACCTCAGTGCACAGCTCTCCCAAGCTCGCCAGTAAACATCAGAAGCATGACAGCTTTCTTTCAAAGCAAGATGCACTGCAACTCGACATCAGCACATCAACAGTAGCTCCAACGTTCACAATAGTAGTTGCCTTTCCATCAGTAGTGGAAATCAGTAGCACTCGAAGGCAAGCGAACTGCAGGAACTTACCTTCCAGTAGCTGCTGGCACAGCAATACTGTGGCGCGTCGGTAGACATGCCCAACAGCTCCATCCTACGCAGAACGCAGGCACATCCTCCATCGGCGGCTTCACCTTCAAGCAAAATAGTGCCTCCTCCACCAGGAGCAGTGCGAAACGATCGCCAATCAACCGTTGCAGGTGCCATGAAGCGTCAGCCAGCGTAAACGTCAGCACCACCTCTTGCTCCATTTCAGCTCTCTCTCATCCTCCAGCTGGCCACCTTGCAAAAATTATGTCTCTCAATAATATGTAATAGATTGTTAGATTTATATAGGTATTTTGAAGTTTAATTTGAAATCAAAAGTGTAAATTACATTTTTTTAAATAACATTTTTATTAATGTCACTTGTAAGTGCAGCCTACATCTATAACCTTGCATATTTTCAAAATTACGATTAAATTTACCAACGAGTGCTAGCTCATCTGGTAGAGCGTTGGTCTCCTCTCCCAAGGTCTTGTGTTCGAGTCTTGGGGGCCTCATTAGGTACCTACCCTTGATGGGTTGATTATAAGCATGTACGATGGGTTCGCCAGCCCTCATCCCGGCAGGGCCGCCTCCACCTCACGGAGGCTAGGTGCGTGTGTTTCTAAATTTCCTGAACCTTCAAAAAAATTTTTACGATTAAATATTAATTTTGATACTGTACACGTTTAAGGACATTTATGGTTCAATGAATAGCTCACAACTAGGCCTATCCACTGAACATGTGAGTCATGATATTCAGAACATTTCCTTTATGGTTCGTGGCACACAAACTGGACTATGGAAGCTAGCAATCTCTAGGGTGGGCTTCAAAACTATCCTTCCTTCACACGTGTTTTGATTAAGTATTAGATTTAATATTGAGCTAATGCATGGTGGTTGTCATAGTAGTTCATATTGTGGATAAAGCATCTACAAGAGCATATGGTAACTATGGTCTAGTGAGGAACTAGTATGACGTTTTTCCCCAAACTATGACAATTTGGTGACCTCATTGAACATCTCCTAAACATGCAGGTGCGAAACCCACCTTTTACTTTAGAGGAGTTCGATGTGATGCTGGTGTAGGATGAAATGCGTTTCAAAGCCAGAGATGGCAGTGATGGTGCATTCTCCACAAATGCAAAGAAAAGCAAGGGGATGGGCTCTGATAACTCTTGTGTTTTTGAATAGAAAAAGGAAACAAAGGCAAATTGTTTCTAGTGCGACAAGCCTGGGCATGTGGTCAAATCATATAGAGTGAGGGAAGCAAATGAGAAGAATGGAACTTTGAAGCCTTTGAAGAAGCCCACAAACGGTGTTGAAGCAGAATTGGAGTTGTTTATGGAAATAGAAGCAATCAGTGCAAAGGTAGAACATTCCTCAGCATCCTATGCTTCATGAATCATCAACAGTGGAGTATCCCAACATATGACAAGTCAAAGGGAGCTGGCATTCCCTTCTTCAAGCCTGACAAGCAAGCTATGGCATGAGAGCTTTGTGTACCTGAACTTTGTTGTCTTAAAAGAGATGTAAAGGTCTGGGATTATAGCACATCTACCAGTATTTTTCAGAGATGTCAGATGTGTGAAGCTTGTATAATGGGCAAGTAACATCGGCATGCATTTCCACAAGAAAGCAGGAATCGTGCACAGGCTTCTCTTTAGCTTGTACATGCAAATCTTTGGTAAAATGCCAACTGTTGCATTGAGTGGTTCTTCCTACTTCTTATTACTGATTGATGACCTTAGTACGAAGATGTCGGTGTATTTTCTTCAAGATAAGACTAGCATAGCTTGGTAGAGAATGAGACAAGAAAGGTGCTGAAACGTTTTGAAAAAATCGAGGAGGCCAATTCATATCAAGCGAGTTTTTAATGCCTACTGTGCAAGGAGCATGAGATCAAGAGAGATTTGATAGTTATACTCCACAAGAAAATGCTGTTGTGCGAAGGCAGTAAAGCGCATACCACCTCAAGAAACTTATTCAGGTAAGGAACCCTCAGTTGCACATTTTAGGACATTTGGTTTTGACTGTTTTGTGCATGTTCGAGAGTCATTCAAAACCAAGTGGAATCCCAAGTCTAGGAAGCATATCTTCTTAGGGCATAATATGGAGTCAAAGGGTTGCTGACTATACAACTGAGAGGCAAAAAAGATAATTAGTAGTTGTGATGTGGTGTTTGAGGAACATCCTCATCAGGAGAAGAAGGCTCTGTTCACACTATCCTTTAAAGAAGAAGTAGCCCAACAGATGCAACCACCAGTGGGCAGTACCAACTCCATAAGAGGTGGATTCACTAGATGATGAAGAAGAGAAGCCTGTAACATCACAGAAGGAGCCATATCCTAAATAGGCGAAGTAGATTTTGGATGTGGGAAAGCTCCGCCTGCAATCACAAAAAATCCATCAACTATTTATAGATCCAAGAGAATAGAGGAGTAGAAGAGGGTCTCTACTCACATTGTCAATATGGCCTTGATGAGACTGAGATAATGAAAGTACAAGAATCAGTCAGTTTAGAGGAAGCATTAATAGATCCAAACTGGATTGGGGCCATGGAATCAGAGTATGACTCAATTTTAAGAAACCACACTTGGGATCTTATGGATCGTCTTATAAAATGGAAGGTTATTGGCACCAAGTGGGTTTGGAAGGCCAAATACAAGTCTCATGGTACACTGGATAAGTATAAAGCAAGACTCATGGTGGCGAAGGATTTTGCACAAGTTGAAGGGTTCACTTTTAGACGAGATGTTTACGTCCACAATCAGATTGACCACTATTGCTATCCTTGGCCGCTCATGAAAGTGGTCAGTATTACAAATGGATATGAAACTAACATATTTGAATGGCTATCTCGAGGGGGAGGTTTATGTGGTATAGCTACCTGGGTTTTGTTGAAAATACAAGTGAATAGGGTGTATGCGGGAACAAGCCCTTGGATAGAGGCTGTAAAAGAGGATGAGTAAATGTGAAAGAACCTATGAAAAGGTGAGAAGAATCTACTGGGAGAGAATAAAGGGTAGCATGAGAAGATTTAGGAAGTGTGGAGATATTCTGGGAAGTGTGGAGATATTTTGGGAAAAGTGAAGAGGTGGAGAGAATCAGGGAAAAGAGGTGGAGTGAATCATGGAGAAATCAGTGGGATTTGATGCTTGGATGTAAGCTCTATAAATTGAGGCATTTCCCTAATGAGAATTTGCTAGTTTTTGAGTATCCATGCCTACATTAATCTATTTGTTAATTACCCACTAATTATGTCTTAATTATTTACTAATCACTTTGTTAATGATGTTGATTCTAGTGTTTGATCCACCATAGCTCATCACAATGCTATTTGTTAATTACCCACTAATTATATCTTAATTATTTACTAATCACTTTGTTAATGATGTTGATTCTAGTGTTTGATCTACCATAGCTCATCACAATGCTCAAATTTCAACAGGTTTGAGATATCCGGTTCAAAAAAACAAAGTGTGCAAACTTTGGAAGGCATTGTATGGGCTGAAACAAGCCCCTCGACAATGGTACTAGCAGATAGATGCTTTCTTTTTAGGTATTGGTCTTTCTAAAAGCCTACCATATACAAATTTGTATATATTCTCTTAGCATGGTAGGTAAGTGATCATTGTTCTATATGTGGATGATCTCATTATGATAGTAGACACAAGAGATGTTGAGTTCAGAGTTAGATACGAGAGACCTTAGGCTTATGTATTTTTGCTTAGGATATTGAGGTCTGGAAAGAGCTAGATAGAATCTTCATTTCTCAGTAAAAATATGGAAGATCATTAGGGAAAATATGGACTATAGAAAGGGCTTTCTAAGGATTACCTTAGGTTGCTAAATTTTTGGGTTGAGAATGCTAAACTTGGCTCCAAAGTAGGGGACAAGCTAATGAATACCCTACTTTTGGATCCCTTTTAGACTAGTAACTCCTAGATCCTCTTCTATTATTACTCTAGGGTCCACTCACTTTTTAAAAAAGTTACTACTATTTCTAGAGTCCATTCTCATTTTTGAAAATTTTTATGTGTGAGATTCCTTGGACCACTTGCCTTTTTAATGTGCTCCCACACTTCTCTCTTTAATAAATTTAAAAAAAGCGGATGTAAGGGACCCTAAAATTAGGGTTTTTTTTGAAATTTTAAAATTTTAACAATAAAAAAGGGTCCCTCAATCATATGTAACCTCCAAAACTACCTTTTCAGGATCACTTTCAGTTAATAATTGCCTCTTCAAGTCCCATATCTTTTCCATCATATCTCATGCATATATATGTGGTCCCACACCTCTCTTCCCCAAATATGAAAAACGCGGGTTTAAGGGACCCTAAAATTAGTTTTTTTTGAAAATTTTAAATTTAAATATTTTAAAATAAAAAAAGGGTCCCTCAATCATATGTTACCCTCAAAAGTACCTTTTCAAGGTCATTTTCAACAATAACTACCTCATCTTCCTTTAATCATCCTTTCAGCCCCCTCTTATCCTTCTTTCATTGCTGACCTTAGTCTAAACCATGCCTCCTTTAGAAGATATTACTAACACAAGAAAACATAAGATAGATCTTCATATTCATGTAGAAGAGGAATATGCATCAATGAAACGTCCTTACGTAAGAAAACCATTGGATAATGCATCCACTTCTTTACTTAGGATTCAGGGAAAGAAACATGTAGACTTATGGGTTGATGGTGCACTTTGACCTTAGACAACCCCACCATTCAGTGATTTGACTAGTTTAGTACGTCACATTGGTGATGGGGAAAATGGACTTCTTGGATATTGTAAACGTCTAACAGTGTGTGGCAGGGCTTACATGCAGCATATATACACATCAAATTTGCATCTTCATTCAAATATTGAAGATTCAACAAAACAAGTATAAAATTTAGAGAATAAGGATAAAGATAGGGAGATACAAATCAAGGAACAAGAGAAAGGATTAAATAAGATTAGATTCAAATTAGATCATTTGAAGGAAACCCCAATTGGTGCAAGGGAACGCCAAAGAGAGCTATCAAAAATTGATAGGCTTGCAAAATAGGCGGTGGTGCTAGGAAAAGGTGAATCATGGAAACAAGGTGAATAAGAATAATTGAGTGTTTTATAATTTAAATAAGAGTTCTACAACTAACACTTTTCTTCATCAACGTTTACATTTCAGGAACTTTTTGATTGATGGATCGACGTGGAATTCACAAACACATACCCAGAGTCTTTTGAAAGCTTGCATTAGGAAGCAAGACATGTTGGCTATTTTTTGTGACCCCAATTACAAGGGATTTTGTGATGTTTTGACAAAATATGTCATGAAGGACATTGAGGGGATTTTGAGTGCAAATGATATTCAAAGTACTTGTGATGAAGAAGGTATAAGTTGCAAGGGCTATGAGTCCATTCATGCCATCACAAAGGAGGCTCTTCACACAAGCGAGGGATCAAAAGCCACTTACTTATACCTTCGTACAAATTTGCATTGGCAAAGAAGCAAACAATGCACATGTAAGAATGCTTGTCGGTGAGTATTTCCATGTAGAGGGAACAAAAGTATTAAAGGAAAAATCAAAGGGTGATATCAAAGTAGATTACAATGCCTTCAACAACATTTTTTGTGGATTTAAAGAGGCTTTAACAGGAAATGATCAAATTTTATAAAGTCTCTCATGAAGGTTAGTATGATTTTAACTTTCTTATTCATGGTGAAAAATCAAATAACATGTATATCTAATCATGTGTTGCTTCATGATTGTAGAGTCTATGGGAGTGGTCTCTTTCATATTGAAGCTAGATGAGTGTCAAATTGTCAAAGGGCATAGATTGGAAAGAATGGGACTTACACTCATGAATGAGGCAATGGCACTTGCAAAGGGCAAGGACAAGGTGCCTTCGTTCAGTGTTTGACAAGATGGTGTTGATCATGTTGTTAACTATTACCAATGCTGAACAACAAAGAATATTCAAGACAACATTAATCATCAAGTTTACTCACTGGTCATTCATGACAGTTGGGGAGAAACATTAATCACCCATTACATGGTACTTTTTTATTATTATCAAGTTGTTACAATCTATATGTATTTATAATCACTCACGCAATTACTTGTTTCCAGCATATTGTTTATGCTCATGGATCATATTGTTTACGCTCATGGATCATATTACTTGGAAAATTATGGTTCCCTCAACATGTGGAGTACCCAAGGGATGGAGAAGTCACATTATAGGGCAAAGGGAATCTATTTCAAGAACACTCGTCATGGTGGAGGGGTGACATGAACAAATTACCTCATTGAAATGTTTGATTGGTTTTTCCGATACACATTGAGTAGAAGCTTATTGAAGGAGAAAGCAAAGGCATGTCAAATTGCAAAAGCAGTCCAACTCCGCATGAAGGAGACCAATAAGGCCGAATGGAACCAAAGTAGTGGGCCAACACACCATGCTGCATAGCGTGCCATAATGGTTAGAAATGGCAAATTTTGGGTGAAATAACATTAAATTGTAAAGGACATTTTTTTGGGGTTTCACACTAAATTGTCATTTTTGAAAATTTGGCTTGTTGTTCAAGTGCATATAATAGGACTCTATGGCCTCATTTTTGTCATTTCACTTTCATTCTCCTCACTTTTTCACCCATGGCTTGAACTAAGAATACTGCACGTGGAGTACCTCCTCGTCCTGCCCCCAATGCTGCTACTACTGGTAGAAAGCGTCCTCGCGATCCCGATAGCACGAAATTGTCAATTGAGAGACATCCACATCCATATCTATATCTATCCATATTCACATCCACATCCACATCCACATCCATATCTACATCCATTTTCACATCCACATTTCCATATTCACATCTACATCCATACATCCATACCCATATCTACATCCATACATCCATTTTCACATCCACATTCGTATATCCATACATCCACATCCACATCCACATCCATATCTACATCCATACATCCGTTTTCGCATCCACATTCATACATCCACATCCACATCCATACATCCAATTTTGTCTTGTCAAGACTTGTAATCAATAGTGTTGCTATATAGGAACTTATCTTTATCAATAGAAAGTTTAAGTTTTTTTTATCTTGTCTCATTTTAAGCTTGTATAGTCATGGATTTTTATTTTGGGACACATTTCAAAATATTTAAGTTTGAAATATATTTTATTAATGTACCAGGTACAAAATTGAGCTCGATTGCACCATGTTTCTCATAGCAAGTTATAAAACACATAACTGTAATTTTTTTGTAAATTCTTCTAGAGAGTTTACAAATTTACAAAAAAAAAAGTTCATTTGAATTGTAAAATTGAATTATGAATTCGTAACAAAACTTTTCAGAAAACACTAGGATTTTTTTCTTCGAAGAATCCGAAACTTTTTTTTAAAGCCCATTAGGGCCAAAAACGAAAAAAAAGAGCCCTTTACGGTTTTGATTACAACACTAATTAGCTGAGGTTTTAGTAGAATGAGACCTCCAAATTTGGCTATTCAGAGGAAATTTTTGTGCATTTAAGAGACGGGCCACAATAAATGCTAACATTCATTAAATCATGTCAGAGGTACTTTTGGTGCATTTAAGAGATGGGCCACAATAAATGCTAACATTCCTTAAATCATGTCAGAGGTACTTTTCAGTCGTTATTCTCAATGTTATTTGAACTTTTAAAATGTCTATTGTACAAATATTCCCACCAAAACACGTCTGTTTTTCCTCTTGTCATCATTTGAGTGCTCTCTTTTTCTCACTCTCGCTCTCACTCTCTCTCTCTCTCTCTCTCTCTCTCTCTCTCTCTCTCTCTCTCTCTCTCTCTGTGTGTCTTCTCTTCTCTTCTCTTCTTTTTTGTTATACCCTCGCACAATGGATTATACTCTAATGTCTATCGTTAACGCTTTACTCAATGCAAGAGAATGCAGATACAAACTTGCTATTAACATACATCAAGTCTATTGATCTTGGAGAAGTATTCATCACTGAGCATTGTTGGACAAAGATGAGGCAAACAAACTACAACTAGAGGGAAGAAAGCACATTGATTTGTGGGTGGATGGAAGTATTTATCCCAATGATCCTTCAACTAGTAGACCTCCTCCATTTGTAAATGCTCATGACTTGATTAGATTTGTTGGAGATGGTTTTGATGGTCTACTTGGTTACTGTGTATGAAGTTATATTCTACATCTTCTGTGTGCTCAGTCCAAATGCATCAACTAAAAGAAACTTTATTAACATCTCAGAAAACTATTTCAAAGCTTTATGATAAGATTAGAGAGCTAGAAGCTGTAAACCACTCCTTGTTGAAAGAGAAACTAGTAAACTTGAAAAGAAACCCCAGGAGGATTCAGAGAGAGGAAGAGAACTTTAAAGAATATAAGTGAGTTGTCTGAAATAGTGGGGCTAAAAAGAGGAGACTCAACCTTACAAAGAAACGTGTCTCTCGCACTTCAGGAGAGCTATATCCATCAAAATGAGGAGAGAATCAAGCTTCTCATTGAAACCATGAACAAGGCAGACCTGGTCAGAATTCTTCAATCTCCAGAGAATACAAATTTGAGAGATCTTACTCTCAAAGAGTTGGTAAGAGACTTAAGGACCATTGTGAAACCAGATGAAATAGTAGAGACTTGTGACATGGTGGGTATTAGTCACAAAGATTACCAAGCTCTTTCTGGATTATGGTTCCAAAATCTTAGATGCAAGAGAATAAGGGCTTTTGGTTTGCCAAGATCCCTTTCAATTTCTACTACTAGGACTGCTATGAATCAGAAAATTTTGAGTATTTTTGGAGAGTACATACATATTGAAGGGATAATGCCTTATGAGAAGCAGAAGAAAAAGAGTACATTTGTCTATAATGCATTCAACAATATATGGGTGGATCTTAGAAAAGTACAAATTGCAATGGTGCATATGTATAAAATTACTATAGAAGAATGTGGTGGTGTGCTCAAGTTCATGTGTTGAAGCTGGATGAGGCACAGATCCAAAAAGGAAAAAAGATGGAAAGAGTGAGCATATCTATCATGAATAGGGCAATTGAGTACAACAATGGTAGAGGAGAGGAACCAGAACATAAAATCCAGTCGGAGATGGAGCTTTGGTGGTTTGGTGCAGCTCAAATACCAACTGAAAATCATCAAACCCTCAAATGGTTGTTCTCCCACACAGGTATCCCTAATATCATTCAATCCCAAAGTGTTGGAGTTATGTTGATAGTTGATGGAGTTGGAAATTTCAAAGTGGAATGGCATTTGGGTGCTGACTTGAAGATTATCAAATGTATGCTTAGAATATGCAACGGGGCTAATGCAAAGTATCCTTGCATTTATTGTATGGAAGTTATGGGATCAAAAGAGTGGAGCAGTTTCCAATGGGCATCTGGATTTGGGAGGAAAGGAAAGGTAGAGAGGCCGGCCAAGTCGCGTTGATGAGTCCCAATGAGAGACTCTATAGATCTGAGTAAGTTCAAGAATAAAGAAGACATTTGGGATCCCATTCTTCCTATAGATCTCTCTTAAGAGTGTTCACATATGCACTTTGCATGTAGAGATAAGAATAATTGACAAGCTTTTGAGATTGCATCTTGATTATGCATATTCTATTAAACCAACATCATTGGTAGATCAATGTATTGATAAATGTGAAGCATTGTTATAAAAAATGGGCTTTCATGGGGGTCACGTTCATTTAAGGAAAGATCCAACAGTTTCAGAAAAAACACGAGATGTCTCTTGGCAAATGTCTCCATGGGAGATGCAAAAGCCAGAAGATTTTTAGGAAACTATAGTAAAAAACAAGTGAATGTAACATGGGATTGTTGGAAAGAATTGTGTGAGATCATGACAAATGCCAGTACACCGTGGCTAGCAAATCTTAGAATGGAGGTTTGGAAGCATCTTGACATCTTTTTAAATGTTCTTAGATAACAGAAGACATCAGCTACATATGCGCAAGAGTACAAAAGTTCTATTACAAATCTCATTCAAATAATCAAAGAAGCATGGGGGGAGAAAAAGATATCACATACTATTTGGTAAGACTCCTTTGTATTCATGATACACTCAGTAGAATTGACATATGCTATTTTTTTTTTTGTTATGCAGCACTTCCTCCATGTACATGGGCCATATTTTGTTGAGGAGCATGGACCCCTAGCAACATATAGTAACCAAGGGATGGAAAAGTCACATTACCAGGCACACACATCATTCTTTTGGAGCACAAGACATGGTGGAGGGGCTACAAGAAGCAATGCTCTTGCAGAGTTAAACTAGTTTTTCAGAAGACAACTACAAAGAATGCAGAAAAATGAGATTTCGGACACATAACACTGTAAAAAACGAGAACTGTTGTATTCATAACTTTGTACAAAAAGTTATCTATTGTAATTTGGAGTCTGTACAAAAAGTCTATTCCAAGTTATCACATCATCATCCTTTGTCAGTGCTCCCCTGGAGTGTAGAAATTTCCTTCTATTGTAGCCACCTAGCATCGGTTGTAGCTAGAGCATTCCGAAATGGTGCGATAAAGGAGACCTTCAAGTTCTATAAATCAAGCCTTTGCGCCGTTAATAATAATTTGGAAAAATGAAATGAGGAACAACATTTATATGCCTTGTATGATAACAAATCACGAAAGGCCACATGGAATGTATTGTTGAGATGAAAGATCCAATAAGAATGTTTCATGTGTCATAGCTGTTGGAGACAACGAATGGCAATGTGCCAAGTGTTCAATGATCAGTGAGGTATATATAGAAATGTGGGACCACATTATTCATTTTTGACTTTGAGAGAGCTATGTCCTTGCGTGCGACCACACTATTCCCAAGTGAAGGCTCGACGTGCCCAAATTGAAGGTGATCCCTTGTGATCTTCTTGCTTCCATAAACGGCGTGAAAGGATCTAAAGTAGCATATGGTTTTGCCCCCTATCGCACCGTTGGACACGGTTTTAGGGGTGAAACGAGGGCCTTATATTGTTTATTAATGCTCTTAACATTGAGGTTGTTAATGCTCAACATTGAGGTTGGCGTGGACTACCCTTAAGCACTAAGCAAAGACATTCGCGTCAAGCAAGGCCTTTTAAGCCAACAAGCAAGGCCTTTTTAAGCCGTCCGTAATAAACGGCATGAATCGTTTGCATGTTGATGGGATTTTACCCCCTATTCGCGCCATTGCCGAATTATCGCAGATTAGCTAGTAGTGTTTCTAGCCATCCGTAACGGTGCGAATTGCCTGCATCTTCATGGGACTTTACCACCTACTTGCACCGTTACGGATTGTTGTGCATGTCCTTTATTTGCAAGTACCTTATGCAACCTCCTTAATTGTCTTTGGTTTTGAGATGTTGTGTGTGCTTAGCACTTTAGCAATCCTTTATTGTCATACCTTATGCAATCACTTTTTGGTTTCAAGAGATGGTGTGTGCTTAGCGTTTTGGCAAATCCTTTATTATGTCATACCTTATGCAACCACTTTTGAGACCTCCATATGCTTTGTGTGCTTAGCATATAAGTATATGGAACAAATTTTTCTTGCTTTTGTTTGGGACATCCTTTTGTGTTCCTTTTTGAAACCACTAGCCATGTACATCCTTTCTTTATTTCTTCTTGTTTGAGGGTCTTCTGTTAATCTAGAAAGGATTTTAACTATAGTTGCAGGATGTCTCAAATATTTCTCAGTTTGCAATCTATGGCAAGGACAAAGCAAACTGCAAGGAAAGTATATACTGAAGATCCAAAGATAGCATAGGTTTCTATTGCACCCAGTCCTAAGAATATCAAGAGCACCCAATCTGGGAGCCGAAATAAACAAAGTGAAGATCAAGAGCATTAGAATATTTTGTAACTTCACACATACGCAGTGACATTTTATAACTCGCAAGATGTATTTGTACCATTTGTTGTATATAAATCACAATTCGTTTATGAAAGATGTAGTTATCTACTAAATGTTTGTTCACAAATGGCAATGGTCAAGAAAAATGTCAATTGTCTATTCATTCATGGTCCAAAGATTACAACAATTGGAGGTAAACAACTCATACAAGATATAGAGCATTCATCTCTTCTTCCAATTGTCGTACCATTGACCTTGAATTTATAACTAGGGGTGGTGTTGTCAAGAAACTCCAAGGTCTTTTAATGTCCACAGAGAGTTAACATTAACCTCCTTTCCTTCAGCATGTGGAATAACCTGCAACTCAAACCTAAATGACATGCAATCTATATCAGAATCCAAAGGTTCCTAGATACCCAACTTAAGTTCCTGCAACTCAAACCTAAATGACATGCAATCTACATCAGAATCCAAAGGTTCCTTATGGTCATACTCTCTAGATTTCCAAAACAGTCCTATAATGTTGTCCAAATGCTATGCTGAGAAGTTTCTACTTAGCCATGATGCCTTTGTCCTCTGTAACTCTGCATCGTTGAAGCAAGCTACAAAGACATGTAGAGGCACAAACCATGATAACATTATCCTCCTCGAGATCCTTCCTAGAGTCATGGCCTTTTGAATATCCTGGGATATTTTATGTTTGAAGCTCAGTATCGTTGCTTCATTTGGAATGTCCCAATTAAGAGAAGAAAGGCTTAGCACTGCTAAATCCTAATTTGCCCATACACACCTGGTTTTGGGGGAACAACGTACTATGCGTAGTATACAAAAAGATTACGCTTACTAAAAAAAGCCGCATTCTGGTCACCATACATGAGCTCTGCAAATTCTTTGTGAATGGCTTGGAAAGTACCACTGAAGCTCTCCACAAGCTGCTACTAAAAACTCGTTGAGGGAAAGATATCTAAAGTTAAAACTTGTATTAAAAGAAAAAACATATTTGCAAAATTGAACTACAACTTACAATGTGCTTGCATAGGAATATGTTGAGTTAGAGGTAAGTACATATCCCTTGCCATGTAAACATGTTGGACTTGAGCAAACTAGCCTTCAGATGTAACCTTGAAAGCAGAAATGCATCCCTTTCAATGGTATTTTGTATCCTCTCTTTTCGTTTTCTTCACCTTGTGAGATCCCTGGCTGAGGGCAACAAAGTAACCCAATCGTTTACAATGAAAGTCTTGGGTTCCCAAGTTCCATCATCCCTTTTGTTGTCTGTATATGACACAAGAGTTTATTGAACGAGAAGGACATTTTGTGGATTCCATATAGAATAGAAGCAAGAGAATGAGACAATGGAACTCACGGGCAAAAAAGAGATGAGAGAGATAGAAGATGCAATGAAGATGAGAGTGTAAGACAAGCTGTAGGGAATGTATGATAGCAAAGTGCGCGCGAGTACTAGTGATACAAATGAAAAAAATGAGGGAGTTTCCCTGTTTATAGAAAAAATAAGGGCTTGAAATCGATAATTTCACACTTAATGGATGAAAAAGGGCCGATCACCCAAAATACTTTATTAAATGTAGTCATTTTAATTTAAAAAATTAATCCAAGTAATATATTTAATCAAACGTATCCAAATAATAATTTTGTACAAACTTATCCAAGTTGAACTTATTGCAATCATTCAAGCTTGATCCAAATAGTCCAAGCCACTCATTACATTATCGACCAAAAATGGAAAAGTTAGATTACAATGGAAAAAAATTACAATGAATTACCCAATTACACTCCTAATTGCAATTCCACACCCCCGTCCCTCCAAGAATCACGAACCATGAAAGACTTCTCCATATGTCTCCCAATCTACACAAACACATATGAACAAATATCACTAGAGCATGGATGGTCGAGAAAAATCAACTCTAAAATCAATGAGTAAAAAGGTAATACCTTTCCACATTCTATCTTGAAGCTTGCATCTTGTACTTCTCAAATCCCATGATTAGTAGCCTAGGTGTTTTCGAATGTATGCTAAGCTCCATTCTTTTCTAGCATTGACAAGGTCAATGGTGCCATTGGGTAGTTTGACCGGTAGTTCTATGGATGAATCAACACCCTCACATGACTGCAATGGTATCCACTCCTCCCTTTTCTTCATCCATCACTCGTACTGGAATCAGATGTATAAATTTGAGCGTGCTTTCAAATATTGAAGTGTGATCCTTGAAATCACAACTCTACAAGAATATACATCTCCCTTATGCACCCCTTCCACTATATCCCATGCATTTTCAAATAAACCATTCAAATAAACCATTCATTTGCTCTCAAATTGCAATTTCTTGCAAGTGAACATTGCTGGAGTGGCTTGTGGCAAGAGCTTACAAAACACTTGCTCAAAAAGATGAATGGGAGCATACCAATTAAGACCTACTGATTGAGAAGGCTTTGTAAATTTTAAAGAGGATTGGATATCACTAATCATAGGCATCTACACTCCATTTGTCTAGGATTGTCCAAAATGGAAAATTTTCAAGTCTTCCATAGTTTTTAGGCCTAAAGGGAACTATGTAAGAGTGTGTAAAAAATAATATTCTAGTGCCAAGAAGTGTCCTAGGGTTTTTGTTGGGAAATAAAACCTCACCTATAGTGGAATGGAAAGCATTGAAGGTCCCTATTATGCTCTTTAATGGTTCCCTATTATGCTCTTCAATGGTTGTCCTCTATGTAACTTGATGGGAATATGTCTACATACACAAAGCCACAAAAAAAAGAAGTGAATAATAAGGGTATTACAAAATGATTTGAATAGAACCATATTAGTAACAAAATACTTAAAATTACAAGGAAACTTGCTTTTTTCCATTTGAGGAGGAAGATGAATGTTTGAAGCCATGTAGACATGTTGAACCACTGCCACCATGCCTTCATTTACGAGTTTTCTTGAAAGCTAGAAATATTTCCTTCTAAAATAATGTTCCAAAACACTATAAGCTTTGACTCTGTGTAACCCTCTTGAGCTTGGCTATAAGTAAACCCAATCATTAACCCTAAATCTCTCTCCAACCCACATACCTTGCTCATTCCTAGAGTTGTTAAGAACATACTCAAAGATGGAATCACTAGGTCTCCTATTCGATGTTTCCATGGCTGTTGAGAACTTGCTTTACAAGAGGATAAAGTGACTTAAGTGGGATTAGAGGAGGAATAGGGAGGTTAGAAGGCTGCTAGAGGATTAGACAAGAGATTAGAGAGCCATTAAACCTTGTAGAAAGATTTACAAGTGGTTAGAGAGGGATTAAAGAGGTTAGAGCAAGATTAGTAGAGAGATATGGAAGCTTGAAAGAGGGTTAGAAACTTGTTGCAAGATTAAGGAGAGATTAAAGACACACAAGAGGATTGGAGAGAGATTATAAGCTCACAACAAAGATTATAAAGAGATTAAAAGGCTACAGGTAAGATTAGAGAGAGATTATAGATGTTATAAGCAAAATTAAAGTAGAGATATGGAAGCTTGCAAGAGGGTTTGAAACTTGCTGTAAAATTAAGGAGAGATTAAGACACACAAGAGGATTGATGAGAGATTACAAGCTTACAACAAAGATGAAAAAGAGATTAGAAGGTTGTAGGCAAGATTAGAGAGGGATTAGGGAGCTCTAGGACTAATGGTTTATAGGTGTAATTAGTTTAAGAGCATAGAAAGGGACTAGGAAGCTTGGAGAATCCTTTTTCCACTATAGAATAATATGGAAGCACTTTTTTGGGGATAAAATCACATTTTTGGAGGAAAAATAAATTTTGATTTTTAGGGTTACTTTTTGGCCATGCAGATCTGGTGGGGCCCAAGGGAGGTGAAGTGACACTAGTGGGGCTACTGGATAAAAAATGTGATGTGATTGGAGTTACTAGAGGGACAAGCCTAAAGTATATCAATAAATACCCCTACTTTACGTCCTAAAGCTAGTGGATAGAATGTGCACCCCCCCGCCCATTGGTCCAAACTAGATTAAAATGTCATTAAAATTAATCCTAAAGGGTCCTTTTTGTAGTCCGTATTTCCCCTAATGTGCTTCTCAACTTGTGGATATGAAGGAGTACTGTTGAGATATCGAGCTCGTCCTAGTGAGGCGGTGGACACTGATGACCCGCTTGGGGGATAGGCCCCACACTTATACCACTGGCATGGTTGGTGAGATCTTGGGTGATATGCGGCCAGTGGGATGACAGGCTGTGTGACAGCCATTCTAGAGACTGGCATAGTTATAGCGCCAGCTCATTTAGTCGGGTTCACACTATAGAGAACCCGTGTATTTATTTGGTTGAGTACCTTTCATATTGTGTGTACTCTTATTCTTGTATATGGTGTGTTGAGTGTTGAGTGAAGAAGAAGAAGATTTTCAGCCTCTCACCTTGTGTGTTCTCTATTAGGGTTTTGTGAGTGTGTGTGTGTGCTTGCAAGAGCTCAAGCTCTCTTCCCCCCTGCATCTTTTCATGGTATCAGAGCCTGGTTCGTGCTAAGGGCTGAGCTGCAAGCAAGAGAACCACAGGAAGCGGTACAAGGGTAAGAGTTGCAACTACTCTTCCCTATTTGTGTTGGTGACTACACCCTTGTCGCGGGAGCTCTACGAGAGGCACCGGCAACGATCTCTGATTGAGGAGCTTTCTTCGCGGGAGTAAAGCTATAGGGCAACTATACTGTCATATCGGACGACATTTTCTGGGCCGAAAACGCGTTTCGGGCGCGTCTGGACCTCCGTTTTTCAGAAAGTAGGCGATTTCGAGCATTGTAAGTCATCGATTCTCTGCAGAACTTTGTTTCAAGAACTGCAGGAAGACAAATTGACTGTGCAAACACTGTGGGTGCTGCAAAGAGATCTACAGTTACCATTGGGTGTATGTATGCACATTGAAGTCACTGGTTGTGACATTTGAGAGTACTATAGTACCGCTGCAGAAAATACAGCAGTTGTGCAGGAAAAACCAGAGTACAGTTTCTGGTAAAATTGTGTGTTTGGCTAGATGTCTAATGATGGCATAACACAGATTGTGGCTGAGAAGCTGGATAAGAATAACTTCCATGTTTGGAGGTTCAGGTTGACGATTTTCCTGATGGGAAAAGGCTATTGGGACTACATAGAAGGTGAGCATGAAGAGGCACCAGAGATACCGGATATAAATCCGACTACTGCAGATGTGAAAGAGTTTAAAGACTAGAACCAAGGAGCTAGGAAGGTTATGTGTATTGGTATACAGGACACCATGATTGGGCACATTCAGGATGCCAAGTCCCCCAAGGAGGCGTGGGACACCTTGGTAAAGCTCTATGAAACAAATACCAAGGCACGTAAGATACAGTTGAAGAATGAACTTCATACTGTGGAGAAAAAGAGCATGTCTGTGAATGACTATGCGCTGAAGATAAAGGGTATTGTGGAATCCCTTGCATCTATTGGTGTGTCAGTAAATGATGATGACAAGGTGGAAGTCTGTCTACGTGGTCTCGGGCCATAATACAAGGCGTTCAAGACGTCCATTCAGACTCGGGAAAACATTCCCAACTTTACAGATTTGGTGTCTATGCTGATTATCGAAGAGAAGAGCTTGGGTGAAGACTAACAGTCTTCACAAAGCAAAATTAGTTCAGAGCAACAGGCCTTCTACACAAGTTTAGGAAGAGGACGAGGTAGAGGAGGTCGTGGACGCGGTCAAGGAGGTGGCCGAGGAGGTCGTGGACGCGGTCAAGGAGGTCGTGAACAGGTAATCAGAATTATGGCCAGCAGCAACAGCAGTAACAACAGTCCCAGAATTAACAATAACAACAACAACACGCAAGTGGAAGAGGCAAATTCAGAGGCAGGGGGAGTCAAAGAGGCCGTGGAAATTGGCAAAGGCAGTATAATGATGCACGTGAATGCTATTATTGTGGTAAGCCTGGACATGTGCAGGCAAAATGTTATAAGACGCAGACTGACATGCAAAATGGGAAAGTGCAGCAAAACAACTATGCATCCTCAAGCAGAAATAATGAGGATAATGAAAGGTTGTTTGTTATGCAGCATGTCGTGAATGCCATGTCTGAAAATGTTGATGCAGCACAAAAAGATAATGTATGGTATGTGGATTTAGGCGCTTCGAACCACATGACGAGTCATGGGGAGTGGTTCAAGGAGATGAAAAACCCGGAAAGACCAGGTTTTGTGGAAACAGGGGATGACACTGCCCATCCAATTGCCCATGTTGGAGATGTGCCATTGTCTATGCAGGATGGCAAAGTGAAGTACCTTGCAGATGTACTTCATGTACCGAACATAACAAAGAATCTGGTTTCAGTTGGCCAGATGATTGAGCAGGGCTTGCAAATTCGGTTTAACCCTGATGGATGTTATGTTGAAGATTTTAAAGACAAGTGCAGATTGGTTGCAAAAGGCAACAGAGTGGGCAGAATGTTTACATTAAATGTAGACATGCTTGAAATGAGTGCTGCGATGTTTGCAAATGGTTCAGGAATTGTTGCAGACATAGACATTTGGCATAAAAGGATTGGACATGTAAATGTGCAGAGATTGAAGTCTATGCAGACAAAAGGAATTGTGACAGGGCTGCCAAAATTTAAAGTGGAAGGTATGCAGAAAATATGTGAAGCATGCCAATTTAGGAAGCAAACAAAGCATGTGTTTCCACATAACAGATATGTGAGCAGAAATGCACTAGATGTTGTGCATTCAGATGTATGGGGTCCTACGAAGACCATATCTATGGGAGGCTGCAGGTATTATGTGACTTTCATTGATGACCACACAAGGAAAGTGTGGGTATATTTCATGAAGGAGAAGAGTGAGGTGTTCACTCACTTTCAGAATTTCAGAGTTTTGGTTGAAAAGCAAACAGGGAAATATGTAAAGTGCCTAAGGTTAGATGGAGGGGGAGAGTACTTCTCCAATGAGTTCTCTGAATTTTTGAAGAAGAATGGTATTCGGAGACAGTTTACATGCAGATACACTCCGCAGCAGCAAAATGGAGTTGCTGAGCGAAAAAACAGGGACATTACTGAGATTGCGCGAGCATTGATGGAAGAGAAGCAGGGATTTCACTGACGTAAACGAGAACATGTGAACATGTTAATAACATATGTTAATAACACAAAAAATCTTGTGATCACATGTTATATTCACAAAGCTTTCACAAGGGCCTAAAAAAATTATCTTTGTCGGGCATAAAAAATCTTCTTGGGTGGCCACTGACCTGCTATTATGTGAAGATGGTAACATGAGAACATGTGAATAGCTTATTCCCATGTGTAGCCAAGATTTTAAGGGATTCCCAAATGGCAAGTGACCTGTTATTTTGTGAACGGTAACATGAGAACATGTGAATAACTTGTTCACATGTGTTATTATCACAAAAAATCTTGTGATCACGTGAATATTAAATCCCTGAAGAGAAGAATATGCCGCATAGCTATTGGGCTGAGGCTGTTTCTATAGCAGTATACGTCATGAACAGGACTCCAACTGCAGCCATACATGATGTAACTCCAGAGGAGAGGTTTACTGGCAGAAAACCAGATTTGTCTCATCTGAAAGTCTTTGGATGCATTGCATATGTGTATGTGCCAGATGAGCTGAGAACTAAGCTGGATCCAAAAGCTGAAAAATGTGTGTTTATTGGATACTCCCTTGAGCAAAAGGGATACAGGTGTTATAACCCTCCTACATGTGAGTTGAGGGTAAGCAGGGATGTTGTCTTTGATGAGATGAACAGCTGGTATGCTGCTGAAAAAGAAGCTGTTGGGGCTGATGTGAGTGGAAGTGTGGTTGCACAGAATGCAGGTCAGCAATCATAGTCTTTGAGTGGACCAGGAGAGTCCTCATCTAGTGGGTCTATTGATAGACCATGGAGTGGCAGGCTGCGTCATAATACCAGTCCTACAAATGTGATTAGTACATCACGTAAAGGAAAAGAGAAAGTGGTTGAGCCCCTTGGTATACCTGACATTTCTGCAGGGCATTCTCATGTTGATGGAGAGTCTAGTGGCTCAAATATGAGCCTTGATGAGGATCTTGGGATATGGAAGCCATGAATGAAAAGCTACGAAGATCAGGGAGAGTGAAGAACCTTGTGCAGAGATTTACATATGATGGTTATGTGGCACATCACTATGCATATATGGCAAAGGTTGTGCAGGTTGTAGATTGATGAGGCTATTGAAAATGTGTGTTGGGAGAAAGCTATGGATGAGGAGATGGATGCACTATATGGAAATGAAACTTGGGATTTAGTGCAATTACCTGAAGGCAAGAAAGCCATTGGATGCAAGTGGGTGTACAAAGTTAAACATAACAGTGATGGAAGCATAAACAGGTACAAGGCTAGATTGGTAGCCAAAGGATATGCACAGACATATGGGATTGATTATGAGGAAACTTTCAGCCCAGTTGCCAAGATGGCAATGGTGAGAGTTGTGATAGCAGTGGCTGCGTCAAAGCAATGGTCTTTACATCAGATGGATGTAAAGAATGCATTCTTGCATGGGGATTTGCAAGAAGAGGTGTATATGTTGCAGCCACCTGGTTATGAGGATGTGGGTCACCCCGCGCATGTTTGCAGGTTGAAGAAAGCCTTGTATGGCTTAAAGCAAGCACCAAGAGCATGGTCTGACAAGATTTCTGAATCTTGTCACTATTGGCTTTCATGTAGCCAATGCAGATTTCTCGCTGTATGTGAGACATGGTGATAGAGGAGTTGTGCTTGTTGTCATCTATGTAGATGACTTGATCATTACGGGGGACCATGATGCAGAGATCTTTGATGTAAAGATCTTGCTTAGACAGAAGTTTGAGATGAAGGATCTGGGGGAGCTCAGATATTTCTTGGGCATTGAGGTGATTAGGTCACCACATGGTATTGGATTACTGTAGAGACAGTATGGCTTGGACATGTTGTCCAAGTATGGTATGATAGGCTGTAAGCCTATTTCTGTGCCATTGGATCAGAATGGCAAGTTGAGTGCAGATTCAGGAGAGATCTTGGAGGATCCTACTATGTACAGGTGCATAGTAGGAAGTTTGATCTACATGACAATCACCAGACCAGATTTGAGCTATGCTGTTGGGTTGGTGAGTCAGTTTATGCAGGTTCCACGGAAACCACATTTGGATGCAGTGAGATGCATACTGAGGTATGTGAAGTCTACTTTGCATTGTGGACTATTCTATGAGACTAGGACAGAGATATGTGTACATGGGTACACAGATGCTAATTGGGCTGGTAGTATCTCAGATAGGAGATCTACTAGTGGATTCATGTTTTCTTTGGGAGTGCTGCTGTGACTTGGAGCAGCAAGAAGTAGCCTACGGTTGCTCTATCGAGTACAGAGGCCAAGTACAGAGGAGCTGCTATGGCAGCATGTGAGGTAGCTTGGTTGAGAAAGCTACTTGTAGATTTGGGTCTATCAGTGGTGGATAGACAAGTTGTCATTTTCTGTGACAACATTAGCAGTATACAGTTGGCCCCAGGAACCCAGTCTTTCATGCTCGTACGAAGCATATAGAGGTCCACTACCACTTCGTCAGAGAGAAGGTCTTGGCAGGAGATCTTGACCTTGTTTATGTCAGCACACAGAGGATCAGGTAGCTGACATCTTCACCAAAGCATTGGGTACAGAGAAGCTCCGCAGATTCAGGGCTTCGCTTGGTGTACATGAGATGGAGTTGAGCTCGAGGGAGAGTGTTGAGATATCGAGCTCATCTAGTGAGGCGGTGGACACTGATGAGACCCGCCTGGGGGATAGGCCCCACACTTACACCACTGGCATGGTTGGTGAGATCTTGGGTGATATGCGGCCAGTGGGATGACAGGCTGTGTGACAGCCATTCTAGAGACTGGCATAGTTATAGCGCCAGCTCATTTAGTCGGGTTCACACTATAGAGAACCCGTGTATGTATTTGGTTGAGTACCTTTCATATTGTGTGTACTCTTATTCTTGTATATGGTGTGTTGAGTGTTGAGTGAAGAAGAAGAAGATTTTCAGCCTCTCACCTTGTGTGTTCTCTATTAGGGTTTTGTGAGTGTGTGTGTGTGCTTGCAAGAGCTCAAGCTCTCTTCCGCCCTGCATCTTTTCAAGTACTGGAAGTTGGTAGGGAGTTTGATCTTCTTGTATATTACACGGTCTAACATCAGCTTTACAGTTGGTGTCCTTAGTAGGTTCTCAATTTAACCCTGAAAGAACCATTGGAAGGTAGGGATGCACGTGTTAACTTGTATATCAAAGGTACCCTAGGGTATGGCATCACTTATAAATCCTTGACTAGATTTTATGAGTCAGATTGGTTAGGAGATTGTGATAACAAGAAATCTGTTTCTAGTTAGCGTTTTCTTATTGGGTCTAGAATTACATCCCTAGATCATTAAGAAGTAGCCTATAGTGTCACTTTCTTCGAAAGGTTGGGTTTAGAATTACACTTGGATCAACAAGAAGTAGCCTACAATGTCACTTTCTTTTGTAACAAGGCATCATAATTTGCTTTATGTGAAGAAAAGCATGATGCTAGTGGAATTATACCTCGATCAGCAAAAGAAGTAGCCTACAATGTCACTTTCTTCTACAAGGCATAGTACTGCTTTGCTTTATGTGAAGCAATGCATGATGCCAATGGAATTACACCATAGATAAGCAAGAATTAGTCTACAGTGTCACTTGCTTCTACAAGGCATCATGCTTCTACAAGGCATCATACTTTGCTTCATGTGAAGCTTCCTGGTTACTGTTTTCTTATTGGCTCTAAAATTACATCCTAGAATCACAAGAAATTGCTTCATGTGAAGTAGTTTGAATACTTATTTTTTATTGGGTCTTGAATTACTTCTTCCTGAGTAGGAGACTGTGATAGAGCAAGAAATGTATTTCTGGTTACTATTTTCTTATTGGGTCTAGAATTACATCCCAGATTAGCAAGAAATAGTCAACAAAGTCACTTTCTCCTATAGGGGCTAAGTGTATAAGGCTGAAAGGTAGCATACTTTGCTTCATGTGAAACAGTTTGGTTGACAAGGACCTTAGGGGTGTTGCTAAAAAGGGAGTGACAGTGTTGTTGTGCAACAATCAGAGTTGCATGGTGATTGCCAAGAGCCTGGTATTTCATACTCGTATGAAGCACATTGAGATACAATATTATTATGTGCATGAGCTTATCATGGATGTAGAGGTGGAGAGTGTCTACTATCCAACAACAAAGAATTGTGCATATATTCACAAAGTCTCTTGGGAGAGATTTGCTAAGTGCCATCTTCATCGACTTGATGTTCATGGAATTAGAAGAGGTAGTTCACCTCCCGGCATTTGGGGGGGACGAGGGGTTGGAAAAGTATTTTCTGTTGAAATTCAAACTCGATGTCAATGTATGCCAACTGTGCTATGTGCTGGCATGTTAGGTAGGAACATGTGTGAGACATAAATGACCGCGTCCAGCTGGTCATAGTGTGTGGACATTAGCTAGGGTTAGTTGTGTGTGGACACAACTCATAGTGTGTCTTGTGCATTATGGATTATGGCTTTATGCATTGTGTGAGAAGGGATATTGCTTCCCTCTATGGTTAGGGTTTGCAATATACATTAGGGTTTGCTCCTGTGTGTGTGTCTCCTCTCCCTCTACCTATTTTTCATCTAGTCATTCCTATGACTGATTCTTAATTCAAATGGATGCTTCTCATTGATAAATTCTCAATTCAAAATCAAACTCCATGCTAGTTAAGCTAGAGGTTAAGAAAATGGCTTTTTTATGCTTTTATACTAATAACATTATGGTAAACTTATGATTTATTTCCATAAATTGGATTTAAGTCTAAGGATAGTTATTCTATCATAATTGTATTACAAAGTCTTATTCTTTCTAGAAATATTAAAAATTATCAGTAATAGCAACAGCGAAGCTATGGTAAAATTTTTAGAAATTAATACATAACTCATTTTTATGCATAATGTGAAAAGAGGACTTCCTACCATATTCTAGGATTAGTCATCCTATGCTAAAAGAATGATTTTCATCACATTCATGAAAAACTAATTTTTAGTATTTATGCGTAAATAATTAATTAGAGAAAAGAGAAATTTTTATAATTTTTATGCAAAAAGAGAAATTCACATGATAATGGAGATCCACGTAATTAAATGGAAAAAGAGAAAATTTGATATATTAAAATAATAAATATTTTTATTTAAATTTAAAGAGAAATTTTAGATAAATTTCTTTTTATGCATGAGAAAATTTAAATGATAAAAGAGAAATTTCCATGACATTTGGAATTCAATCATTTAAATGGTAACAGTGGAGTTCTTGGTATATTTGAATTAATGGATATTTTTATTTAATTTAAAAAGAAATTTTAGATAAATTTATTTTATGATAAAAGAGAAATTTCCATGACAATTGGAATCCAATCATTATATGGGAAAAAGAGAATTTTAAGCTTATTCAAAAAAATGGATATTGGTATTTAGTTAAAAGAAGAATTTTTATGGTATTTAAGTAGAGAAAGATTTGAATTAATTTTTGGTGACGAAAGAGGAATTTTCACCAAAATTCCACCTAGAGAATTAGTGTTGATAAATTAAATTGGTAGAAAGAATCTTTAGATATTTATGTGGATAATTCAGCATATCGATATTTTTCCAAAATGGAAGAAGAGTATTTTCATAAAAATATGATATTCTCATATAAAACCATTTCTTAATCTATTATGGTTAAGCAGGAATGAAATTCATAAAGTTAGAATTTTCTTACGGTTAGAAGTTTAGTAGATGTTATTTGAAGAAAATCCTTAGAATCAAAGCTAGGTTAGACCACGACTATGAGAGGGATGGTCAGTAAAGCAAAAACTTCGTGAGACCAATTCCAGTTCTTAATACAAAGAATAGACTACCGTTGAATTAACCTAGTTTTTCCTTGACCGAAATCACCAAGAATCTAGTTGGACACTCAGTCAAATGATGGGTAGATTACCTGAGAGATCAATGATTCTCATTTTATGAAAATATGGATTAAGAAAAAAGTGTTTTGTGGAACCAATCTCAAACCGGAAATTTTACTTGCATAGAACCTCTGTTTTCTTTAAAGGACTGTTTTATGCCAGAATGCTGGAGGAAGCATTTGGTATGTGTTTAAACTAAGAAGAGGCTCGTTTTTGCAACAGTTGGCGGGGAGTCGTCGAGGGACGTCACTCGCGGCAAAGCCTGCCGAGGTCTTGTGACCAGCCTCGGTACGGTTAAAATGGTGCGCTTCTAGTATGATGGGCGAGGACCGACAAAGTGGTCCCTAAGTGAAGTGCTAAGACACCTAAGTAGGATCCTAGAGGGTTCTCACCAGGTGATGCACGGGCTCGCGGTTGCTAGGACACCCATGCATGCGTCAAGGAAGATTCGGATGGACTAAAAAGAATGACTTTTGTGAATCAAATTTTGATATTGGATCTCGTTGGTTGGCCAGTTGGTCTTCAACGGAGAGTACAGATGACATATTTTGTAATATAATGGAATCAAAATTTGGAGGATTATGATCAGTAATACCATGATTTTCATTGAAGGATTGTTTTAAAGACAGCCGATTCTGTTATAATGGCAATTTCATATTGGGTGTGTACGTGGTATGCCTACCTTAATTTTTGCATGAAACGCCAGCTAGGGGGCCTGGGAACTCTTTTCCTCAGTACCCGAGCAAAACATAACCAAATATTTATAAAAGAATCCCACCAATACAGTGGTCGGGCAGTTGGCTAACCCATGGGCTGGTTGGGGTAGGCTGGATCGGGAGATTCCTGCGAATACAAATAAGTTACGATTAGTTACATTAGTTAGATTAAGTCCTAGGAGACCCTTGTTTTATGGGGTAGGCTGTGCCTCATTAAAGGAGGAAAAAAGCGGTGATTCTATGGACCCAGTGCAAGTCTCTTCTGTGACGTCGAGTTGGTCGGATCAGTTTAAATAGTTAAGACTTTGACTCGTTAGATTTATTCTCCCGTTAGATGATTTCTTGGTGGAATCACCCGTGCCTTCCGGGCGAGGGAAGTTTTTCTGGGTTCAGTTTCGGAGGAACCGTCGGACTAGTCTCTTGTCCGGATATTCATGGGCAAGGCCCCGAGTGTGGATCCCTGCCTCGCGTGAGAGGCTGACTTCTGCCGCGCCAGCGCCCAACTTGATGTTTTGCATGAAAGTTGATGCAAAACATAAATTCTACCACAAAACTTGATATTTTGCATCAAGTTTCAGATGCTCCGAAGAAGAAAGTTGTAGGATCGGAGGACAATTTTCACAAATGACCTGCATCAGCAAATCGTTCTATGACATCTACATATTGCATCAAAACATAGTCGTATTAGTACTTAAAATTTGTGGAAAAGGTCGTCTGGACAGAATTGCCAAAACAGGTCGTTTGTGAAAATCGACCTTAGATCCTCTAACTTTCTTCTCCGAAGCATGTGAAACTTGATGCAAAACATCAACGTTTGTGGTGGAGTTGATGTTTTGTATCAACTTTGATGTAAAGCATAAACTTTTAGAGGGCTATTTTTCCCAGCTTTGAAATATGTTTAGATTTTTTAGGAGATTTTTTTTATTTTTATCACCAACAAATCTATAACAAGTTGACCACTTACTTGATCTATGCAAAAATGGATTGATTCCATCGAGACCAACACCAAGTTTAAGTGATGGGGTTCTTGATTAAATTCTGGCCATGTTCTATCAATGTGCTTGAAAGTTTCACAGCCAGACGGAATGCGTAGGATCCCATCTGTGCCTCTCAGGGGGGTCACTCAAAAATATGTAAGTGTAGCACGTGGGTTCAACATAAGGGATTTTTAAAATCTTTTTTTAACACATTTTTTACATACAAAAGGGTATCATTTAAAGGGAGTATTCACAGATTAAATAGAAAAAGGGTATGTTTTATTCATGAAAAATTCACAAGTAAGGGATTTTTAAAATAGGCCTTAAAAGCACATGATATAGAGGGTTTACTTATAGTGAACCCCCCGAGGTCTGTGCCTCACATTCTTTGCTGTCCAATCCATAAGCTTTAACAACTCCAAGCTCCAAAATAGGTACTCTATTTGTGGGGATGATGAAAAATGTCTTAGAACCTTATGAGGAATAAGTGTTACTCCCTCCTTAAAATGTGAAGCACCGCATTTGGAACAAAGAACGGAGTTTTGATGCTCTCGTCATACAAAATGCAATCATTGATGTATGCACGGATCATTATCATCTTTCGTTCCTCATTCCTTGTTTTTCTGGATGGTGTTATTGCGCGATAGAATCTTACTAGAAAGTAATCTGACAATAACAATAGTTTATTAAGAAAATAAACATACCCTATCACTTAGCATCCATGTATTATTGTATATGATTCACTTAGTTAGTAATGTTGAAACTGATACATTGCTCTAAGCGTAGAGCGAGAGCATGGAGATTCAGGATGAGAAAGGTCATAGATAATCTTGTCATAGAAGAACCCTCATATATCTTTGTGAGTGCTTCTTCTCGAATATATTTTTCATGAGTATCATTGTCATCTGTATTACTATAAAAATAATCATTAAGAAATCTAGTCATGTCGTCAGCATCATGCTCTGCATCATTAAGTTGCTATGTTTGATCATCGTATTGCTCTCTCAACCTTTGAAAAGTACTAGGATCGTGTGCTCTAAGAATCTGCATACACTACTTTACTAACAATCGAGAGTGACCTTAATAATATAAGGGCATATCCTCTGCAATATCATAGTCTCGGACATGTGATCTAATACGAATTAGACAATCATAAAGATAGAATAATTATCGCCAAACGTCTTGGACTGAGAACCAGGAGATAATTGAGCGCACATGCCTCCATTTTTAAGTGAAGAATAGCTTGACTTTGGCGCGTGCGGGGAAGCATAGATCGATCAAGCCCATGAAATCCATCATCATCAGAAAGATGTACAATTGGATTTGGCCATGATGATTGTACCTAGATGCATGTTATGCATCACTTTGTCTATCAAGATCATATAGAATTTGAACGAGTCAATTTAGAATGCTTAGAAAAAGAAATATAACTTACCATAGGCTGACCCTATCTATCTCGTACCGGTGCATCATGACATCTTCCAAACTCTAGCTTGTGGATATGGCATTGTTGCCGTGTCCATCAGGGTGAATGCCTCGACAACAATTCACACACCAACATGGAACTCTTTGCTCGTTGTAGTATGTCTGTGCCTTATCAGCTTCGTGCTGCACGGATCTAGAGGACATCGCAGAAGATGTCGATGGAGACGAGGACACACCTCCTCGCCCTATAATAGGAGCTCGTAGGCATGCTGGAGGAGGTGGTGTACTAGAGGATGAGTCGGAACATGTTTACCATTGGAACAAAATAAAAATTATAGCAACTATTCATTAAAGTCAGTTATGTATGAGTTTGCAGTAAAAGTATTCATAGCATGTTCAATTTTCTTGCATCACATGAACCTAGTAAATATCATTTGTACTTGTAATCTATATTTAGACTCATTGTTTATTGCAACCTATGTCTACGTGATATGAAATTCGGTGACATCTTGATGGGCGAGTGTTTCACAGCTCACAGTTGTTGATACATACATTTATTTTTTATTCTAACTTCTTTGATGTGACTTCGAAATGTGTAGGAGATATTGCACAATGGCAGAGAATATCCACCCCACTAGTATGGATCTTGAGTCATGGAGGGCCTTTCGGTGGGAGATGCAACTCAAGTGACATTGGGATCGGCAGAAGGTATGTAATATTTACTCTCTAGATATGTACTAATATCCATCTTAAATCTTAGGTCTATATACACAAACTTTTTGATTCCGAATATATGTCTATAGAATGCACCACGAGCTAGGCTACAGGCTGGGAATACATCACGTCTTGGTAGGATGGGCAAGAAGGGCTTCATTGCCACTTTTGTATGTTCACATTTTGTCTTTGACATGCATGTAGGTGTGTATCTTATGTTCTTTATATCAATCGATAACTTATGTGGTAATAGGTGAAGGACTATGGTCTCGAGCCCCCTCCTTAGGAGATAGAGACGACCACCTATTAGGGTTATAGGTTTTTGAAAACCTAGCTACCTCCACTAGATACTTTTGTAGGTAATCTAGATTAAATATCATTCGACTTCTAATTAAAGTATTTAAACATTAACTAATTATGTTTTTTGAATCGTAGTAGGAGTTGTACGGTGCTGAGGACATTACGAAGGTAGATCGACAGAGCGCCATTGGGTGCAAATCTATGTCAACGGAGCAGCCTCTATCAGGGGCACACCCCCGCAGCCCCCCCCTCGTGCCGTGCGGTGCCGTCATGCCCTCCTCGGCGTGGATGATGATAAGGGTATATAGACCATGGAGACCAGAGGATCCTCCTTCTCCTTGATCTAGATCCCTAGCTTGTTTCGAGCCCCATTTTGTATTTAGAGGCATTGTACATAGTTATACCTACTATTACCCATAGGCATGAGTATAGGATTAGGTAGACTATGCCGGTCTCACAATCTACCATTTTTACAACTCATCATATTTTACCATTTACATACATTTGATCACTTTATATACTTTGCACACTTGTACGCTTTCATATATTTACATGAGCTTTTATTTATTTTTAACTTTGTGCACAAATGTAAATTGCTTACCGATGTTATAATCCACCATATTGAATTGATCTTTGCTCACTTGTGTGCTTGACCTCCGAGAGAGAGAGAGAGAGAGAGAGAGAGAGAGTTCTTTAATGTGTGCTCAATCCAATTTGAGTCGAGAGAGAGAGAGAGAGAGAGTTCTTTAATGTATGCTCAATCCAATTTGAGTCGAGAGATAATGCCCAATATTTCACTACTGCACAACTTCCCATCTTGGTTATTATTGTAATATTGTGCACATTCTTAGTGAGCGTTGTTACACCACTCTCAATGCCCTAAAGGCCCTAGTGATACCTTCCATTCCAATGCCCTAAAGGCCGTAGTGATACCTTCCATTCCAATGCCTCACCACCAATGTGGGAGCTCTTAAAGCCACTAACAATGATGAAGCATGGTATGTGCCCACCTACAAAAACCCAAATTACTAAAAATTTATACCTTCCATTCCAATGCCTTAGCTTACAACCACCATGCATCCATACAATGACATCAGAGTTGTAGCCTCAAATACTACCACTAGCAAGGCAATTAGTTACGAAGAGTATGGAGGCTACAATGGAGCCAACATACATACTATGATTGAATGCATCAGCTGTATCGATGTAGTGGTACATGGTACTGTCAGAATATGCAGCGAAGATGATGACAAAATTTGGAAACACTAGAGCAAGAACAGTGCAAAAAAATAGCACAAGAGAAGGAGAGAGATAGAGGCATGTAACTCTGCTCTATATACACAAGAAGATCCCGGAATACAACACAACACAACACAAGACACTAAGTGGCAAGGGGTTGTGGGGCCATTTTATATGGCCCCAAAGATGCAGTCGGCTTGTTCATAGGAGTTACCGTCGATTCGTAAAGGACCGAGAGGCACAGGCACAGTTGTGGGATCATGTCAACGCCAGGGTCCGCTCATTTATCTTCCTCAACTGCACACCCACAACAGGTAATCAATCATGTAAAGCATATGACGCTGGCCAGAGGCATATGGAAGCACTTGGCTTCTCTTTATAACAGGGTATTGCCCATTAAGAGGATTTCCTTGGAAGTACAGATGCGGGTTATGAACCCTGCAAAGTCGTCCTCGACGATGCGGGAGCATATTAACAAGCTGCTGTAGGCCCTTCAGCAGGAAGTCCTTTAGTCTAGGAAGGAGATATCATCAGAAGATACGGCCATCACTTTGCTGTCCCACTTGCCTTCTCAGTATTCTGCTTTCTACTCTTCTTTTATTACCAATGGGCAGGCTCAGTACCATTACATGGGAGGAGCTTGTGCCCATGGTCTTGGACCAGGAGGAATGATTCATGAACCCTCCTCTCAGGGCAGAGGTTTGGAGGCCTTAATTAGCTAATGGTCGAAAGGCTGTAAAAACAAGGGCAAAGGGAAGGCTTCACCGGAGAAGTCTTGTGAGAACGAAGTCCAACACTGACCACGAGAAACTAAAGGCAAAGAGGACTTGTAATGATTGTGGCAAGAAAGGCCACTATTGGAGACAATGACCCAGGCGGAACACCGAGAAGGGTGAAGACTCCTCAGTAGCAATCATGAAGACTCCAACTTTTGTGCACTTGGAGGTGATGGACACCGATGTTTCATTTTCTTCAGGCAGTGAGGAGGTTGGAGAACTGCCACCTACGGATACTCGGGAGTGGATTCTAGACAGTGATGCTTCCAGGCACATGATTCCTTCCCGTTCAGCTTTACAGGATCTCTGCAGGTATTCTGGTAACATTCTTATTGGGGATACATCCACTATCCCAGTTCACAGTGAAGGCAAGTTTGAGATAGTTCCCGATGGTGGCAGAGGGGGGAAGCATTCCTCCTAGGTATTGTATGTTCCCACACTTGGTTTTCATCTATTGTCAGTGTATCAGCAGGTTTGCAAGACTGGCATACGGGTGGCGTTTGATGATGAGCATTTTGTTGCTCTCTAGGACAAGGCAACACGGGAAGACGGAGTGGAGAATGCAGTTTACAAACTTTCAACACTCTCTCTCCCAAGTCCTCAGTTTTGTGATGAGTGGCAGTCTGGTAATGGCCACTTAAGTGTGGATACACTGCAGGTGCAAGCTTTCCGGGACCAAATGGAGGATAGCTTGCTAGTTGATGGCAGCAGTTGGCACAGGAACTTTCGAGTACAGATGTTGGTAGTTCTTGTGTTCGTCAGTCAGAGGAAACTTTACAGGTAACTTATACTCTGATGTCTTGTAGTATTCGGGACAAAGAAACTAGTGTAGATGAGGAAGTTCTTTCCACGGCGGGGACCTATTGGAAGGCTAGGCAGGTGGCAGTTGATTACTTGCAAAAGGAGGTGGATGTTGCACATTATCCAGGCTTTGTGGTTCCAGATTGAGAGGGGGTTGGTTACAAGTTTTCGAAGGCCTCGAGTGGTCTTCTACAGGTTTCCACAACTTGGCATCCCACCGAATAGGTGTTGATCCTTGTGAGCAATATGATGCCTCTATGACTCGAAAGCAGAATGGTTCATTGATTTGGTTGATGGATACCAGATTGGACGGGAGCTTCCTGATGAGGCTCTTAAGCTCATGGTTGCAGATGACTCTTTGGGAGAGGCAGGATTGCGTATCTTGTGGTTTCTGTAGCATGCGAAGGATCTTGGTCTCTTTTACACAGGAGGGGGATTGATGGGATGGGAGTCCGCCGACTCCACGATTGGAGTGACTCGGATTGGGGAGAAGATCCAGACACGAGGAGATCTACTTCAAGCCCAGGAGCAATTTTATGGAGCAGTAAGAGGTAGTCATCTTTTGCCTTGTCATCGCTTGCAGAGGTAGAGTACCGGGCTGCTTGTGGTGCTGCTTGTGAGGTGGTGAGGTTGCATGGCAGGATTGGGCTTCCACTGGTGGAGGAATCCATGGTCATCCAGAGGCACTTTGTTCGTGAACATACCGGTTGATGACATCTTGCTAGAGTTCTATTCGATGGAGGACAGTACTGTGGACCTCTTCGCGCGTGAAGTCGCTATCTCAGGCTTTGCTCAGGCGGCACTCCAGCTCCTTGTGGTTGGTTTCATAGCTAGGAGCTGAGAGGGGGTGTTAGAAGTCATCTCCTGTCGTTACCTATTTACTAGGGCCTTTGTTATGGGTGTGCCTGCCCTTTTAGGTGTTTTCTCATTTTTCCTCACTCCCCGTATTTTTTTCCCATTTTTCCTATTTTTTTGTGTGGCTTGGGTGGCAATCCTGTGTTGGCAGGAGGGCCTATGAGAGCTAGCTGATTGTCCTTCAGGTCCCTGACCTCAGATCTGTAGTGGTCGACACAGCTGGCTGACTGGTGATATTGGCTGGTCATGGAGGTTCAGGCCCTATCGACTACCTATCCTCTACATCCGACCGTGGAACCCCAACAACGATGAAATCAACAAGGTCGTATGACTCCAGACTCTAGATTCCATCATAACCTTCCATATGCCATAGTTGTTCCCGTCCAACTAACGGTCCATCAAGAACGTGGGGAGTGTCGGGATCTTCACATGTCTCTCAGCCATCTCAAGCAGATCTGCCATTGTGGGGATGGAACTGAAAAAGGGTGGGTGGCTGGGAGCAAAGAAAAACTTAACCTGCAAGTGGCTGTCCAACAAATCAGCCTGCCATCCTCTTGCTTTTCCTCTTCCCGAACAGTCCCGAACAATCCACCAATCAGCAATGCAACAACCCCCCTCTTGCTCACACAACTCCCCAAGAACTATCAAGAGCCCAGGGCTCTGATACCATGTCAGAATATGCAGCGCGGAGATGATGACAAAATCTGGAAACACTAGAGCAAGAACAGTGCAGAAAAACAGCACAAGAGAAGGAGAGAGATAGAGGCATGTAACTCTGCTCTATATATACACAAGAAGATCCCGGAATACAACACAACACAAGACACTAAAAGTGGCAAGGGGCTGTGGGGCCATTTTATATGGCCCCAAAGATGTAGTCGGCCTGAACCTCCATGACCAGCCAAGATCACTAGTCGGCCAGCTGTCCTCTGTCGGCCACCCCAGTACAGATCTGAGGTCGGGGACTTGAAGGTACAATCAACCAGCTCATAGGCCCTCCTGCCAACATAGGACTACCAGCCAAGCCATAGAAAAAATAGGAAATATGGGGGAAAAATATGGGAGTGAGGAAAAATGAGAAAACACTTAAAAGGGCGGGCACACCCACAACAAAGGCCCTGGTAAATAGGTAAAGACAAGAGATGACTTCTAACAGGTACATGGTATATGCATGTCTCCTACAGGTTTTGGATACACAATATTTGATATAGTAACACTAAAATCACATCCATGGTAAACTCATCCATGTTTCTATCACACAGTAGAAATGTATACACTTGCACATCAATGGTTTGGCAAAACACTCATGCCAACAAGGTTACATTCATCAAACGGTTCGGCAAAACACGCATGCCAACAAGGTTACATTGTATTCATCTAATTCCACATGCTTGCCCATCAGAGGGGACTAATCCAGGTCAACAAACATCCATTTTAGTTTGCTATACAAATTGGCAACATTTAAACAAATAGTTTTTCAATCACATGTCATTTTCTTCACACGTTCGCCACCAGATTCTCCCCAAAAATCATGTTCATGCCTACCCTCATGAACTCACGGCACATAGCCTTTGCCAAGTTGTCTCGTCGTCTATCCACACCACATCACTTGCATTGCTGGCAAGATCATCATTATCCGTTTGAGCTTCTTGGTTAGCCCCATTTTGGCCCCGTCTGACCATCTCAAGATCATCAAGAGGCATGCATGCTCTGATCTCTGCCAATGAGGAAGTAGCCCTACCATCCGCTTGCATGGATGTCCTTGTAACTCTCCCTCTACTTCAAGCACCCAATTTGTGTCAAATTTGTTGCCATGCACAATGCACATGTTATGGAGCACCAAGCAAGTAGCCACCATATCTGGAATGTTCTTTAGATCCATGTCACACCGTTTCAAGAGAATGCAGAGCTCTAGAAGACTTCCTCCTATTGCTAGCTAGTGCAAAGCCATAAAACCCCTCTTTTGCAAGCTTACAGCTGGCCGCATATGTGTGTCCCTATGGTTCATCCAATGAGCAACTCTATTGCAGGTGTATGGGAAAGTCTCTTTGCTCACACATGAAGACATCGTCTGATCATACCATCACAGTATGAGCCAAAGAGACAACGCTCGAGGTAATTATATGGTCTTGCATATGCTTAACAAACACATTATGCATGGTCTCATGCGCCTCTGTTCCACCTTGCATGCTTCTGCCGCTTTTGCCACAACCGCTATGGCCACCCAAGCATGCTCAGTCAATTCTAAATAACAAGAAAACCTGAATTACAAAGCATCAATTGCTAGGACGATCCAGGAATCTTATCATGGCTCTAAAATGTCAAGCTTCCGCTTCTCAAAAGCTTCTCTTCTTCCACTCTGGGCAATCCAGATGAACAAGTCTCCAATGAGGACACCAAGTCATCAAGTTGTTTGTCCTTTTGGGTACCCTTGATGCCACTTGCTCACTTGTCTTAGTGCCTTCAGATGAACTAGCCTCACTAGGTTGGCATGACTATACACTTGCACATGAGCTCGGTCATGCATGTACTCATCAACCACTTTTTTTCTGCCTTGTATGGTTGGTACACACCACGAAACCACTTTTTTCTACATGTCTCGTTGTCCTTGTTGAAATCACTGAAGCTACTTGCAAGTTTTATGGAAATCTTTGACCAACAGATCCAAACCCTACTTCTATGGCTTGCTAAATTTGTCGTTCATGCCACCTCATAGATGAATCAACTTGTCGACCCAAAAGTTTTTCCACATTGCTACCTTCACTCCCTCATTATCCTCAGCAATGTCAGTGTCCTCATTATTTTCTCCCTTCTTATTTGTAATTCCGGTCCTATTCATAATTGATTTGGCCCCTGAGCCATCTTGCCCAACAACATCAACACAAAGTGCCTTCCTAGGACCCTTCAGTGGTTTCTTCACAACCTCTTCTTGTGTTTCTTATAAATCAACATAGTTGTTCTCTTGCTCTCTTACATAGTCACTGAAAACATTATGGAGGCAGCCTGTGACCATGTTCTAGGTTTGTTAGGAGTGCATAGATTATGATTTGTATCCATTGGTGGGCTAAAAGAATCCTCCAAAATATGGAGTATCTGAAGTGAACATGGAATGCCACCGCCTAGTGATGGGTTATGGGGAGAAGTAATAAGTGGGGTGACTATACCCTGCCATGCAAGGGAAAAAGCTACACCATATTAGATAATTTGAGAAAAATCCCATTCCCATTTGCAAAATAGGACCATGATGAACTTGTCAAAAGTCTTTCAAAATCCTCTCATCTAACATATCTTTGGAAAGATCTTGAAGAGTACAATCTAAATCTATGATCCCCGACAAATTTGCAGTTGGGATGTTTAAGATATGTCCAAAACTATATCCATGGAGTAATTGATTCCCAAAATACGAGATTTTCCCAAATTATCTAATATTTTCCTACTGGAGAAATCCTCATCATCCATGATGCATGTCTAGCTACTAGGGGCCTCCTCAAGTAGAGACTCAGTGAGAAGGCATGCATGGGGCCAAGATCCTAAATAGAGGTACCTACCCTACCAATTGCACTAGATAATTATTTCAGGTAGAGTAAAGAGGTTAAAGAATCCATGTAATAACAATAGGACTACCATTAAGCTCTTAAACATGGGAGGAAAGTGTGGCATCCATGCATCAAAATGTAAATGCTCTATGGGAAGCTATAATCCACACCAAAAACCAAGAGTTCCATCCTCTCCTCACACAAAGCCTTGGACAACAAAACCAAAAGAACTACTAGCAATGGGTGCTTTCTTCTCACCACAAGTGGCCTGCCTACACCTTAGACCTCCCACAAATGCCTACACCTTGGACCCCCCACAAACCTTTGGCAAAACCTGTCTAAGCCAGCATCCCCAATTGCATCCATCTTAGAAGCTTCCCGAGGGCTAGTCTATGTGGGCATGTCTCTTATGGTCTTCAAATAGATTTCCAACACTTGGAAGCTTCTTCCCAGCATGCTCCAAAAGTGGGTCTACTTCACAAGGTAAGCATGGCAGTTGGCAGTTTGTTGTCCAAAGCCTATAGAGTGATCATTGACATGGATGATTCTTTCACGAGTCTCTATCTCTCTATTTTAGAAAAAGTGTAAATAAAAAATATGATACATAATGGGGCTAAAGTTTAGTGGATAGTGATTCAAACATTATAGTAGATAAGCAAGGCATATATTCCAATAGTTCATAGAGGGAGACATACCTGTTTGAGTGGAAGGACTATGTTTCTCCCCTTTGATGCTTGTAGTAGGCATTGAAGAGAAGAAAAAACTTTGCTTTGAATATATTCAACTCCACTCCATGATAAAGTGCATGGCATGCAAAACACGAGGTGAATATAAAATATGATACATGATGGGGTAAATAGTGATGCAAACATAAAAACAAATGATCCATCAAATTTGACCCATCACCGTCTCGTCCATCATGTCTGCTGTCCAAATTTGATATACTTCTTTTCTCCTGTCCATCATGGCATGGCACAACCTTGATTAAACATGGAGGGCTTCTCACAACCCATAGGCAATCTTGAAAATTTGACTTTGTCATTGCGTTCGGCTCAAAAAAATTAAATAACTTTCATATATAAAACTTTGCCAAATTCCATCATTAAGGCCGCCGGCTAGGGTTGAGAAAATTTGCTACCCTGAGTGCCTCACAGCTGCCGGACACATTGGCCACCTTGCCCGACTCTACATTGAGAGTTGGAATTGTGCGGGGGACTGGATGATTGCCATCCTTGCTTGACGACATAGAGTTATGCAAATTTGATGTACTTCTTGGAGTCTCCTGTCCATCGTCATGGCATATATAGGTGGTGCCGGGGAGAGGCCCTAGTCTAGACGTGGAGTCTTCACATGACTAGCATAGTAGGGCCACACCTCTTGGTTGGCCATATTCTCTCAGTGCGTGGCACACAAATGGATCGCCTACCACCAAAAAAGTATGATCTTGCCTCTCCCTTCCTTTGGATCACTCAGGAGTCCTTGCCATTCTTTCCCGACTCCACATTGAGACTCTGAATTGTGCGGGGGGGTTGGGTGCAAGCTGGTGGTGGGGGCAGATGGCATCTGGACTACACTGGAGAGTACACCACTTTTGTTGTCCTAGATGGAAACCTTAACGGATGAATCCGGAGAACAGTTATATGAAAGTTGCTAAGTTTTTCCATCAGGAATGCAACCATATGGCTTGTTTATGCATAGCCATTCTAGATTTTATGTAGTTTTTGTTGTACTAGCCATGTCTATCTAGGATTAATGTAGCAAAACGTTAAAAAAAGGGGAGTTGGATCAAGTAAATATGCCCCAGTTGCATATAATCATTAGAGGGTGTTGAAGTATCCAGTTGAGTTAGCTGGAGGGCTAAGTACAGGAGTCAGATTGTTTGGTGCCCTGTGAGCTCGGATCTTGGAGTCCCTCAGTTCTAATTCTATTGTGTATTATTCTTGTGTGTCTGTATAGGTGGTGTAGTAGAGGCCATTACCTACCTTACCACATCGTGTAATAATACCTCCCTTGTATTCTTATCATCTTCATCAGCTTTCCATAACCTTAGTGTATCTAGATCCATATTAACCATGTACTTTGTTACATAATATAATGATTTAAGAACCATCCCTCGTCCATTGACCCTTTTTGTCATGCTCTCTACAGAAAAATCATTTAACAACTTTCATAAAGTGCTCAAAGAAAAACATCTATCGGCTACGTACGACACCTACTAGAAGGGAAATTTCATCCACAATGTGAACAAGTAAATGCACTTGGCTATCCAAGAAGTCTCTTGGTAATTCTTTCCCCAATCAAAACATAAAAACATTATGATTTCAGCTTTAGGAAGTTAATCTCTTTTGAAACAACAAACTGGGCATGACAATTCAAACTTGTTTAGAATTTTTTTGAAACATATAGAGAATAAAAGAATAACAATAAAGTAGAATTGGGTAAACTTATTCAGCAAAAGGTTGCTAATCGATACATAATATCACGTATAATGGTAGGTATCCTTGAGCAGTCTTGGATGACCAATGGTAGCATGCTACCAAGTGATAAAGAAATTAGATGTTAATCATATCTAGATAAATATTAAGAATGATGTGTATTGAAAGTTATAGTACGTGAATGAAGTTGTGCCAGTCACATGAGTCTTAAGGCTCAATAGATCATTGTTTTCGGTTGTGAAAAGATTTTTGAAGGAATCTTCTTAAATCTCGTTGAAGTTCACACTTGTCTAATCCGTTGTAGAACTAGCTTGTATTCTTCTTTAGTAAGGATCCATGGCACCCTTTCGTAAGTGATATGGGTACCCTCCTTGTTATATTTAGGTCATACCGTTGTTTGGTGTCAAATTCTTGAAGGTCAGCCCTACATGCAGCGATATCCTTGATCCAAGGACTCTCCAATGTTTTTAAACATATGAATCCAACAAGTGTACAAGTTTCAACTTCTTCGAGCACTCAAGCCTATAAAATATAAACTTTTCAGGCTTCATGCCTAAGGATTCTTCATGTGGATTCTTTATTCTTCAAATTTCAAATGTTGTCTAAGGTTTATCCTAGTATTGTGGAGTCCTTATTGGAGGCATTGTGGTCGCAACTTTATTCCATTTGTAATCCAGGTTTTCTCCACAAGAGGGACATGCACTTTTCCCCTTAGTTGATAAACCTATCATTTAGAATTCATTTAGTTATGAAGGAAAAATATAAGAGAAGATAATATACTTATAGAGAGAGAGAGCATCCAATGCTATACATGAACATAGTGAAAAACCAAGATAAATTATCGTGAATTGTCCAAGCCAATATACAATGTAAAATAAAGTTTTGAAGTCCCTATGGGGCCTCGATCTATCGAACATATCAAAACCCATCCAAAGTTCTTATAGTAGTTAGTGGAGTCAAGTACAAGTTTATGTTTTTTACTTGGCGCTTTCGTAAGTATGGGGATAACAAATAACTGCAGTGCACAATGAATGAGCAATCATCCTGTACATAGTTTGTCCACTCCTTTTCAGCACTTGGTGTTAATGCATAGAAAAAAATTCAGTTCTATATAGTAGAAATTTGTAAAGAAGAATCAACAAGCTTAAGATCAAGTGTTCCTTATTTTATTGACATAAAGGGAGAAATATTAAAGTTGACTAGTACAATAGGCTATATTGGCCATTTGGATGATCTCATGAAAAATGGGTTAGTTCCATCTTATCAATCCAAGCTTCAAATTAACAAAAAAATTTTAAAAAAAGTAATCATACTATATGAAGTTGTTGGTATAAGCCTCTTTGAGACTCTTGTATGGTACAAACATGGCCTAAATGTTGAATTTTGTCCTGATAATCACAACACTAGCATGTCCTCCAATCTTGAAATCTACAATGATCACATTAGAATTGGGTATTTAAGAGACTTCATGTGATGCCTCCCCAAGATAAGGCATAGAAGCCAATAGCGCTATCTACACCAACATGTCCTTCCATCTTGAAATCTACCCGATTCTGCTCACATCAGAATTGGGTAAAGGACTCTCCAAGATAAGGCATAGGAGTTGATAGTTCTCTACTAAAAGTAGGTAGAGGAGACGTCTATACAAAGGAAATAGTTCTCTACTAAAAGTAGGTAGAGGAGACGTCTGTACACAAAGGAAATAGAGTCACTATCCTATAATTTTTAAAGATTTTATTTAGTAAAAAAAGATCTCTCTCTCTCTCTCTCTCTCTCTCTCTCTCTCTCTCTCTCTCTCTCTCTCTCTCTCTCTCTCTCTCTCTCTCTCTCATACATGCATGCACATGTAAGGAGAGCTATTGATATACACACTTGGAAAGATGCTTAGTGAATCACTACAATATGTCAGGGGAATATCAGCGTTTTCTAGCAGCGTTTCAGCAACGTTTTTTTTATGGGGATGTTAAGGATTTCATTCACTGCTCTACAATGAATTTTTGCTGTGCCCTACAGTGCAGATTTTGCTTACCCAGCAGCGCTTATAACAACGAGATTTCGCTGCTCTACAGCGCTTATAACAACAAAATTTCACTGCTCTATAGCGTTTATAGCAACAAAATTTCACTATTGTACAACAAAAATAACAGCAAAATTACGCTCGTTTTTTTGCTGCATGAAATTCCAGAGAGTTGTTGGATGCTGAATTTTAAAAATGCATATCACATATACACAAAAAATGATGTATAGTGAAAAAAAACATCCATTAGAATCCTTGGAGCCATGTTTCGTGCAAAAAAAAAAGAAATCGGCCTTGAAACATGTACTTTGATACCTGGCCATAGTGTCTCAAGATCCTCAATTAAAGTCTCGAGGTACACATCCATGTTTGCCACCTTATGCTTTCCTGGTAAGGAGAGCAAGCATGATATGACCTTTCTTGATTGCCACCCATAGAGGGAGGTTGTAATTCACCAATACATAGGTCAAGTAGACCATGATGTGGACTTGAAGCCAAATGGGTTAACACCATCCATGCCCAAGCCAAGACGTAAGTGACGAGGCTCATCTTTAAACTCTGGCCATTGATGTTCCACATGTTGTCATGCCGGTGAATCAGCTACTATGATCCTCATGATACCATCGGTCGAGCAATGAGTAGCATGCCATGTCATGAGTTCTGCAATCCCCTTACATTTAAACGTGTGTTGGATGTGAGGAATTATAGGGAAGTGTCTCAAAACCTTTCGGGAAACTTTATCTTCTTTGCAAATCATCCCTATAGCGGCTCTCCCCACATTGTAGACATTGTGTTGCATCTTTATTAACCCCTCTAAATAGCATGAAATCATTGAAACATGCGTGTATTTTTTTGTAATCCATACCTAGCATAGAGAGCATTTTACAACACCAATGTCGTGAGTTTGGTAATAGATTTTGAGGGGAAAGAATCTTCTTGAGAAGTCTGCAACAAAACATAAGAAATCATATGTCAAAATATTAGCAGAGTATATAGAACATGAAACATTTTCTATTTGAGAGAATATAATGAGGTATTCTTTCTACCAAAAAAGACTTGTGACACTTACATCACTCCATCCATAAGTTGTTTGCAAGTTCAATAGCTCCAAGTTTTCTCGCAACATCCCTCATACAAAGGCGTGCTTGCCTCTCTATGCAAGGTTTCCTCCTCTTGTGACATTGGAGCTTGCCTACTCTATTATTTATGACCTCCCGTCCAAAGTAGTTGTTGCATGACGAATGAAGATCAATACAAGGATGCAACAAAAAAGACACTTAGGGCTCTTGAAAAGAGTTCCAAGTTGTAGATGAATGTGGGAGAGGGCTTGACAATAATCCCACATGGGTGTGAAGGCGGCCAAACACCAGATATATATATAAACATTTATATATATATATATATATATATATATATATATATATATATACGATTGAAGTGCAGCAAGCGTTGTCTGCACGGAGCGCTGCATCGACAGTGTGAAGGCGGCCAAACACCGGATATATATATAAACATTTATATATATATATATATATATATATATATATATACGATTGAAGCGCAGCAAGCGTTGTCTGCACGGAGCGCTGCATCGAAGGGGGCTGAGCGCTGCAGGAGAAGTAGAAGTCGACGAGAGACCTGCGGGCAGTAGCTGTAGAAGGCACAGTGGACGGCGTGGCTGGTTTGAGAAGCAAAGGCGTGTGGGCGGCCGGCTGAAAGCTGGGGTGCCTGAGAGCGAAGAGGTGGAAGGCTGAAAGCGAGAAGAAGGAAGCGGCCGTAGAAGAAGTGGAAGAAGCACTGGAGTGGAAGGAGCGTCGCTGTCGGCAGTCAGCGGGGGAAGGCGTCGAAGTGAAAAAAACGCAGAGGAGTGCTGTTGGAGTGGAGGCGCAGAAGAGGGAGCGCACGTGGAGGCATTGAAGAATCCGGAAGTGGGTGCAGCGACGAATCCGGGAGTCGGCGAGGCGGCGGATAAGGTAGGTGCATTTTTAATTTTTTTAAATTTTTTTAAATTTTTTAAATTTTTCATATTTTTTTGTATTTTTAAATAAAAAAATAATAAATATAAAAAACAACAAATATATATATATATATTTTAAAAAAAAAGAGAAAAAGAGATAGAAAAAAAAGAAAGAAAAAAGAAGAAGAAGAAAAAAACATAAAACAATAAATTTATTTTTTTTAAAAAAGGAGAAAAAAAAGAAAAAAACAATTTTTATTTTTGTATTTTGAATCCATTGTTCATTTTTTAAATTTCTGTAAAGTCTTGCATAATTAAAGTAGCTTGCATTTTTTATTTGTATTTTTTTTAGAATTTTGTAATTGCGTGCATAATTAGTAGATTTATATTTTTTGTAATTGGCACGAAATTTATTAGTTAAAAAAAAACAACAAAAGGAGAAAAAAACAAAAGAAAACAAAAGAAAATTAAATTTTTTTTTCTATAAATTAAGTGTTTTTTAAGGAGTCTACTTTTTTGCATATTTTGTAATTCTTCATTTTTTTTAATTTTTTGCATAATTAGTGTAACTTGCATTTTTTAATTTTTGTAACTTTGTGCATAATTAGGATTTTTTTAGTGTGATTCATAATTTTTGTAATTAATTTTAAAAAAAAGTAAAAAACATAAAATCATATTAAAAAAAAATCATTTAAAAAAAATATAATAATAAAAAATAGGATAGATAGTTACACCACACATACTCATTTTAGTTGCATTTAGTGATTAGGTAGGTTAAAAATATATATATATATATATACATATATATATATTTATTTATTTTAAAAAAAAACATACAAAAACAAAATAAAACAAAAACACATAAAAAACCAAAAAAATTTGACCTTATGCACTTGCGGTCGGGACGTCTTATAGATTCTGCCATAGGGCCTAGGGCACCTTCTAGAGTACCTACGCAGGAAAGTGGGACCCAATCGGTAGGAAATTTGGCAGATATTGCTGAAACCCTTTCTGAATCCCAATCCGATACCCTTTCCTCCAGAACAACTAGTTCATTGTCCATGGACAATCTAGGGCCGACAAATAGTCAGTCCGTAGCCCCAAATAGGACACCCACAAGATCCTTTAATCCATTTGAAGCCGACACCATGGGGTTAACACTTAATGTAAGACTCCAATATGTCTACACAAATGCTCAAGGAGCTGAGATCTTTAGGGATCCACAACAACGGTATCTTGTTAAGATCGCAGACATTTTCTCAGAACTTGATAGAGCACCTCTAGTCAATGACCAGGGTAACATGTACATGGGTGGAGATGGTGTTCGCTACGAAGTCACCTACCATCCAGAAAATGTAGACAAATTAGGGGAGCTCTCTAAGACTGAGTTCTTAGACTTATCAAAACTTTCCAGAGCAAGGGAGTCTAGAGATGATTGGCTCATCAAGCCGGACATGCCTGGACCCTCCAATGCCCAGTCCTCAAAGCTATCCATAGATGATTTACTTCTTGTAGATCTCAATTTGGAAAGGGATAGGAAAGGCAAGTGTAAAATGGATCAGGGGGCTGAGAACCAATGGGAGTTTGTACGACAAATTCCAGTGACAAAGTTCTTACAGGATGACCCACTTCAAGTGGTCTATAAGGACTCGTTAGAGGGATATTATGCCACAACTAAATTGCCGGAGCTAGATCTTCCTCTAGCACTGGTGGTGGTAGTTGAGAAGCTTGCAGGACACATGAACAGAATAATTGATAAATGGGCCAATGAATACCGAACCTTAGATTGGAAAGAGATTCGGGAACTCACGTGGAAAGGACAACCACTATTCATGGAAGTGTTCTCAACAAATACAGCCAAACCGGGAGAGACAGCCTTTCTTGGAGAAAGTGTTGCTCCTCCCCTACGAGAGTTCACTAGAGAGGGACCTTCAACATCCAAGTGGACCACTGCTAGTAGCCCAACTCTAGCACCAAGATATCATCCTACACCAAATGTGCGACCACCGGTCACACCACACCAACATCTTTCTCACTATGTCAATCGAAGGGTAGGGGAGCCAACTCGGCCTCCCATAAATGCACCTCTTGAAATGCGGGTGACAAGATCTTTGGAGGGGTTTGGTGAGGCTGGTAATAGGGGACCCACACCAATTTTGGATGCATGTGGACCATCTTACCAAAGAGAGGAACAATTCCCACTAAGAGTGAGAGGCCGTAGGCCCTATGATGAGTATTCAAGACAAGTAAGGCCATCAACTCTTCAGAAACTGGTAAAGAAGTATGAAGGGTTGGGAGATCCATACGACCATGTAGCAGCATTTAGGCAAGCAGTTCGAGCTGAGCAAGTGGCTGATAAGCATACTCAAATTGAAGGATTTGGACTCACTCTTGAGGGAAAAGCCCTGGCTTGGTTTTAGGCATTAGAGGCTTCAGACAAATCTTCTTTACGAGTTTTGGAAGAGAGATTCATTGCTGCTTTTTCCTTGATGGGAATTCAACATGACACGGTAGCACACATCTACTCTTTCAAGCAAGGCGAGAATGAGAGTGTTAGAGACTGTGTAAATAGAATGAAGCAGTACATTAATCGTTGCCCAAAAGATGAGAAGCCCGCCCAAAGTCGATTAATTTCTCTCTTCTTAAAAGGACTCAAAAATTCAACACTGCATACACATCTCTATGCGAAGAAACATACAAATTTCAATGAGTGTTGCCATGATGCTATGGATTTCACCGATAACTTCAAATTCCAAGATGGGTCTGTGGCCCAGAGGTGAAACCTAGAGATCAGTGGGGTGATGACCAAAGTTCAGGGTCTAGCGCGCTAGTAAATCCAGACCAAATAGCTAACCTAGTACTACGGAGATCGGGACAGACCTATCGTCCACCCATGCAGCCACAACAACAGCAGCAGAGAATGAGGAGTGTACTTCCTACAGGTCCTCATCTTTGTGGAGCATGTGGCGGTAACCATAAAACAGAGGAATGTAATACCTTTTCTCCTCTAGTCACAAACCAACCCACAAAAAAGTGGTGCCAAGTCTGTGCTTGGAACTTTACCCATACCACACAGGAATGTACTCGCATTGCGAGAATGAGACAGGAACGTGAGCAGCCAAGGGGTGGAGTGGCTCCACAAATGTATCAACAGTATACTAATTTTGAACGTAAGCCACCGATGGCACAAGAGCAAGCACGACCTGTTCTTGGTGCTTAACCTCCTGCTCCTGGGACTGCTCCTGTGAGGGTTGTTGACTACGACAATTCAAATATGTATAGAGAATTGGTAAACCCAGGCTATGTGGAGGAGGAATATGTATCATATTCATCCAAAGAAAATATCTTTGAAAGTCCCACATACCCAAGCCCAGCACTGGCTCAACCAGGGGAACAAAACTCTTTAATGTTGCTAGGCGGCTACCAACCTAGGACTCCAGGCCCCTCAGGTCAATGGCAGCCAAGGAAAGTAGAGGCCAAACCAATGGGCCCCTGTTATGAGTGCGGAGAACCCCATTGGGCTCGTGATTGTCCACATCGCTCAAGGCAAGCATCTCGATCCAATACAACAGTACAACAGTTTCCACGAATTGAAAGATATTGTCTAGGGTGTTGTGTAGAACACTTCCCAAAAGATTGTCTGCTGAAACCACATGAGGAAGGCACCTCTCAACCAAAGGTCTCACTCAACCTTGTAGGGGCAGTTCCATCACCACCGTCATCTGAGAATGAGGATGTCGTGCCACTTAGAGTCATGACTAGATCACAGACACGAAATGCCGAAATACAAACTGATGAGACACCTCGAACTAGGGATGCAAAGACAAATCTAGTGGATACCCTCCATGCATAAAAGGTTGACAAAGGAGAAGGATATGAGTATGGTGCAAGCTATTATGTCAGCACCAGTGGCTTGTACCTTACCTTTGCTTGATTTGATAAAAATTCGACCTGAGTTGTGGAATGATATTGCCACATGTTTGTCAGAGCAGGTATTGCTACAAAAGGGTCACCATGAGTGTACTATACACCCCAAGACAAAGCATGTTATGCCAGTCCCTATCAACAAAGTAGGAAAATTTTGTGAGGACGATCAGGGAAATGCTACACTCCCATTAGAAGTGCGAAAAGTAGCTTCAACTACAATACTTGATAGTGGTGCAGGAGTGGGCATTGTGACAAGGTCCATTTGGGAAAAGTGGGGCAAACCACTATTAGGAGTACCAGGATGCGCTTGCAGCTAGCAGATGGAAGCTTCGAACATCCCCTTGGGCTGCTTGAGAACATATTGGTCACCACATGTGGGATTGAATATGAGCACACCTTTGCAGTAGTGGATTTTGGAAAACATCCAAACTATGAAGTGATATTGGGTAGACCATTCATGTGACAATTTCAAATGATTCAAGATTGGGGATACAATTATTTGTACCTCCGACATGATTCTGTCATCACAAGGGTCAACCTAAGGAATCACTCATATCGTGATGTAACAAGGTCTCCAATAGATGAGTTTGATTCTGCTTCATCTGAGGGCTCAAGAGTTACATTGTCAGATGGGCGAGAAGATCTGTGGATGTGTGGAGCCTCATGTAGGGATTTCAACACTGAGAGACTTAAGGGTAATCGAAGTGTATCAGACGAGGCATACATTCCACAACCCTTCCCTGAGCATTTAATTGATCCATTAGAATGGAGTCATGTCCTTGCAACATTATCGACATGTGCTTTACCGAAGCCAATTCAATTTTGTGACTCAGATGGATATGATATTATTCCTATACGAATGGTACAACCACGTGCACTTCTAGATGATTTGTACTATAGGGATACATACACAATAGCTATGCATGTCGAGGAAGTCTCAGTGGAGGATTTGACACTCGAATCTGCTAATGATGCTGATAAGGAAGATGGCTGGGACTCTGATTTTGATAATAATGTGATAATCCTTGAGGAAGAGTTAGGAAAGGCACGCCTACTCTTGAGAGGAAGGGAGGTTCAAGTAGAGATCCCTCGAACGTAAATGCTGTAAGAGCCATAAAAGAATCCGTAAACAAGATGAGCAGGAACAACGTGAGAGACTACAAAAAGAAAAGGAGGAGTTTAAGAGTGAAAACTCTCGACCACCACCTCACTTCTCAGGAAAGAATGGATATCTATACTATGTCTAAGCACAAGATAGTTTCAAAGACCAAGTAAAACGATCAGATGGATTCCAAGCAGGGGAAAAGCTAACAACTGTTAGCAAAAATCGTAAAAAAACGAAGAAACAAAAACCAAAACTCAAGTCTAAAACCGATTCAAAAAAGAGTGTGGGAAGTGCAAAGACAACGGTTGAATAAAAAAATCCGATGCAAGATAGCAAAGGAGAGCTCAAAACCGCATGGTCTTCAATGAGTGAAGACTCAAGTGGACAAGAACAAGGTCTCAATGTTCCTCCCAATTTCACACAGTACACTCTTCAAGATCGGAAGATTGTTCTTCAACAGCCCATGCGACAAAAACCAAGCTTGCCAGGGATTTCATACGATGGCCCAGAAGATGCAAAAAAGATTGATATTGCTAAGCCAGGAGAAGAGCCTCGCTATGTGTGGATTGCCACAGACTTGTCCTTAGATGAGGAGAAGTTATTAATACAAACAATAAAGGAGTATCGCGATGTTTTTGCTTGGAGTTATAAAGACCTCAAAGGAGTTGATCCAAGCATATGTCAGCATACAATTCCATTGCGAGAGGATGCAAAGCCCTCCAAGCAACGTCCTTATACTTACAATGAAAATTTTGCACGGAAGATAAAGGAAGAAATAGACAAGCTCTTAGAGGCAGAATTTATCTATGAGATTGAACACACTGTGAATGGGTCTCCCCTATTGTAGTGGTGCCCAAGAAAAATGGAAAACTTCGAGTATGTGTAAACCTCAAGAAGGTAAATGCAGCTACTGTGCGTGATCATTACCCACTTCCAATCATGGATCATGTTTTGGAACGAGTTGCAGGGAAAAAGGCATATAGTTTCTTGGATGGATTCTCCAGTTACAATCAAGTGTCAATTGATCCAAAGGATCAACACAAGACAGCCTTTGCTACTGAAGATGGCATCTTTGCCTATCGTGTTATGCCATTTGATCTAACAAATGCACCAACAACCTTTCAGCGGTTAATGAGTCATGTATTCAAGGAGTACCTTAGGAAATTTCTTGAGATCTTCATGGATGATTTATGTGTTCACTCACAAGAGCGTGATGATCATATAGAACACCTCAGGCTTGTGTTTCAAAAGTGTCAACTTTATCGTATATGCTTGAATCCTGACAAGTGCAAATTCATGGTAAGACAAGGGAAAATTTTGGGCCATATTGTTTCTCGCAATGGGATTTCAACAGATATGGATAAAATTAATGTCATTGTCTCATTACCTCGGCCTATCAACCCTAAAGGGGTACAAACATTCATGGGACATTGTGGCTATTACCGTAGATTCATCCACATGTACGCTGTCCTAGCCAGACCATTATATGCTCTTCTTGTAAAGTTTAATTGGACTGATGAGTGTGAGGAATCCTTTGAAAAGTTGAAGCAAGCATTAGTGACTGCACCCATCTTACGAGCACCAGATTGGAACCAAATCTTTCATGTCCATATTGATGCTTCAAACTTTACAATTGGATGTATTTTGGCTCAATCGGGAGAATATAATAAGGATTTTCCAATCTCATATGCTAGTCGACAGTTGAACAATGCTGAGAAGAATTACACCACAACAGAAAGAGAAGGATTGTCCATGATATATGCAGTGAAAAAGTTTCACCATTACCTTTTGGCAAACAAATTCATATTTTTTGTAGACCATAAAGCATTGCTATATTTGGTAAATAAGCCTTGTGCAAAATTGGAAGGATTGTAAGGTGGTTTATCATCCTTCTTGAGTTTGATTTTGAAGTTGCAGTTTGAAAAGGAACAACTCATCTTAGGGCAGATCATTTGTCTCGAATCACCTCAGGCGAAGCTCCTGTGGGTGTGGATGATGATATGTTAGATTCAACGCTTTTCCTTGTAGAGACAGCTCCTAAATGGTCTGAATCCATTTTAGAAATTTTGACAAGTGGGCAGATACAACTAGCGGGTCCTAATGTGGACCTATGGCGACCATTCACGTTAATCTCCTAAATGGTCTGAATCCATTTTAGAAATTTTGACAAGTGGGCAGATACAACTAGCGGGTCCTAATGTGGACCTATGGCGACCATTCACGTTAACCTCAGGGAGATTATATCGTCAGGGTAATGATAGAGTGTTGCGGCTTATACCTAACCCCGACCAATATGAGGAAATCTTGGAATGGGCACATGCAGGTATCGATGGATTCCATGCATCAGCTACTACTTGTGTGCGACGTATATCTCAGGATGGACAATGGTGGCCTACCATGCATGCAGATGCTGAAACATTTGTTCGTAACTGTGCTTCATGTAAAATTCAAAAGCCAATTCATAATGTCACATTATTCCAAATTTCAACTACACCAAGTTGGAGTAAGTATATTGTGGACTATCTTCAGCATGGTCATACGGATCAAAAAATTCCTAAACATCGAAAGCATGCTATTAAAATTGAAGCGGCAAACTATATGCTGATAGAGGGCCAACTCTACAAGAGAGGCAAGGATGGCAACTTACGCATGTGTGTATGTGAAGCTGACTATTTGAAAATCTTAACTCATGCACATGCAGGTGTTGGGGGTGGACATTTTTCGGGCAATACCACAACTAAGTTGATTAGGTGGTATGGGCTTTGGTGGCCAACCTTACAAATGGATGCCGAAGAATATGTGAAACGTTGTGACGATTGTCAAAGGACCAAAACTCCCATCACAAAGGACCAAAACTCCCATCACAAAGGACAATATGCCATTGTGGCCTATGTTAAGTACACGTGCTTTTGCAAAATGGGGTATTGATTTTGGTCCTTTGACGATTGTCAAAGGACCAAAACTCCCATCACAAAGGACAATATGCCATTGCGGCCTATGTTAAGTACACGTGCTTTTGCAAAATGGGGTATTGATTTTGTCGGTCCCATTAAACCTCCAGCTCATCACACGCATGCTGAATATATTATAGTCGCAACTGACTATTTGACCAAATGGGTTGAGGCAAAGGCAACAGTCAAAAATGATGCCAGAACCACAGCCAACAAGTTGTTCTTGTATGAGTACGTGTTTACACGCTATGGCTTACCTATTGAGATCGTTAGTGATCAAGGTGTACACTTTGTAAATGAAGTCATAGAATTTTTGCTTCAAGAATTTATGGTAATTCATAAGCGTTCTACACCCTATCATCCCCAGACCAATGGACAAGCCGAGAGTACTAACAAGATTCTCTGCACAGCACTCACAAAGATTGTTGAGGGACATAGGACTGATTGGGAGCAAAAGTTGTACTCAGTTCTTTGGGCATATAGGACAGCTTATAAAACATTTGTGGGCACAACCCCATTTGAACTTGCTTTTGGGCTAGATGCAATTCTTCCCATTGAATTTCTTGTACCTACTCTACGGGTAGCTAAACAATTGGATTGGACTGGTCATGAGCTTTCACAACGCGTTGACGAATTGGAAAAGCTTGATGAGACCCGCTTATTGGCGGTAATGGGGATGTATGCTAAGAAGAGGAGACAAAAGCAATGGTACGATAGAAATGTAACGACTGGCCGATTCAAAAAAGAAGACCTTGTGCTCTTGTACACGCTTAAGAAGCATAAGAGAAAGCTCAAGAAACGTGGCCTAGGACCGTTTGTGATTAATGAGCTTACTCCAAGTGGTGCAGTGCGTTTAGAGACACTAGAAGGTGAGCAAATGCCTAACTTCATTAATGGAAGTCGTCTCAAGAAATACAATGAACCATTAACTGAAGCCATGCTTCAACAGATGCATGCTGCACAAACACGAAAAGAAGCACTTGACCTATTTAAACGTCAGGCTCAAGAGGAGGCTAAAGCTAGAGTTGCAAAAGCCAAGGAGCGTCGCAAAGCTTCTATGTTGGCCATACAGTTGGCTACTGATGAACCATATGTCGATCCATTCAATATTCAAGTGTGCCTCCATCTTCATGAGACTACCTACTTTGTCTCTGCCTTAATTGACTCTGGTGCAGATTATAATGTTCTCTCGTTGTTTGACACCTGGATAGCCTTGGGTCAACCACCACTTGTGCAAATTCCTGTGGACCTACGAAGCTTCTCAGGAGAAGATAACCCTATAGAGGGAAAATGTGTCATTATGATGTCCATTCAGGATCACCAGATGTCAGTGCCCTTTTATGTGGCACGTAAATCCAAGGCAGTAGTAGAGGTTGTTCTCGGTAGATCGTGGTTAAGTGCTACCAATTGCTCATTAGATTGGAAGAATAGACAATACAAGTTGCAAATTGATTCTGATTGCATCTTGGGATCTGCTACTCCACGAGCTTTATCGTGTCAAAGGGGTAATGTTTCTACCTTACACAACCCACTCTCAAAATCTGCTCTTGAAGCTCCAAAACAAATGATGTGGATAATTGATGAGTACTCAAGTGAGGGCCATGGCTGGCATGTTCCAACTACTCTAGTTGCTGCTCAAAGAAGGCCGGGCAAGAAGGAATTATCAATGTGGCTACCCAAAGATGCGTACAAACTTGTACCATCTAGTCCAGTTGCTAAGTCTCTTATGAAGCACATCATTTCCAAGCCTAAACCTCGGATTGTTACTCGATGGGTCCCAAAACATGTTCTTAAAGCACAAGGCTATTATGAGGGTGCAACAGCAATTTGGCTTCCAAAATGCCATGCTTTGCTAGGGGTAAAAGAGTGTTTCAGAAAGATTCCAAAAGCCACCCTTGATTTTCCATATCAGTGGGTGCAAAAGAAATCAACACAAACTCTTCAAGAAAGGAAAGGTGGCTGTGAAAAGCACCTACAAATCTACTTGTGTTGATCTTCCTAAAACATGTAATGAAACACCGGTTGTCCCGATTTCTCCTTGTTACACAATTCAACCATCAACTTGTGTACCTACCAAATGAGTCTCATTTGAGCATAGATTCTAGCATTTCAATCCTAAATCATCTTATCTTGCTCAAATTCCAAGACAATTGCTAAAGTTCCCACCTCTTAAAAAGGATATACCTAAAACCAAAGATAAGGCATTAACACTACAATTGAAGCTCTTTGGTAGATCAATGTTTGAATAATGTAGTTCCTTATGCTTTTAGAAGATGTGTACTTTTTGAGATAATCTTGTTTTTGATTGGAATTGTAATGATGGATATGAGTGTTCTAAATTTCATTGTTCTACATCCAGATAACTCTTGATGGATATTTGGCGAGATACATGTCCACCATGCATTGACCCTGATAGTACTCGACCTGATCATTGTGGGGGTTATAGTGCTCCTCCGTTTCAAACACATTCTAGGTACTTCTATGCTCCCTTAGGTGAAAATTACTGTGGGCATCACTTTGTCACGTTATTCTATCAACAGCATCACCCATTTCCACATTGTCAAGAGTGTGCACGGCTCGTATTAGGAGAAGCTTCACATATTTGTTGGATATGCCGCTCTTACTTTAGACGATATGGCATTGGCTTAATGAAGCAAATTGTGGAAATTACACCCCAATGCCATAATCTTCTTAATGTGAGAATACCAGAGAGAGGACCAAATCAACGTAGATTACCTGAGGAGGTTCAAGCACAACAATGGAGGGATACAAGCTTAAATGACTTGCAACCACCGATCTTGCAAGCCCTCCTTCCCCAAGCCTCAACATGTCAATATTGGATCAATATGAGTACCTATATTGCGCAGTTCCAAAATCGAAACTGTCTGCTTAACCTTCCCATAGAACCAATGCCATATTTTTGTGAGGAAGCACTCCTTCCTCTACCACCTTCTCTAGAGGCCGATTTTTGTGAGGGGTTGTCCCTGCATCCTAAGGAAATTGATACCATCTTTCTAGCAGACGAGGACACGGATCCACCACCAGCGCAAGGGTAAGCTCAGTGACTCTATAATAAGATCGACAAGCCAGGGCACTTTTCTCCCATTGGGTTTTTCCCCTCGGCTATATTCGCGGTGATTGGCACCAATAGCAAATTTTATTCTTTTCTTTTCTTTTCTTGTTTATTAATAAAAATTTTGCAGAGATCTCCGCTAAAAAAAAAGAGCATCAACAAACACGCCCCAATAGTCCACCTACCGTGCACACAAATTAGGAAGGGGGGAGACATGCTACGCCTACAAAGATCAAGGAGGAGCAATCTGCACAAAATCAGCAATGCATCAATGCAAACGAACAACAACAACAGGGCACTACAACAGGTGTATTCAAATCTTAATCTTTATTTCTTTAAGTGCTTTTATCTTTTGAATATATGGTTTGCATGTTCGCACAATGTTGACTGGTTTAAGTTTTTGATTAGTTGTTAAAATATGGTGAGTGAATTCTAGACTCTTAGAAGACTTAGTAAAAGATATTTCTATCTAAAGACAGTGTAGGATATATACCAATGGAATATGCCATGTTCTTATGCTTTCAAGGTATATTAGTTATCCCTAGTGGTAGCTACCTCTTAGGTATGAGCTAGGTGCTAGGATTAATAAAATTTTTTTAATGAAAATATACACTAAAAAAATATATACAAAGTGAATTGAGACATGACGTGTCTACAGCCATGAGGAATGCTTGGTAGGACCTGGGGTTGTCTCAGCACCTTGGAGCCGATGCCTTGGTTTCCATGGGGTAAACACTGACGTCTAACAGCTTCAGAAAAAGACCTTCGAGGAATCTATCGCCTTGATAGATGTTGGTAGGACTCTAGGGTACACTATGGGCCCTCGAGATCGATACCCTCATCTTCATGGGGTACTCCTTAGGTCATAAAAGAAAGAAAAAGGGTCTGTCGTCCTTGAGATACTTAGCGGTCTTTAGATTCTCTTGGCGAAGGTCTCTTGGCCATTGCTTGGGTCTCATTGGGATGGAACCTTAATCTTTATCACCTTCTACACACATATTAAAAAAAAAAAAAGAGAGTTCCAATCACCTTTGCTCATATTTAGGAGTAGGTTTGCCACTTAGGAATAACTTAAATACTTGTAGGACATTGAGACTGAGATCATAACCGGCGGTGTACAAAGCACACTTGCCTTTGCATAGCACTATCTACCACTTAAGTTTCACTTTGACTAGTCTTTACTCACCTATTTTAGTACTCATTAAAACTTTAATCAGCCTTGCACTTGTATGCTCACGTGTGAAATTATCATTGCTGGTTTTTCTTTTCTTTTCTTTTCTTTTCTAATTTTTTTTCAATAAAAGACTTTACTTGTATCTATTGTTTTTTTTGTTGCAGCTCTTGCTACTACCGCGCTCGAGGACATGCGCAAAATAGGAAGGGGGGAGTGTTGCATGAAGATCAATACAAGGATGCAACAAAAAAGACACTTAGGGCTCTTGAAAAGAGTTCCAAGTTGTAGATGAATGTGGGAGAGGGCTTGACAATAATCCCACATGGGAACTTTTGGGAGTTCTAGAGTTTTTGTATAAAAGGTGGCCCATTTGAGAGCTAGTGAGGACTCTTTGGTCATTTGGTTGAGAGGCTCATAGAGAGAGCTTGCTCCATAGCTCCTTCTCAAGTGCTCTCCCAAGGCTCTCCATCTCCATTCATGCTTCAATCTTGTACTCTCTATTCTCTACATTTTCAATGATATGAGGTTATGGTCTACACACTTGCTAATCTAGATTTCTTAATGATGTTTTGATGCTAAAATCTGATTTGTAGAGTGCATGTGATGAAGCTTGTGCATGAAATGATGTGTAGTTGAGGCTTGTGTGATAGCTCTTTGCATGTTAGGTTCTTTGCATAAGTTGCATTTTTGTGCTTAAGTGTAGCCTAATCTTGATGCTTTGATTATGTTAGATTGATTGCTTGAGTGTTGAAGAAGGATTGAGTAAGACTAGAAGTCATTAGTGTGTGGTTAACTAATCTTCTCCCATTCGGGATAGCCTCTATGCACTAACCGGGTTGCATTCACGGATTGACAAAGTGTGTGGGTTGGAGTGTAGCCTCCGCTATGCTATGATGTCCTAAACAGTAGTCATTCACCATGTCGTCCATGATGAGATTCTCTTCCTCCTCATGTGCAATGGTGGAGGCACTTCATTCATTGGTTGGGGAAGATGAGCCTCAGCCATGCTTTCCATATAAAGCCTTGCCACATTCCGCACTCTACCTGATGTCACTGAATGGTGTAGCAAGTTACCTAGGACTCTCCTATGGTTCTCCTCCATGTCATCATCTGCACTTGGTCGTGCCACTGCCTCATGAAGACCATATGTTTGGACATGCTCAATTATTATACAACATTGTCGTATATATTGACCCTTACATCGATCATACACACAACGAATGTTTTCTCTCAACCATGCCTCAGAACCAACTTCTGGTCCTTGATGATTACTGTCATACATCTTTAACTTGGCTAAAACTGATTTAGGGTTCATACAAAACACACAACAACATTCAAAACTGTAAACACACAACAACATTCAAAACTGTAAACAAAAAATTACCCAGGGTTTTGCTGCTGCACAGTAAATACAATAGAATTTTTTTGATGCTAAGAAACGAAAATCTATTGCCCAGCAACGAAAATGCATTGCCTAGTAGCAAAGTTTTGCTCTGCTGAGTAGTGACCTATGAATTGTGACTTCTGCCTAAATCACCGTTGATGGGTGTCAATACCTAACTACTTCCCCTATCCTGCACATGCACAGGCTATGCCTACAGCCTGACTATTCCTCCCACCACACCTCTTCTCCGTGGCGTGTGTGAAGGTTTCACTTTTGAGTGCGTTTCCAGGTGTACAGGGTGGATGCTTTTGGATTTGAGCCTGTTTACAGGCCTGCCCGGAGTAAGCTTCGTTGGAGATGGTTTTAGCTGTTCGCGGTCATCTTGAAGTGTGTATGCGTCCAAAGTATGAGTGGGCATTGGAAGGCTGTGTTTGAATGTGTATGGAAGCATGGGCAATTTAGAGGCATAGGGGCCAAGGTCGCTTGGAGCATAGGTGTGAAAAGTATATGGTGGCCATCTTGTAGGCCTTACAAGAAATAATAAAAATATAATATAAACGTGGCCTGTAATATTAAAAGCCACTTGGAGGCTTATTTAACGGCCAGCGCAACAAATGGTATCTTCTGGAAGTTGGCGAGTCGGCGTGGGCTGCAGAAAAAAGAAAAATGTCGCCTTGTTTTGACAGAGGCTCTCTGGCGTGGCCGGATGACAGTGCCAAGGGAAGCAAAGCATGGGCTGGCGTGTGTAGCCACAGGTACAGGACAGAGAAGAGTGGGTGTGGTTGACAGTGCAGAGAGCTGCATGCTAGTGGCCATCGTGTAGTCGTGGGGGGCCTCCCGTGTGAAGAGAAGGGAGCCGACATGTGAGAAGCTACTGCAGGCTGCACAGAAGGCGCCAAAGAGGTGAGTGCGTAGGTGCTGAAGCTTGGAAGGGCTGACGGGCTGCAGAGGTCAGAGGGGTTCTGAAGTGAGGGCTGACGGGCTGCAGAGGTCAGAGGGGTTCTGGTGTGAAGTGAGGGCGCCGACCATGGGGCTGGCGACTGGTTTTGAAGTGTTGTGAGACAGGTGGGCAGAGGCGACTAGAATGGAGAGCCGACTTGGAGAGGACGGGCGACGGTTGGAGCTGGAGCTGCTGTGGAGCCTTGTTAGGTTGCCGCCTTGGTGTTTGGTTGATGGCAGGAGAGAGACAGAGCGTAGAGATGGCCGCCTCTCTGGTGAAGGACGCCTGGCAGGCAAAGAGAAAGCTGGTGTAGGCCTTGGTGGTCGTGGGGAGCCAACGGAGAAGGAGACCTCCTAGCAAGAAACCTGGCGCAGAGATAAGTGCAACTGTGGCTGGCAAGACAAGAGGCAACAGGCTGGGTGTGTGGCCGTCGTATAGAGGCTAGCCCCCCCCCTTGTGAAGTACAGGGCAAGTGATGGTCTTTGTGAGCACAAGGCAGCTGACAAGGAGTTGTGGATATGGTAGAAGGCGAGTGGCTAGCGTGTGGGAGCCGCCTAGGAGCTGTAAAGGCTAGGTGAAGAGTGAGGAAGAGCTGTTGGATGTGCAGTGTTGCAGGTGCAGCTGGATGAAAGCAAAGGGGACAGGCAAAGCGAGGCTGGTGTGGGCCGTGTAGGTGAAGCCAACTGTGGACAGCGTGAGAGGGTGCCGATTGGAAGAGGAAGACAGGTGTTGCTGCTTGGTGGTGGGTCGGTAGTAGCAGGGCAGATAAGCTGCTTGGGTTTGTTGCGAGGTTGACAGAGGATCAGGCACAGAGAGTGAGAGAGAGATGATTGGGTAGCTGCTGCTGCTGGTGACACATGCAGAAGTGATGGGCTGCAAAGAGTTGAGGGTTAGCTGGTGGGGCGCCCTCTGAAGAGTAAGTGGCCGGGTTCTTTCTGGTGTGATTGGTGCAGCAAGGCAGGTGAGTGGATCATGTGGTGATTGGGGATGTGGTGTATCCTCGGCTGTTGGCCTGAGTGAGTTTTTTATGGTTGTGTGAGTAAGGCTTCTGTGTTGGGAGAAGCTTGTATTAAGTGTTTTCTGGAAATATATTGCTGGGTGTTTGCTTTGTCTATGGTGCCCCTGTTTATGCTGTCTGTCTAGTGGGTGGTGAAGTGTGAGAAGGTTCCAGCCAGTGGGGCTGGTGGTGCCCCCCGTTCATGTGTGTTATTCCAAGTTTGCGAGGTGAAGGGCTATAGAGGCAGTGGTTCTTTCTTCTTTTTTTCACCTCACATCCTTCTGGTGCCCCCACTGAGGATAGCTCTAGTGTTGTTCTTTGCCTAGAAGGGCGTATGTTCCACTGAGGAGAGCTCAGGGACTACAGGTTGTCATGATGTGGTCTTATCCAGAGTTTCATGGACGGAAAGGTGAAGAAGTGTGTGACTTTTTGGAGCAAATGGAGTTAGCATGCATTAGTAATCATGTCACAGATGAAGAGCAGGTTCTGAGGTTGATAAAGATTTTCTTGAAAGGAGATGCCCGAAGCTGGCTTAAGGGTTTTGAAGCACAGGATGCTGGTGTTTTGACCTTAGACAGGTTGAAAGAAGGTCTTTTGGAGCGTTTTCAGCAAGTGGAGGATTCTAGTGTGCTTTGGCAGGAGTTGAGCATCTTGAAGCAGGTCCATGGGCAATCACTGGACGATTTTGTGCAGGTATTTACATGTTTGTGGAGTAAGTGGTGTATGACATTGAAGCAGGAAGTTCCTCCTATGTTTCTGAAGAAGAGCTTGTTTATTGATGTTCTGTTACCCCATTTGAGGGTAAGGGTTGAATTAAAGAATCCCAGGTCATTTGATGATGCAGTTAGGGTTGCTAGGGAAAAGGAAGGCAGGATTTTGAAGCAGATGGAGATGGGTATTTATCCGTATGAAGGTATTGTGTCTGCAAAGGATATGCAGGTAAATTTGGTTAAGGTGGATAAGAGTCCTATGCAAAGTTTGATTAGATAGGAGCCTCAAAGGCCGATACAGGTACAAAGGGGGATGTTTTATGTGCCTGCTGATTTTTTTCCAAAGTCTTTAAAGCATGTGCAGGTGGATGAGAAGCCAGTTGAAAAGCCAAGTGAGAACGTATGCTTGGGGCATGATGTGGATGTAGTCCAGGTTTTGCATGTTGATAGGTTTATTGAAAGGAAAGATATGCATGTTGGGAAGCCGAATGAAGATTTAGGATCACAGGCTGAGTCTTTTGCAGGTGAAGAGTTGTTAAGGGACTCTCCTTTGGTAATGGATGTCATGGCTACGAAAGGTAGCGATGTGGAAAGCTTGGTTGACGATCCTTCAAGTGTTAAGAGTGATAGTATGCAGGTACATGAAAGTGAAGACTTGGATGATACTTTGGAATTTGCAGATGATGAGCGGGAAGATGAGCCGGACACAAAAAGTCCTGAAGATAACTCTAGCAGGGAGGAGGATGGGGTAGAGATTGCTAGTGAGATTGTTATTGAGAATGTTGGTGATGTGGATGTTCAAAAGAGGGAGGACGACCTTGTTATCATTGATTTTCTTGGGCAATTGGATGATGATCCAGTACCTGTGATGGAAAAGGTGGATGTTCTGTCATGGGATGCTTCATGTGAAGAGGAGTCTTTGGACAGCAGTGACACCTGGGAGGTTGGCAATGCCGTAGAAGGCTATCAGCTAGAAGAGCGTGAAGATGAGAGTTCGATCGATAATGATGTGAAGCTCGATGCTGTCCTAGATGGTGTACTCCAAGACCTGGTATGCTTGGGGGAATTGGAAGCTAAGCAAGTGAGTGGGTGTTCTGGGAGTTTGAAGGTTGATGAAACTATGGAGCAATTAGCTTGCGAGCGTGGAATTCCTTGTATGGATGCATACATGGTTGTGAGTGTATCAAAGGCTTCTATGCATGTGGCTGAGATGTTGAAGACAAAGGCCATGGTTGAAAAAGATGCTGAAAAGATTGAATTGGAGGATGATGTTGTGATGCCTGTCTTGGAGAGCACTGAGGCACCTTTGGATGCTCCGGTGGTGGAGAATGATGATATGCTTGTGTGTGAAAATGTAAAGGTTGAGACTTGGGCCTCTCAAATGTTGTTGAATTGGATGCTAGCTGTTGTGATGCCGCAAGTGTTGAGAACTAAAATGTATATTGTAGGAGAAATGCTATATCAAGGTCTGTCTTGAGAGCAGGCGCCTATGGATGAGGATGTATGGAGAGAGACTATGGAAGCTTATGAAGAGATGGATGAAAATGATTTTGGAGCACATGTGGTTGACGTGTGGTGTGCTTTGATGCCACTTTTTTGGAAGAATGTTATGAAGGTGGACGATGGATTGAAGCAGTTTCCTTTTGATCCAGGTGGCTGAGTTTTTTGACAGCGATTTGGAGTTTTGTACATAAGGTTGTACATATTGTGCGATGAGTGTAGATGCTTTTTGCTGCTGAGCATGAATGCTCTAGCAGATGGGGGGGTTGGCAAAGTATGTCAGGTGTTTTTTTGAGAGGTCTTTTTGGTCAGTGTACATATGGATGCGTGGCGTGTGTGCAGGTTTTGCTTTTGAGGGCGTTGCCAGGTGTACAGGGTGGATGCTTTTGGTTTTGAGCCTGTTATTACAGGCCTGCCCGGAGTAAGCTTCGTTGGAGATGGTTTCAGCTATTCGCGGTCGTCTTGAAGTGTGTATGTGTCCAAAGTATGAGTGGGCATTGGAAGGCTGTGTTTGAATGTGTATGGAAGCATGGGCAATTTAGAGGCATAGGGGCCAAGGTCGCTTGGAGCATAGGTGTGAAAAGTATATATGGTGGCCATCTTGTAGGCCTTACAAGAAATAATAAAAATATAATATAAACGTGGCTTGTAATATAAAAAACCACTTGGAGGCTTATTTAACGGCCAGCGCAACAAATGGTATCTTCTGGAAGTTGGCGGAGAGTTGGCGAGTCGGCGTGGGCTGCAGAAAAAAGAAAAACGTCGCCTTGTTTTGACAGAGGCTCTCTGGCGTGGCCGGATGACAGTGCCAAGGGAAGCAAAGCATGGGCTGGCGTGTGTTGCCACACAGGTACAGGACAGAGAAGAGTGGGTGTGGTTGACAGCGCAGAGAGCTACAGGCTAGTGGCCATCGTGTAGTCGTGGGGGGCCTCCCGTGTGAGGAGAAGGGAGCCGACATCTGCAGGCTGCACAGAAGGCGCCAAAGAGGTGAGTGCGTAGGTGCTGAAGCTTGGAAGGGCTGACGGGCGCTGCAGAGGTCAGAGGGGTTCTGGTGTGAAGTGAGGGCGCCGACCATGGGGCTGGCGACTGGTTTTGAAGTGTTGTAAGACAGGTGGGCAGAGGCGACTAGAAAGGAGAGCCGACTTGGAGAGGACGGGCGACGGCTGGAGCTGGAGCTGCTGTGGAGCCTTGTTAGGTTGCCGCCTTGGTGTTTGGTTGATGGCAGGAGAGAGACAGAGCGTAGAGATGGCCGCCTCTCTGGTGAAGGACGCCTGGCAGGCAAAGAGAAAGCTGGTGTAGGCCTTGGTGGTCGTGGGGAGCCAACGGAACAATGGGCTGGGTGTGTGGCCATCGTATAGAGGCTGGCCCCCCCCTTGTGAAGTACAGGGCAAGTGATGGTCTTTGTGAGCACAAGGCAGCTGACAAGGAGCTGTGGATATGGTAGAAGGCGAGTGGTTGGCGTATAGAGGCTGGCCCCCCCCCTTGTGAAGTACAGGGCAAGTGATGGTCTTTGTGAGCACAAGGCAGCTGCTGACAAGGAGCTGTGGATATGGTAGAAGGCGAGTGGCTGGCGTGTGGGAGCCGCCTAGGAGCTGTAAAGTCTAGGCGAAGAGTGAGGAAGAGCTTGATGTGCAGTGTTGCAGGTGCAGCTGGATGGAAGCAAAGGAGAAAGGCAAAGTGAGGCTGGTGTGGGCCGCGTAGGTGAAGCCGACTGTGGACAGCGTGAGAGGGTGCCGATTGGAAGAGGAAGACAGGTGTTGCTACACATGCAGAAGTGATGGGCTGCAGAGAGTTGAGGGTTAGCTGGTGGGGCGCCCTCTGAAGAGTGAGTGGCCGCGTTCTTTCTGGTGTGATTGGTACAGCAGGTAGGCGAGTGGATCATGTGGTGATTAGGGATGTGGTGTATCCTCGGTAGTGACAGGCCTGAGTGAGTTTTTTATGGTTGTGTGAGTAAAGCTTTTGTGTCGGGAGAAGCTTGTATGAAGTGTTTTCTGGAAATATATTGCTGGGTGTTTGCTTTGTCTATGGTGTCCCTGTTTATGCTGTCTGTCTGGCGTGGGTTGGGTGGTGAAGTGTGAGAAGGTTCCAGCCGCGGTGGTTGGTGGTGCCCCGTTCGTGTGTGTTATTCCAAGTTTGCGAGGTGAAGGGCTATAGAGGCAGTGGTTCTTTCTTATTTTGTTCACCTCACATCCTTCTGAAAGAAAACACTGCCTCTATAGCCCTTCCACCTCGCACCGTCATTTTTCATTTTTTGTTTATGCTTATTCTCTTTGTGTTTTTGCATAGTACTTATGTATAGGTTATGCATAGTGCTTATGCATAGCCTATGCATAGTGCTTATGAAATAATGAAATAATGTATTGATTTATTATGATAATTTTTTGTAGGTCTATTCAAGGGAACAACCACCAAGGGTTCTGGCCACGTAGTGGTTCATACGGATTCGGCTAGAAGAGGTAGGCCCTCTTTCTCGGCTAGAAGAGGTAAGCCCACGTAGTGGTTCATACGGATTCTGCTAGAAGAGGTAAGCCCTCTTTTTCCATTCTTTGTTTATGCGTCTTCTCTTTGTGTTTTGCACCCTTGGGTGCTGGGGATTAGGTTTAGGTCAAGATCCTATATTGTATACATAGGCTATGCATAGGGTATGCATACGCTATGCATAGCGCATAGGGCTTATACATAAGCTATGCATAGGGCTTATGCTATAGGGCTTATACATAAGCTATAGGGCTTATACATAAGCTATGCATAGGCTATGCATAAGGGTATGCTTAGGGTATGCATAGGGTATTCATAGCCTTATGCATATAGATATGGGGCATTGTTATATGCCATCTAGAATGCTGTTTATGTCAAGTAGGAGTGGTTATCCCACGAGTAGGTGATTATAGTGGAGGGGGATCCCTCGATCTCCTCACTATCCTTCTCTTGTAAAAGACGAGTTGCCTTTGGCTTTAATAGTGGGGAGCATGTGGAAAGTCCTCAGAAGCTATCATCCGAAAGGAGCACTATCCACCCTGGTTGTTTAAGCAGTATTGTAGGAGGTCTTAACAATGTTCTAATATCACATGTATTGTTTATCTAAGCTTTAAGCATGGCTTTTGTTAAAATAATCGTGTTTTGTTGTTGCCTCATGCATGTATGTATAGGAAATGTGGAGGATCGACAGATTAAAGGCTTAAAAGCTTAATTAAACCCATTCCGGGTACCCGTGTTTAGTTCAGAAAAAACTATTTTAAGCGTAAAATTACGCGTAGATTCTAAATTTGGATTCAAAATTATAAATTTCTAAGCAAAAATGGCTCATTTTTCAAAAATAGAAGTTTTTTTATGACAAACTAAGTTATATTTTTCAACTCTGAAGCAAGTACATTGTTATTTACAATGGGTATGTTATATCTTTTTCAACTCTGAAGCAAGTACATTGTTATTTACAATGGGTATGTTACATAAACTACGTCAGCACACCGCGATGTTCCCATTGGAAACCGAAGGTCTCAAGTTCAAATCCTCTTTTTGCACATAACATCTTGTTCTAAATTTTTCTAAGTCTCAAACCCAAAGTCACCCTCATTCTATGATGTAATTTACCTTGATGATATAAACTACGAAGTAAACTATGATTTGTCAAGTAAATTAAGAAGTAAACTAAGAAATTTTTATAGTTTACTTTATAATTTACTCGACATAGTTTACTTCATCCGACAGCCCCAAAAAAGAGCAAAAAAGAGTCGGCGACTAATGCCATCCATTGATGTTACATGATAGGGGCCTTTAAGACCCCATGGTAGATAGTGATGAGGAAGGTGGAGTGGAGGTGACATTGATCGAAGCAAACAAGGACAAGGACTATTAAAGAGTCGAATGAATATGTACTACGTTTTTTGAGACGAGTCAAAGTTTAGATGTGTTTGAGAAAATGCTGGTGGCGAGATTGTGCGGCGACATGCGGCAATAGGCTGCCGGTGTGGCCAGCGTGAGCACAGCTCCTTAGGAGACACCATCACACCGGCACCAGTGGCCAGCGTGTGCACAACTCCTTAGGAGACAGGAGGGGTTGAACTGTCGAAGCACGCCCATTCCCTAATGCCAGTATGATAATATTGGGTTCATCGTTGATCAGCAACCCAAGGGTGATGATCTTGGACGATAAGGATCTTAAGAGAGAAAAAAAAAAGGAGTTTGGGAATAACAAATCAAAATCAAAGTCGAAATTTCTTTATGAATCGTTCGCAAAGGAGGTTTAATCCGCTACAAAGACGTTGGCTCGAAGTTGGGACGTCTCAGTGAAGAAGAGGCGCCAGCTGAAGTGGGCGGCCGCCACAGCACTCAGGACGGATGCGCAAAGCAGCGTGTTCATGAGTAGGATCTGCAGCACGATGGCCTGGAGTGGGGATGCCCCGGACATGATCATGCCTGTCATGGCCCCCGGCAGGCTCACCAGCCCAAACGTCTTGGCAGTATCCAGCACGGGAGCCAGGGCTATCACCAGCGCCCCCCTCATGCTCTTCCAACACGCCTGCTTCGGCGTTGCCCCCAGCGCTAGTGCTGTCTCCACCTACCAATCAACCATCAATGCATTACTGTACATTGAAAAAAGCTGTAGCTGTATCGCCTTTAATCCTCACAAGCTTATACTGATCATAGCAACTGAGAGCATACCAAGTTTTTTTTGAGTTTCAAGTCGTCCCGCAGGCGTTTCAAGGTGATGCCGGTAACGGCCATGGCTCTCCCCACCGTGAGTCCAGCCACAGGGATGATGTAACGCGGGGTGAGCGGAAAAACCTTCAACAGTAGCAGCAGGGACATGGTGCTCAATGATCCCACCAAAATAGAAGCCCCAGCTACGTAGTGCCCCTTGGGCACATGCTTTGCTCGTCGTCCGGCGGTATAGCCACCAATCACCACCTGCACAGAAGAGCCACTCAAACAATAACAGCACGGGTTACATGGCGCCTATACAAATGCGCAAATTAGCTTAGATCTCTCTCTCTCTCTCTCTCACACACACACACACACACATTACTAAGAGCAACAAACCAACGCTGAGATGAAGGCTCACAGCGAGGATGTAGGGCAGAAGAGTCCAGGCGAGGGAGCGCTGCGAGAAGATGAACTGCAGAATGAAACCAACCAAGAAGAGCTGGGAGATGGGTCGCACAAAAGAAAGGACGAGGTCGCGCTCCATGCCAAGCCCCTGCAGGTGGGAGACCCCGAGCGCCACCGCGAAGACCAGCGCGGAAGCGGCTAGCTTCCACTCGTCCTCGGCTCCTAGCGCCCAGCCGTCGCCATCATCCGGGGCAGCGCTCCCGCTTGGGGTGGGAGCCGGGGCTTCCATCCCCAGTAACCGATTCTGCGACCACTGCACAAAACGAAGAACAGTGAGAGTGAGATTCACATTAATGCTCCGCAACGGGAAAAGCACCTCCCATAACTTTTGATTTAAAAAAAAAACAAATTTCGAACGCAAAAATAGTGAGAATAATAGTGTAGAGATTTGAGAGTGGAGTCACTAAATGAGTGATTTATCAAATGGTGAATGTTATGGAAAGGGCAAGAATAGTGGTGAAAATAATAGTGTAGAGATTTGAGAGTGAAGTCCGCAGATGAGTGATTTATTAAATCACTGCTGACAAGACACCATTTGGAAATTTGCAACTTATTTTACAATATAACCACTCTTTGTTTACCAAGATAATATAACCTCTCTCTATTTACAAAGACAATGTAACCTCTTTGTATTTGGCTTTATTTTGATTTAAACGTGTCTTGTTTATTTTGCTATAAAATGTAGCATTCAATATCTTTGACTTCACAACTTTACAACTTATTTATATAAACTAAAATCTATGGTTAAAGTGTTTATAGTATCTTAATTTATAAATCAATTTGTTCTTAGGATAATTTATAATACCTTAATTTATAGTTCAGTTTGTTCTTAGAATAAATTAAAATCTATTAACGTAAACTAAAATCTATGGATTAAAGTGTTTAACAAGTATATCATAAACATAAAATCATTAATTAGAAAAATAAATAGCTATATAACCTAGAACTTGAATGTTTTGTCCATTGGCTCCTCTCGCAAGACTATTGCTTGTAGGGATGAGTTTAGGTGACCTTGGCTAGTTCCTTATCAAGACTAAGGTCATACCTCGAGACATGCTTTTTGCTCTAACTTAGAATTTGGACCAACCTTAATATTACCCTTGTCCTAACTAGAAAATTTAACTAGTCCTAAAAATCTTTCCTCACTGCTTGATTGGTGTTTCCATTATGCTTAAATTCAAATATTTTCCACAAGAGTACCTTACTCATGGTACCATGTTACCTTGCACATCTTTAAGGACCTCCGACATTTCATGCATACAGCACAACAACCTCAATCAATCTTCATCGACATATTTCGAGTATGGAATCAACATTAGGAAGAGGGGTATGTTAACCCTCATTGGACACCTCTCCAACGTCGATGCCATCCATTGGCAACCGTCACTTCATTTGGTTGTTGACATTAAAAATGCTAACATTGTATATTTTACGTGTGTGATTGCTGCTTGTCTATAAAAGGCATACCACGGAATTAATTATGGAGATTGTATTCTTAGATTAAGTATTTACACAAGCCCAGGCAGCTATGGATAGCCATGGACCTATTTTTTAAGTATGACTTCCCAAGGTGTGAAGACTGGGGGCCAAGATAAGGGTTTATTTTGTAGTCTCACCATTCATTCTCTTATGCAACTAATATAGTGCTCTTATTCTCTACTCTGTTGCTCTCTTGTGTGTTTTGCTTGCTTACCTACTGCAATTAGAGCAACTATATGCTCATTGTCTATGTGTGAGTGACTGTGAGAGAGGGAGAGTGAGTGAGAGGAGGGTCGAGCTTCCATTTTGCAGTGTGACAACGGCGTTGGAGTGGAGCTTCCGTTGGAGTGTGAGTGCATGGCAACATCATCTCCTACGAGAATTCGAGCACAAGTATTCACGAGGTGAGTGACACATCTTTCTTATGCAATTGTGGGCCAGGTAATTGTGGGCTAGGTAATTATGGTAGATTAGCTTCTCAGTTTGAGGTTGTTTTAGTGTAGTTAGATAAAGCCCCACAACCTTGGCTAGTTCCTGCACTCTTTCTATACTACAAGGGCTTCCCAAAGTTGATTAAAGGAAAACAAAGAGAGATGGTGAATGTTAATCTGAGAGATATTGAATTGATCTAGTACATACTGGACCTAGTGGAAATGTAAGCTAGTGTATAAATTTTATTTGTACTTGGAAGTTTGTTTCATGTTAAAATTAAGCTTCTTGACAAGATTTCTTTGTTATTTTGGATTATTTATGATTTTTCAAAAAAAAATATTACTTTTAGTACTAATTTAGTGTGGCTTTATTGTAATTTTAGCTTTAATATTTTTAAGCTAACTTCATGGTTGTGTTATAGGTTAAATTTTTTATTTAACTAGGCATTAGTCTTTTTAATTTGTAATTTTAACTAGGCATTAGTCTTTTTTTATTTAACTAGGCATTAGTCTTTTTAATTTGTAATTTTAAATTTAATGTTTAGATTGATATTTTATATGATAGATAAAGATTTATATTCGTATGCAATTTGAAATATTCAATGTTTTTTTAATCATTGATTAGTATTCTCAAATATTAATTTGTTCTTTCTCTTTTGAATTTAAAAAAGTTCTAGTAATATGATACTGTGTAACTTTGAAAATGTTTTTAATTACATAAGTATCGCCAATTATTTATCAAGGAATAACTTTTTGGTACCACCTATACATGCTTTCACCCATAGATGAAGAACAGGTGCAAACGAGAGGAGAAGTGGTGGGTGGATGGCGAGAGCTGATCATACGTCTTCTTGAAGAGAAGGGCACTCCTACAAATTTGCATGACCATCTATTTTGGGGTTTTTTTAATAACCATACCATCGTGTAAGAGACGCCTGGTATTACTGACGTCGCTTATACAACGTACTGTAGTTTACAAGCATCGCTGTCAGCGTCGTTTAAACGATGCATAAATGATCATCTCTTATGTGACACCCATTGCGACGGGGATTTGCGACACTTCATTACAACATTCAAAAATCATCATTCCTCATCGTTTAATCGACGTGTTTGGAAAAACCCATCATTTTGGGCCCGTTGCTAAAGCGGGGGTTTTGTTGTAGTGTTGGAAAGAACTATCTAAAGCAAACAATGTGGATCTGGAACTCTAATCATGCTAATGTGTAAAATTTTCTCTCTTATACCTTGCCTATTGAAGCGGTTACATGATGGTGAATGTTGCTTCTCACATTGGTTGTGCTATTGAAGCGGTTACATGATGGGTGAATGTTACTTCTCACATTGGTTGTGCTATGCAGGCTTGTGTTAATGGGGGTAACAATGCTTTCTCAACATCGATGGTGGCATCAAGAAACCTGTTAGCTTTAGCTCATAGCTTATGCTTGTGTATAAACAGACATAGCCTCATAAAGCACATACATAAATAAGCTTTATGCTTATGCTATATGTGCATAAGCATGAAAAGGAATACAAAATCAATCATAGTATCATAAGCACATACATACCTAATCTTATGCTTATGCATGTATAGCATAAGGTTATGCTATATGTGCATGCATACTTAGCAAGCAAGAGGCGAATCCTAGGCAAGCAAGATAGAGAAAGAGCAAGATCAAGAAAAAGTAAAGTACAAAATAGCTCATATTATCAACTTTTGGGGGTTTTTTCATGAAAATGACAGTGACATTTAATGTCACACCGTTTAGTGACATTTAATGTCACATCACAAGAGTTTATGAAAACCATGCACAAATAGACTCCACTTGCCCAATATACACTTTGTTAGTGATAGTATCTATGATGCTTATTTTATGATGTACATTAGCCCCAAAACACCATTTTTTCTTAGCACTTAACATCTCCCATTATTTTGAGAAACATTTGGCAGATTCTTGTGTTATTTGATTGCATAGATGGGTGTAACGTTAGGAAAGCAACGTTAAGTATGGTGTTTTCTTGTAGTGAGAGGAGGAATACTATAAATGCTTTGGTAGATTGGAAGGCCATTTTGACAGCCATATCTACCTCTCAAATGCCAAGTAAGGTGAGTGCCACATCGTGCATCGTTTCCATAGCACCATGCATACTTAGAATTGGGTCTAGTAGACAATAAAGTATGGATGCTAATGATCCTAGGGTACTGTGACACAAAGTTGGGGGTTTAACTTTGGTCATGTCACAAACCCAAAGGTTGAAGAAGGGAAGGTGGTCTCGGTGCCAAAGAAAGCAACAGGAACAAACTCTCACCCTCTATCTCCCTAGATCAAAACAAATACATAAACATCGAAGGTGAGATTGCAGTCCAGAAGAGGAAATAGGAAAGGCTTTGAGGAAGCATTAATATGAGCCAAGCGATCAGCTCCAAAAGTGAGGATAAGCCTTTGCTGGAAGAAAATATTTTGGCTGAATATGATGTGAATTGAAGTGAAAGGGGTATATTGATACGGCTCATTTGGACAGATCAGATGGTTGTGCCACATTATTTTCAAAAAACAAAAACCAATAAAACTTCCCAAAGTGAAAAATTTGCACGATCTAATAGCTATAACTTTTTCTGTGCTACTCAAAGCAAACTGTTTCAATGGATAAAGCTTGAAATTAAAAAGATTTTTTATATAAGTTTCATGAAAATCGAAGAAGCGAGCATAAAGTTATGACTATTGTAGTGATTCTAAGTGTCAGAACTGTCCCAAATACGAAGTCTGCTTTGATTAGATAGCCATAACTTTTTCTGTGCTACTCAAAACAAAGCATTGAAAACATCAATTGATAGAGCTCAAAAAAACAAAGTTTTTTGATATAAGCTTCATAAAAAACAGAGAAGCGAGCACAAAGTTATGACTATTTTAGTGAGAAGTGTCAAAACTATCCCAAATACACAGTCTGCTCTGATCAAACATACATAATTTTTTGTGCTACTCAAACTAGATAACTTAAAACAACAATGGATAGAGCTTGCAAAAACAAAGATTTTGATATATGTTTCATCAAAAACAGAGAAGGGAGCACAAAGTTATGACTGTTTTAGAAAACAGTACCAAAACTGTCTATACCCGCCTGCAGTTATGAAGAGAGGCAATGATTTCCCTCACTAGAGAAGTAACTTCCAAGATGAATGGTGGGTTGAGGTCACCCAAGGGAGTATAGGATCCTCTTATACAGATCTGGAAGCAAGATACTTATATGGACATGCTAAACTTTGAAGCGAAGGGGGAAAAGATAGAGAAAGGAAGCAAAAGCTTGATTCATGAAGCAAAAAAACAAAACTTCCAATTGGAGATGACCAAGAGTAGGAGAGCCTAATTCTTAAGGGAGATGGAAAATCATAGGAGGAGCTGGATACAAGGCTATGGCATAGCTACAAGGAGAAAAATTGAGCTGCTTGGAAGGAAGAAGAGAGGCCTCTTTTATAGGGAAACTCTCACCCTGTTATATTTCTAGCCAGTAAATTCCTTCACCCCGGGTGACATAAGGACATGGGTCACCATCAATTGTCCTTTTGGGTAAATTTTGACAAGTGTCCCATCTAAAGATGCCTATGAATCTTTTAAAATTGAAAAAAGTCAAGAGTCCTCTCACATGGAGCCCATAGGGGCCCCTCTTTTCCACATGTCAACATCCTCCATATTCCACTTAGGATTTCTAGAAGTATTCCTCTTGATCCCACACTTCTCCACACTCCTCCACATGCCCTTCATGTTCTTGGCATGTGGTCTCCATATTATTTAAATATCTTATTAAGTCCATGTAGACATTTGGCCCACCCTAAATACATGACTCATTTCTATCTTCCAAATACAATCCAATAATATTTCACTCTCAAACCACTTTATTCCCATACCAAGGTATTTATAATTCATACACTTGGTATTTACAAAATGATTCACTCCACTTATACTCACATCCACAATCATTCTACTAATTATTCTAATTAGTATCAATCCCATATTTGTTATTACATGAGATAAAGTAGTCATCATTAAATGATTAACAAGCTGCAAACGAGATTAGCCGCCAAAAGCCGTCTCCCGCCGCGCCAGTATCTCCATCACGCTTCTCGGTTCCCATGTCTCGATGGCTAGCTTCTCCATCACATTGTGGGTCTTGCAAGATTCTCCCACATTTTCCACCTTATTGTTATTCTGAAAAAAAGATATCATTTTTTGTTGTCACATCTTTTTCCCCCAACAGATCCCCAAGCCTGTCTTGGGGATCTGCTCGCCATCGTATCCAAGGGTAAAACATCTTTAGTTGGTATTCATTGGCATGTCCAGGAACCTCTTCACCATTTGCATCTTTTAAAAGATAGGCATTGTTTTTGAATTTTTTCTTTATCCGAAAAGGGTCCCTCCGAGCATCATTGAAGAAGCTTCTTATCTAGTCGCTTCTCTACACGACCACCAAATCTCATGACCAAGCTTCCTTACTTGAGTTTTGGCTTCTTCTTCTTTTTTGTAAGAGCACCATGCCTGGCCTTGTGCCGTTGTTGTGTTTCCTCCAAATGTTGAAGTGGTTGAAGCCGCTTCTCATCCAAGGTCTCCAGTTGTAGTAGGCATCGGGCATGAGTTTCTTCTTCATTACTTGATTGTGCAAAAAATGTGCAAAGGCTTGTGATTTCCCATTCTATTGGCAAAATGGCCTTCATTACATACACTAGCTGAAAAGGTGTGAAACTAAGAGAGAGCTTATGAGTGGTTTTATAAGCCCATAGGACCTCTCTGAGATACATTCATATCCCACTTTCGTTTCATGGCATCCACTAGCTTAGACAAGGATCCACAAAGCAAACCATTAGTCTTTTCAACTAAACCATTGCACTGAGGATAATAGGGGGTTGACATGACATGATTTATTTTTAATTTGTGCATCAAAGATTAAATCAAGTCATTCCTAAAAGATCTCCCTCCATCTGTAGGATTTCCAATGGGCACCAAAAATGGGCACATATGTACTCCTTGAGTAATGTTGTTGCCTTATTGTTGACCGTGGCCTTTTATTTTGCCCATCTAGTTGCATAGTTAGTGGCAACCAATACATAATACTTCCCATGTGAGGAGCGAGGAAGTGGGCCTACAAAATCCAATCCCCATCTTTCAAATGGACCATATGCTGGAATGGGATTTAAAGGTCCACTAGGAACAAATTGCTTGCGCCCATATGCCTGACACACCTCACAACTTTGATACCATTCATGGACATCTTTGTTGAGTCGAGGCCAATAATAACTTGTGCTAAGGATCTTTCAAGTAGTGCTAGCTGAAGTAAAGTGACCTGAACATTAATGACATAATTCCATAATCCTTTTAGATTCTTCCAAGCTCATTACCCTCCTAAGGACCTTATCCTTACCTTTCTTGTATAGAACGTCACCAAGGATTGTGTAAGGAGGATGAGCTTTTCTTGTAAGTCTTTACTTCTGTTGAGGGGTCAATCCATGAGAGAAGTATCCTGTATCCAAGTATTGTTGACATCTTGGAGCTCTGGCCAATCTGTATTCATCAATGCAAGATTAGCTTCTTTGAAAGAAGCCAAAGCTTTAGTAGCCAATTCATCTGCCTTTTGATTATCCTTCCCTTGAATATGCACAAATTTACAAAACTCAAAAACTTCTTTTAACTCCATTTCTCTTTTATATAAATCTTGCAGATTCAGACTCCTTGCTTTGTATTTTCCTTTCATTTTCCTAATGACTAGTTGAGAATCCCCTTTAACCTCTACCTCTTTCAGCCCCTCCTTTAGGCAATCTTCTAATCCAAAAATCAAGGCATTGTACTCAGCCACATTATTTGATATAGCTTTTGGAAATTCCCTACCCTTGGCCCATACCTCTTTTCCTTTTGGATCAAATAAGACTATCCCCCTAGCCCCACATTGCACGGAAGGGCTAGAAGCTCCATCAAAATGCAAATTGAAAGCGGTTGGTGGAGTCTCCAAATCATCACATACTTGTTCCTTTGTCCTAGTTGCTTCTTCTTCTTCTTCCCTACCTGTAAGTAAATTTTCAAGAGAGGCTCTAGTGGTATTTTCTGTGATAAAAGTGAAAAAGAATTCTTGAAGCTCACTCACAAAGCCACTTTGAAAACTTTCCTGCATGATTGGGTTGATGAACGAGGAATTGTAAAGAAGGCTGAGATGCAAGGAAGAAAAAAGGGTGAGGCAACAAGTATGACCTGAACTTCTTCACTACAAAGACCAAAGAAAAACCTCCTTTCTCTATTTCACCAGATCTCTCCTCGACATCAGTGAGTTGTCGACTTGCATAATATACTAGTTTCATGCGTCCTTGATCACCCTACAAAGAAAAACCTCCTTTCTTTATTTCACCAGATCTCTCCTCGACATCAGTGAGTTGTCGACTTGCATAATATACTAGTTTCATGCGTCCTTGATCACCCTTTTTCAAGAGTATAGCACCCTTTGAATGTGATGACACACTTGGATTCACATGAAAGTTTTCCCCCCACCTCGGGGGTTGCATAATCGGACCTTGACTCATGTATTCCTTAAGCAAACAAAAGGCTTGATTTTGCATTGGAAGGAAACCATTTTCTTTGTCTCAACAAATTTATAGGATACATCTTCTCAAAAAACATGTCAACATAATACTTTATTTTACCCAAAATCCTCCTTACCTCCCTTACATTGGAAGGTGGTGGAAGGTCCATAATTTCTTGTACCTTCTCAGGGTCCATATGTATGCCTTCCTTCGAGATAATATGTCCCAAAACAACCACCTTCTTTTGTGCCAAGCGACATTTTTCAGGATTGAGACAACCATTTGCATTATCAAGACTTTGCAAAGCCATCCTCAATGTTTCTAAGTGATCCACACAGCTTCAATAAATGCAAAAATCATCCAAAAATACTCTTATAAATTTCCCAAGAAAGGTGCAAATACCTGAGTCATGAACTGTTGAAAAGTTGCTGGTGCATTGGTTAAGCCAAATGGTATCACCTTGTAGACATACACTCCCTCGGGGGGTAATAAATGAGGTCTTCCTTTGATCTTCCTCACAAATCCGGATTTGAAAGTATTTAGAGTAGCCACCAATTCATGGCCTGCAACTTGGTCCAAGATCTTATCTTGAAAGGGTTAATCCCTCTTTGTGCATGCATTTAAAGGGAAAAGATCCACATAAAAATGCCATTTTCCACCCTTCTTGGAAGTGACCACCACACTGGAGAAATCCACTCTAAATTACTAGAAAAATAAAACAAGCTTGAAGTAAGCTAGTTACCTCCTTCTTGCACCACTGGCTTGCTTTGGGGTTTGAGATTAATTTTGTGCTCTACTAAGGTAATTTGGTGTACCTGTGAGTAGCTATTTGCAAAAAGGTTAGGAAAACCATCCAACATTTTCAAGTGATTCTCCCTCTCAGTACCTGTTATTATGGACTCATCTTGTTGGCGAAGATTTGCAAGTTCCTCTTTCTCGGGCAAGATTGAAGAAGCTTCTTCCACCAAGTTTTCCTCTCCTTCAATGTCCCCACGATTGATGCCTAGGCAAAGGCCAAACACAACTCCTTCCACCTCTCCTTCTTCTGAGATGGATGCCTCAGAGCTGCCACTTGTCTCCTCATCATCGGCGGATGACTTTGACTCTGACCTCTTGGAAGTTGAAGATTCATCTCTTACTACTTTCTTGTGGCAACTCTTGATGTTGTAGAGCGGACCTTCTTATTCTCTCCTTGAAGAATGAGATCACCTATCTCCCACTTCTGAACCACTTCTGAACTACCTTCTGAACCACTTCTGAACTACCTTCACATGGTGAAGCCATGGCCTTCCCAAGATCAATGGGTAAGCCCTAGCATCTGGCTTTGTAGAAATAACCTCAAAAGTTGTGAAACAGAGCAAGTTTGATGTGATAGGAAGAGTTAACAGAAGACAACTTCAAATCAGCATCTTTCATTGTTTTTTCAATGGTGACTTCAGAGTAAGCTTCTGGCATTATGCGTCTGGTGGGTTCAAATGGTGCATCAACACCTTAAACATCAGCTTTGGCTTTAGCAATGGATTTCCAGCTTTGATTAATCCTTCATACTATGTACCAGATAAAGACTCAAGAACACGGTTGTCAGTGAATGGCTATATATCACCTTTAGGTGGAATTGGACATACCTCTTGAATTGGCCATGGTTGGAGATGGGTGGGGTGCCAGCAACTCCTCGGGAGAAAGGGTGTCAGTGGGAAATTCTAAAGGGATAGAAGGAAGATGAGAGAATATACAATCTACCTCAAACTTGTTAGTAGGAGTAACACTAGGGTATGGATGTAGTAGTTTACTTGCTACTATAGAGGAAAAAAATAGAATAAGTGGTAAGATTTGAAGAACTTAGTGTTTCCTCTTGACCCTCTTCGGAGCTATGGCTGGCTGGCTGGCATTTTAACTTTCATAAACTCCTGGTGTTCTATGATTTCTATAGAACACTAATAGAGGGTAGATTCACTGATATTTATGTGTTATAGAACTCTATCCACCCATGACTAATTATCCATTAATAGCTCTGGGCTACAACCTCGTAATTGGTCGGTGTATTCGAAATATCATCTGGTACAAACAAGTCAAGTTTGTCGACACTGTTGTCCAAGATGTCTGAATTTTAAAATAGTCGACACCAACTACGTAGGTTTAGCACAATGGGATGCAATGGGTAGAAGAATATATCTTGTGGGTCACTTAATATTAAATCTCCTCAAAAAATACCCATAATTATGGTTGGTCTATATCCCTTTTTGTATTTTTCTTAATAAGTGTTAAATATCTGAGGCTTAGGTCTTTAGACAAGTTAATTTCATATTAAAGTAATGAGAGTGTTAGTGTAGACAAAAACTGGATTGAGAGTTTGAGGAGACCCAAGGAGTCACTAGCAAACAATGAACCTATCTCTAAGGCTCATTCAAGAAGCACACGCAATTCGTCTGTCATCTCCTGTCTTTTGCTTGTTTCTCGAACCATTCTAGTCGCATCCAAGTCCTCAAACCTGCGTGTGGCAGCTTCCTATGCTCTTCTTGTGCTAATGCTTCCAAACCTTGGGCCTCTTTAATCCTCTTAAGACTTTCTACTGCCAACCCTTGGTGGCTATCCTTAAGTTGCTAGGTGATTTGTTCCATGTCCTATTTGTGGCTTTTGGACATATGTTCTAGCTACACAAACTTGGCCTTCAACATCTCATTCAATGTTTTAACTTTTTCTACATCATGTGCTTTGTTTGTTTGTTCCCTTTTAGTCTGAACATAAAGTATCTTTTGGTCAGCAGATGTGAGGGCTTCATTGATTGTAGCTATGGTCTTTGTGAATTCTTCTTCCTTTTTGTTAGCCTCTTGAAGGTGTTGAGCATGTTGCTGTTCTTGTTCCTTTGTGTGTGTGACTTCTCTTTGAAGTTGTTCCTTGGCTTACTGCACTTGTGCCTTTAGTTATGTATTCTCCTTAATCCTCCTCTCACAAATGTTTGGTTGAGGACTTGATTGTTGCTCTCTAAGACGTAGTATCTAGCTTCCTAGTCTTCTGCAACCTTTAAACCCTTGAGAATGACATCCTTATGTGTTGTAGGTGCTGCTGCCATTTGTTCCTAGAGCCGTTGTACTTGGTTGCCGGCTTCATGGACTTGCTTCCAGAGAGAATCATTTTGATCTCGGAGCATGTGTGTAGTCAATATATGGTAGCATCATATTCTTTGTTCTTGTTCCCAGATTAAAGCACGCGGGTTCTTCTAAGTCCCGTAGTGGTAATTGTATTAAACTGTCCAAGCCCTCCATAGTTTCTTATAGTAGGAAGCGATCTACATCCAAATTATGCCAAAAAGAATTAATGGGGATCTGGTCTTCATCATCCAATCGACGTCTCTTGATTGGGCTTGTTGCTTCTTCGTCTCTTTTTCCTTTTTTCGCTTCCTAGATTTCTTCTAGGACCTCCGGATGTGATGAAGTTTCTTCTTCATTCCTTTGGTGCATATCTTCTTGCAGCATGTCTTTCCCTAAGGGTTTCTCTTACCAATCTCTGTTGATGCATCCTGATCTGATATAATGGAATTTTAAAGCGGTGATAAGTTCTTGAAGACCATGTGAGCTTGGCTAGGAGGAGGTGTTTGTTGAGGTACTTTAGCGGTTGTTTTACTAGAAATTTTTATAAGCTTATCCCCCTGGCTTCTTGGTGCTCCACCACTTGTTGATAATAATAAGCAGCTATTTCATGGGTCAGTTCTGCTTCCAGGCGTTTTGACTCCTCAATGACTCCAAGGATGATACTCCTCATTTTCTTCTTGGTTGTTTTTCTTCTGCTGTTCTTTAGTTCCTTCATTATCTCTTTTGTGTCCTTTAATAATGCTTTTCCTTCTTGTAGCTCACTAGAGGTAAGTATTGGTTGCTCTACATGTGCTGCTTGTTGTACATGGTCCTCTTGCACTAATTCTAGAATGGGAAGCTCTACAACATTGTAAGATTCCTCCCCAGCCTCTCAGGATGTCCAGTATCTTCCCCTGTAACCAATCCCCTCTTCAGAAATATAAAAGATCTTGTTTCTGCCTGTTTTGGCCTAGAGAGAGAAAATATTCTAGAGAGAGGTTATTCAGATTTTGAATATTTTTGGATATAAAATTTCTCATCTTATTAATATAAGCTCCCCTGAAGCAAAAGTTCAAAAAGATTTCTAGAAGGTGCATTAGACATCAAGTATAATCTGTTCATTATCCTGAGGGTCAAGATTTTTTCGAAGTTTTAAATTAAGGTTCTTATGGACCAATAAGATCAATCCATGTGTGGGGAGGAGATAAATCCAATTTGTAAAAGAAAATACCCAAAAATGAGTAAATGCTCACATAAGATGAAGAGTCGACTATGTACAAGGGTTATTAGTAAAAAACTATGAGTATTACTAAAAAAATGAGATATTTTGGGTATAATGATTCCATTTTGACACATATGTAAGGAAGGGGAGTCCCTTCAAGGAGGCCCCTACTTCACATGCTTGAATGAGTTTTAAACTCAAAAATAGATCCTCTATGTGAATAGAAAACCTGATTTCTGCCATTATCATCATGGCTAGTAGATGCATCATGAAAGGAGTCACTGAGTTTGATTTCCTCAACAAGCAAGAGTGAAACCAACTCATCAAAGTCTGGTAAACGTGTACTCCAAACCGAGATAGATGTATCAAAAGATTTATACTCCTTGCCAAGACCACGCAAGGTAATGTCTACCAAATCATCATCAGGCATGGGGGCATTGATTGTTGCCAATGCATCTGCATACTTCTTTATCTCTTGTACATAATCATGGATGCTCCTTCTATTTCGTTTCACATTATGAATTTGTTGTCATCACAACTGAGACTTGCGAGCACTAGTGTCTGTATCAAACAACTTTACCAATGTATCCCACGCATCCTTGGGATTCTCAGCAGCATGTATGTGTATGAGTATGGCATCCGAAATACATATAGACAGATAATGCAACACTTTGTATGCTCTTTCTGACCATTGCTTATGAGCTATAACCTACTGCTGTGTAGGTTGTCGGGGTAGTTTCAGCTCTGTCAGCTCTGGCTCAGCACCTATAATAAGATTACAAAAACCTTTTCCCTTCAGAAAACTTTTGATCCTGTACTTCCATGCCTGGAAGTTCTTCCTATCTAGCTTTTCACACCCACAATTTGTACTGGATTATCCGACATATTTGCTCAATGCAAATGCACCTTTCGCACACTTCCAAATCTATAAACGGGCCTTCCTCAGCTCAACCACACTCTAATGAGTGTTCCAGATACTCCAATGTACACAACAAACTTCAATTTTGATGTAGAAAATCAAACTGTATGCATCCAAAATGAACTGGTTTATGGAGTCCAAGATACCCTGCTTTGATGCGCATTCCAAGGCTCCAAATTGCAATGTGGTGGTTCAATCAAGTGTGGATAACTTGCATTGACACCTAAACAACCTCAATGTTGCATATCAACACCACCCAAGGTGTGTACATATCAATTTTGTCAAACCCCCTTCTTTGTTTTGAGAAAAACCAGAAAAACCAAAAAAACCAGTAGTAAATTTGCTCTAATTTCTTCAATCTTTGTCCAAATTGAGAGACCAGGCATTCATTAGCAATGATGTCCACTAACTCCATGTAAAAGGAATTAGACCAATTGTTTAAGATGAGTGAGTAATTAGTCGATTAATCACACTCTGTTTCAGTGAACTCAGTAGACAGCCTGTTTAATCAGCTCATTTCCAGCTCCATAGATGATAATTGCTCCAACCAAACATGTAGCCTCCTTCTCAAGTGTATGTATCAACCAATTGCTAAACACATAAATGGATTTTATGCATAAATTAGATGCATAAAAGAAATTATTTTATATCAAAAGAATAATTTTCATCATAAATGATTTGTATGCATAAACATATGCATAAAAGAATTTTTTATATATTAAAAGTGTGATTTTCATCATAAAGGATTTTATGCATAAATTAGATGCATAAAAGAAATTCTTTTATATCAAAAGAATGATTTTCATTCATAAATGATTTGTATGCATAAAAGAATTTTTATATTAAAAGTGAGATTTTCATCATAAATGGATTTTATGCATAAATTAGATGCATAAAAGAAAATCTTTTATATCAAAAGAATCATTTTTCATCATAAATGATTTGTATGCATAAACATATGCATAAAAGATTTTTTATATTAAAAGTGAGATTTTCATCATAAATGGATTTTATGCATAAATTAGATGCATAAAAGAAATTCTTTTATATCAAAAGAATAATTTTTCATCATAAATGATTTGTATGCATAAAAGATTTTTTTTAATGTTAAAAGTGAGATTTTCATCTTCATAAATGGATTTTATGCACAAATTAGATGCATAAGAGAAATTCCTTTCTTCTCGTAATTTTGATTTTATGCATAGAAAGATGCATAAAGAATTTTATTTTTAATTCAAAAGAATTATTCTTATCAATTTTGATTTTATGCATAGATAGATGCATAAAAGATTTATTTTTATTCTAAAAGTGTTAATTTCATTAAGATGAAAATATATGCATAGAAAGATGTATAAAAGATTTATTTCAAAAGTATTATTCTCATGAAATTAGAATTTATGCATAGTAAAATGCATAAAAGGCTTATTATAAAAGTGTTATTTCTACTAAAGTTGTCTTTATGCCTAATAAGATGTGTATGAGAAGTGATAGGTTGTGATAAGATGTGTATGAGATGTGATAGGATGTGATAAGACGTGTATGAGATGTGATAGGATGTGATAAGATGCGTATGGGAAGTGATAGGTTGTGATAAGATGTGTATGAGATGTGATAGGATGTGATAAGAGGTGTATGAGATGTGTTAAGATGTGTATGAGATGTGATAGGATGTGATAAGATGGGTATGGGAAGTGATAGGATGTGATAAGATGTGTATGAGAAGTGATAGGTTGTGATGATAAGATGCGTATGAGATGTGATAGGATGTGATAAGATGTGTATGAGATGTGATAGGATGTGATAAGAGGTGTATAAGATGTGATAGGATGGGATAAGAAGCATATGGGATGAGTTAAGAAGTGTATGGGATGAGGTAAGAAGTGTATCTGATGGGATAAGATGTATATGGGTTGTGATAGGGCGAGAATGGATGTGATGTAAAAGAATAGATGTGAAGGCGTATATGGTTATATGAATGGGAATGGAGAAATGGATGTATGGATGTGGATATGGATGTGGATATGGATGTATGGATGTGAACGTGGATGTGAATGTATGATATAGATGTATGAATATGGATGTGGAAATGGATGTATGGATGTGGATGTATGAATATGAATGTATGATATAGATGTATGAATATGGATGTGAAAATGGATGTGGATATATGAATGTGAATGTATGATATAGATGTATAAATATGGATGTGGAAATGGATGTGTGAATGTGAATGTATGGATGTGGATGTGGATGTGAATGTATGAATGTGGATGTGAAAATGGATGTATGGATGTAGATGTGAATGTGGATGTAAGAATGTGGATGTAGATGTGAAAATGGATGTATGAATGTAGATGTGGATGTGGATGTATGGATGTGGATGTGGATGTGGATGTGGATGCATGAATATGGATGTGGAAATGGTGGATGTATCGATGTGGATGTATGAATGTGGATGTGAAAATGGATGTATGGATGTAGATGTGAATGTGGATGTGTATGTGGAATAATGAATGCAAAAATGTATGTGAATGGATATGAAGTCGATATGAGCGAATGGATGAGATGAGATGTCATGTGAATCAAAGTGTAAATGAATAATATAAGATGTGAACGAATGAGATGTAATGAGAAATGGATGTGATGAGACGTAATGTAAATTAAGAAAGATAGGAATGGATGTTATGTAAAGTGAATGAATCTGACGTGATAGGATGGAAAATGATGTATCTGGTCATCAAGAATAGATACACATATGATTTGGAATTGGGTTAAGTAATATGGATTGATGTGGAACAATTTGAAAGACGTGAGTTCATTATAGAAACTGTATTTGTGACCTGTTTGTAAATGACTGTTTTATGTCAAGAATGCTGGGGAAGCATTTTGACCGTCTTGTGATTAAGGTTGTGGAGACCTAACTGATAAAATTACAACTGCTGTGACCGAGAGTCAATGGAGGACGTCTCGTGTAGCAAGGTCGGCCGAGGTCTTGACCAACCTCGGTTCGATTTAAATGGTGAGCTTCCGGTACGGTGGATGAGGGACCAAGGAAGTGGCCTATGAGTGAAGCACTAGGTGACCTGCGAAGGATCCTAGAGGGTGCTGACCATACGGTGCTCGGGCTCTGGGTCGCCGAAGATACCCACACATGCGTCGTGGAAGATATTGGAACAAGGAGTAAGAGTTGTTTTCTGAAACCGGGCATGGATCTGGTTGATTGACCTTGCTGGTCCTCAACGAATGAGTCCATGGCTCTTGTATATGGATCTGTTGGTCCATCTTGATTTTTATAAATGATTATATTGTCGAGTACTATGAGCTAGGAACTATTGAAAAGACCCCTGAGTGGACAGGTGGTGAGCGTTCTGGTTGCCAATGATACCATAGATACTCTGATGAAGAAATGATTGGAAATTAAGATTCAACCGGATATTTTGGAGGATTGTGATCACTGATACTATGGTTTCATTAAATGATTCTTTTAAAGATGACTGAATCTGTGAAAAAGGCAATTTCATATTGGGTGTGTAAGTGGTGTGACTAGTTTTATGTTTGCATGAACATCCGGCTAGGGGGCCTGGGAATTCTTTTCCTTGGTACCCAGGACAAAACCTAACCAAATTCCTAATTGGATCCCATCACTACAGTGTTGGGTGATGGATCTGTAAAATGAGACTCCTTTCTGTTATTATGATAGATGAAGTAAATCTCGGATAGTAATTGTTCTATGGATAGGAATCAACGGCTGTGCCTCTTAATGGGGAAAAAAGCGTTGATCTCTATGATCCAAGTGCAAGTTTCTTCCTTGATATGGCCGAGTATCTTTATAGGTGCGGTCAAATCAATTTGGTCAGTAAAATGATCTTGACTACGTTAGAGTAAAAATTTATCATGGAGGAATCGCCTGTGCTTTTCGGGCAAGAGAAGTTTTTCCGAGTTCGGTTTTGGAAGGATCGAGGAATTAGTCACCTGTCCGGATATCCGTGGTGGGTGAGGCCCCGAGTGTAGGACCCTGCCCCACGCTAGACATACTACTTCCGCTGCTAGCACCCCGAATTCGTTGTGCGGTGGGGGATAGGGATCCTACAGTTGGTATCAGAGCTAATTGGCTAATGAGGATCAACCGAGAAGCCAAATATGTCAAAAATTTATCAAGAAACACTAAGGTTGTAATTGTGTGATAAAATTCATACAATTTAATGTTTTGTAATTTGGTAATTGGGTCTTCAGATGGAAGTACCGTAATTGTATAGAACCCCTGACTTGCTTGAGGCCTAGACATGATAGTATTTACCTTATAGTTCCAAGAACCATGACTACCTGTATATACCGAGGGTATAACTGTAGCTCTTTACTGGTAGTATATACGAGTAAATCTAAGACTTGAAATCATAAGCATTAATGCTATCCAGATGATGAATTCGAATGTGGTTGATATGATTTTTAAATTCTGGTTGTGAACTGATGAATTGATTTGGATTCTGATTGAAAAATGATGATTCCTGAAATTTGGTTGAAATGTAATAAGCTGAGCGAAACCGCAATGAGGATGAATGGGACGAGTCCCTGTGATAATGTTCGTAGCTAGAATGATGTTAATGACTTCAACAAATCACTATGAGATTAGTGGATTGTGCTGGCAGATTACTACTATTAACTTTTGATCAGTGGATCAAGATAAGGGTTGATAAATTAAAAATCTGAAAATTTGAAATCCCCATGGAGGATTGTTTAGATAGAAAAATTCAGTCTGATGGACCATTATTGTATTAAAGATATGAATGATATAATTTTGAATGAATTGTTAACTGATGATACGTTCTATATGAGTATCTTTATCCCTTGACTTTGTGGGGAGCAGACCTATTTAGAGAACCCCGAAATCAGTTGAATCAAAATTCGGATTGAATCATAAATAAAGAGACTTAACAAGAATTTTCGTATTGATAGGAACATGGACCGAGGTTGTCGTGGTAGAAATGTTAACCCCCAGCTAGATGAAGAAGAGCTCGACCTGGATGTTCATAAAACTCTTCATAGTTCGCAGCCTAGACCTTTCAAGGGAGAAGGGGAAAACGTGGGTGAGGCTGTGGAGAAGTGGATCGAATCAATGGAAGAATACTTCGATGTCACCGGGTACAATGAGAAGAGCAAAATGGCTCTTGCAAGGCTGAAGATAGTGGAGACAGCTAGAGTGGCATGGAGAAACCACTACGAGAAAAACCGTCTTGACCAAAATACCCAAACCAGGACCGATCTCAAGGCTTACCTCAGAAAGAGGTTTTGTCCCCCCAGGCCTTCTTGAAACTAAGAAGAATGAGTTCTTGGAACTAAAGCAGGAAAGTCAGACAATTGAAGAGTACCATCAGGCTTTTGCCCTTCTCCTTAAATATTTCCCATGAAGAGCAGCTGATGGCCAGGTTTATTCGGGAAATGAACGAGCCATTGGATACTTTAGTCAAGAATGCCAAACCTATTTCCATGAAGAGCAGCTGATGGCCAGGTTTATTCGGGGAATGAACGAGCCATTGGATACTTTAGTCAAGAATGCCAAACCTATTTCCATAGCTGAAGCAGTTCGGATGGCGAAGAATTTCACCAAAGCCTTTTATGTCAAAGTCCCGCCAAAGCCAGCACCATCACCTTTCAAAAAGTTTTTATTTCCAAAAGGTGATTCCAACCTTCCTCCACCTAAGAGATATCAGGGTCAAACCCAGGATATGGGAAGTTCCAAAATGGAAGAAATATCCTTTTCCCGAAACTCAATCCCCTGGTATTCAACTTCAGAAGTTCCACCCTTGAACAAGAGAGTGAAATGCTATAACAGTCAAGGATTTGGACATCGCAGTATGGATTGCCCAACTCCTTTTGGATCAAGGATTTCAGGGCAGGGAAATCAGGGGTCAAGATTCCAGACTCCAGTCCCTTCCTTCCAGAGTAATCAGGGTTCTATCCGCCAAAATCAGGGAGATCCTAGAGGTAGACCCTCTATCCAACTTGCAGTTTCAATCCAAAGTAATGCAAGATCTCCACCTTAGAATAGGGGAAGTCAAAGAGAGTTGTTCCCAAATCGGCCGTCCACTTCCAAGGCAGTAATGCTGGAAGTGATTGAAGAAGAAGAAGAAGAAGATGAAAGAGATCATACTCCACCTGCGAGATGAGGACATCTCGCGTTTTTTAAGTGGGGTAGAATGTAAGATTCCTCCCCAGCCTCTCAGGATGTCTAGTATCTTCCCCTGTAACCACTCCCCTCTTCAGAAATATAAAAGATCTTGTTTCTGCCCATTTTGGCCTAGAGAGAGAAAATATTCTAGAGAGAGGTTATTCAGATTTTGAATATTTTTGGATAAAAAAATTTCTCATCTTATTAATATAAGCTCCCCTGAAGCAGAAGTTCAAAAAGATTTCCAAAAGGTGCATTAGAAATCAAGTATATTCTTTTCAAGAGGCATTATCCTGAGGGTCAAGATTTTTTTGAAATTTTAAATTAAGGTTCCTATGGACCAATAAGATCAATCCATGTGTGGGGAGGAGATAAATCCAATTTGTAAAAGAAAATACCCAAAAATGAGTAAATGCTCACACAAGATGAAGAGTTGACTATGTACAAGGGTTATTAGTAAAAAACTATGAGTATTACTAAAAAAATGAGATATTTTGGGTATAATGATTCCATTTTGACACATATGTAAGGAAGGGGAGTCCCTTCAAGGAGGTGCCTACTTCACATGCTTGAATGAGTTTTAAGCTCAAAAATAATATGTATTTTTATCTCTCCTCTCTCTTGGATCAAACCGAATCAAAAAGGAACCAAACCGAATCAAAAAGGAACCAAACTAGGTCCAAATCTGGTCCAAATTCAACCAAACTGAATCTGGAAAATTCTAGAAATCGTTGGCCTTGGTTAGAGCCTCCCTCTCCTATAAATAGAACCTGAGTCTTTGTAAAAAAATATGAGAATTATACTATGCCAAAATTATGCTGAAATAATGCTAATTTTTACTATTCTCTAAAATTCTCTCCAAATTGAAGAAATTGGAGCTTCCCTCTTTCTTCAATCTCCATTGGTGACTCCATCAGCACACCAAACCAATTGATTGGTTGGAGGCCTCTACCGTGATGAACAAAGAATCAAGCAATTTGTAAGGTAAATGGTGAATTTTGATCATTTCTATAAATTCTCAATGTTTCTCTCTTCTCAACCCCTCTCGAGCTTGAGAAGCTTATTTGGAATGGTTTTTGAATGCTATTGAAGTTAATTGATGAATGGTAGTAAAGAATTACATAAATTTCTATTTATGCTTAATTTTAATGGTTTTTATGTAATTTCTCTCTCTCACTCAAAGAATGGTCATTCTCATAACCTATTCTCAATCCAAATGAAGCTTTTCATAAAGCTTTTCCTTAATCCAAGATTAATCTATGCTTGAGGCCAAATTAATGGCTTTTTTCTATACTTTTAGTTTATGTATTTCATGAATATAGATGATTCAATCCATTATGGATTAATGATCCAATTAGGGATCATTCTAATCATTCTCTTAATGTTAAGCTTTATCCTTTAAAATAATTGAGATTTATCAGTCATAACAGCGGAGCTATGGTAAAATTTCTGTAAAATTTACACATAAAATAATTTCATTCAAAGCATGAAAAGAGGACTTCCTACCATATTCTAGAAATTATCATTCTAGATTAATTGAAAGAATTTCATTGTAATCATGACTGAAGAAATTGATTTTTATGTTATGCATAATTGATGAATTAAGAAAAAGAGGATTTCTAGTAATTAAATTTTATGTTCAAAAGAGTAATCCCTATCGTATGAGTATTCTTAAAGGGATATTTTCATTCTAGACATAAAAAATATATACCAGAAATATTTTATTATAAAAGTGTGATGTTCATAATAATTAATTTTTATGCATAAGTAGATGCATAAAAGAATTTTTTTTATATTAAAAGTGTGATTTTCATCATTAAGGATTTTATGCATAAATTAGATGCAAAAAAAATTCTTTTATATCAAAAGAATGATTTTCATCATAAATGATTTGTATGCATAAACATATGCATAAAAGAATTTTTATATTAAAAGAGAGATTTTCATCAAAAATGGATTTTATGCATAAATTAGATACATAAAAGAAATTCTTTTCTATCAAAAGAATGATTTTCATCACAAATGATTTGTATGCATAAAAGAATTTTTCTTATATTAAAAGTGTGATTTTCATCATAAAGGATTTTATGCATAAATTAGATGCATAAAAGAAAATTTTTTATATCAAAAGAATGATTTTCATCATAAATGATTTGTATGCATAAACATATGCATAAAAGAATTTTTATATTAAAAGTGAGATTTTCATCATAAATGGATTTTATGCATAAATTAGATGCATAAAATAAATTCTTTTATACAAAGAATGATTTTTCATCATAAATGATTTGTATGCATAAACATATGCATAAATGATTTTTCATCATAAATGATTTGTATGCATAAACATATGCATAAAAGATTTTTTATATTAAAAGTGAGATTTTTTATCATAAATGGATTTTATGCATAAATTAGATGCATAAAAGAAATTCTTTTATATCAAAAGAATGATTCATCATAAATGATTTGTATGCATAAACATATGCATAAAAGATTTTTTTTATGTTAAAAGTGAGATTTTCATCATAAATGGATTTTATGCACAAATTAGATGCATAAGAGAAATTCTTTTATTCTAAAAGTGTAATTCCTACTAAATTGGATTTATGCATGGAAAGATGCATAAAGAAATTATTTTAACCCAAAAGTGTTATTCTCATCAATTTTGATTTTATGCATAGAAAGATGCATAAAGAATTTTATTTTTAATTCAAAAGAAATATTCTTATCAATTTTGATTTTATGCATAGATAGATGCATAAAAGATTTATTTTTATTCTAAAAGTGTTAATTTCATTAAGATGGAAATTTATGCATAAAAAGATGTATAAAAGATTTATTTCGAAAGTATTATTCTCATTTAATTAGAATTTATGCATGGTAAAATGCATAAAAGGATTATTATAAAAGTGTTATTCCTACTAAAGTTGTCCCCGTGTGATAAGATGGGTATGGGAAGTGATAGGATGTGATAAGATGTGTATGAGAAGTGATAGGTTGTGATGATAAGATGCGTATGAGATATGATAGGATGTGATAAGATGTGTATGAGATGTGATAGGGTGTGATAAGATGGGTATGGGAAGTGATAGGATGTGATAAGATGTGTATGAGAAGTGATAGGTTGTGATGATAAGATGCGTATGAGATATGATAGGATGTGATAAGATGTGTATGAGATGTGATAGGATGTGATAAGAGGTGTATAAGATGTGATAAGAAGCAGCTGGGATGAGTTAGGATGTGATAAGATGAGTTAGAATGTGATAAGATGTGTATGGGACGAGATAAGAAGTGTATCTGATGGGATAAGATGTATATGGGTTGTGTTAGGGCGAGAATGGATGTGATGTAAAAGAATAGATGTGAAGGCGTATATGGTTATATGAATGGGAATGGAGGAATGGATGTATGGATGTGGATGTGGATGTATGAATGTGAACGTGGATGTGAATGTATGATATAGATGTATGAATATGGATGTGGAAATGAATGTATGGATGTGGATGTATGAATATGAATGTATGATATAGATGTATGAATATGGATGTATGAATGTGAATGTATGATATAGATGTATGAACATGGATGTGTAAATGGATGTGCAAATGTGGATGTGGATGTATGAATGTGGATGTGAAAATGGATGTATGGATGTAGATGTGAACGTAAATGTAAGAATGTGGATGTAGATGTGAAAATGGATGTATGGATGTAGATGTGGATGTGGATGTGGATGTGGATGCATGAATATGGATGTGAAAATGGATGTATCGATGTGGATGTATGAATGTGGATGTGAAAATGGATGTATGGATGTAGATGTGAATGTGGATGTATGAACGTGGATGTGTATGTGGAATAATGAATGCAAAAATGTATGTGAATGGATATGAAGTCGATATGAGCGAATGGATGAGATGAGATGTCATATGAATCAGAGTGTAAATGAATAATATAAGATGTGAACGAATGAGATGTAATGAGAAATGGATGTGATGAGACGTAATGTAAATTAAGAAAGATAGGAATGGATGTTATGTGAAGTGAATGAATCTGATGTGATAGGATGGAAAATGATGTATCTGGTCAAGAATGGATACACATATGATTTGGAATTGGGTTAAGTAATATGGATTGATGTGGAACAATCTGAAAGACGTGAGTTCATTATAGAAACTGTATTTGTGACCTGTTTGTAAATGATTGTTTTATGTCAAGAATGCTGGGGAAGCATTTTGACCGTCTTGTGATTAAGGTCGTGGAGACCTAACTGATAAAGTTGCAACTGCTGTGAGACGGAGAGTCAATGGAGGACGTCTCGCGTAGCAAGGTCGGTCGAGGTCTTGACCAGCGGATTTAAATGGTGAGCTTCCGGTATGGTGGATGAGGGACCAAGGAAGCGGCCTATGAGTGAAGCACTAGGTGACCTGCGAAGGATCCTAGAGGGTGCTGACCATACGGTGCTCGGGCTCTGGGTCATCAAAGATACCCACACGTGTGTCGTGGAAGATATTGGAACAAGGAGTAAGAGTTGTTTTCTGAAATCGGACATGGATCTGGTTGATTGACCTTGCTGGTCCTCAACGAATGAGTCCATGGCTCTTGTATATGGATCTGTTGGTTGATCTTGCTGATCTTCAACGGAGATTCCATCTTGATTTTTATAAATGATTATATTGCCGAGTACTATGAGTTGGGGACTATTGAAAAGACCCTTGAATGGACAGGTGGTGAGCGTTCTGGTTGCCAATGATGCCATAGATAACTCTGATGAAGGAATGATTGGAAATTAAGATTCAACCGGATATTTTGGAGGATTGTGATCACTGATACTATGGTTTCATTAAATGATTCTTTTAAAGATGACTGAATCTGTGAAAAAGGCAATTTCATATTGGGTGTGTAAGTGGTGTGACTAGTTTTATGTTTGCATGAACATCCGGCTAGGGGGCCTAGGAACTCTTTTCCTTGGTACCCGGGACAAAACCTAACCAAATTCCTAATTGGATTCCATCACTACAGTGGTTGGGAGGTTGGCTAACCCATGGGATTGGATGGGGTTAGGCTGGGCTGATGGATTGGATGGGGTTAGGCTGGGCTGATGGATTCGTAAAATGAGACTCCTTTCTGTTATTACGATAGATGAAGTAAATCCCGGATAGTAATTGTTCTATGGATAGGAATCAACGGCTGTGCCTCTTAATGGGGAAAAAAGCGTTGATCTCTATGATCCAAGTGCAAGTTTCTTCCTTGATATGGCCGAGTATCTTTATAGGTGCGGTCAGATCAGTTTGGTCAATAATGATCTTGACTACGTTAGAGTAAAAATTTATCCTGGAGGAATCGCCTGCGCTTTCCTGGTGGCAAGAGAAGTTTTTCCAAGTTCGGTTTTGGAAGGATCGAGGACAAACAAGCATCTAGGAGATCATCATCATCAACACCAGTTTGAACAAACAAGCATCTAGGAGATCATCATCAACAACACCAGTTGACATATAATCGGTCAACACATGTTGTGTTGCTTTTCTTACTATGACCATGAAGTCGAATTCCAAGAGTAAGAGCAGCCAGTGGTGGGTGATTCTTCTCATGGTGCAAGGCTTATTCACCAAATATAATAGGGCCTTATGGTCCACAAAAAATACAAATTTGTTGGCCAATAGGTAATGTCGATATTTCTTGATAGCATAAACCATGGCCAACCCTTCTCGCTCCGTGGTCATGTAATTTATCTCAGCATCATTCAACTGACAAACTGGTAGCAAAACAAACTAGATAATCCAATTTGAACTCATCGAGGCTATGCCAACACACATCATATTGCAAAGTTTGATGCATCGATGTGCACATGGAATATAAGATCCTAGTTGGGTGGTCTTAGAATTGGTGCACTGGCCAGTGCTTGCTTCAATTTATCATATGCTTCTTGGTATTCTTCAGTCCATTTAAGACAATGAGTAGTCTATATAATGGTCTAGCAATTTCAGCATAGAATACTATGAATCGATGATAATACCCAACATGGCCCATAAACCTCTGTACACCTTTGTAATTAGTGGGGTGGGGAAATTCCAAGATCAGTTTGACCTTACTTTTGTCTGTGGAAATTCTATTCTTAGAGACAATGTGTTCTAAGATCATACCATGTTTGACCCAAAATTGGCATTTCAAAAGGTTTAAGGATATTTAATACAATCAACATCACTCAAACACCTTTCTTAAACAAGCGAGATGTTCCGACCATTGTGAGTGCGCACACAAATCATCAATGAATACCTCCAACCACTTTTGCAAGTAGTCTTTGAAGGCTGCTATGCACAACAACTGTTGAAAAGTTGCAGGGGCATTAGTGAGGCCAAAAGGCATAACCTTGTAAGCATTTGTTCCCCACATTATATTGAAGTCCATTTTATGCTGGTCTTTGGGTGCTATAGACACCTGATTGTAACCTAAAAATCCATCTAAGAAGCTGTAAGCTTCTTCACTAGCAACCCGTTCCAATACATGTTCAGTATAAGGCAGTGGGTAATGTTCCTTCCTCATAGTTGCATTGACCTTTTTGAGATCGACATAGATCCTAAGTTTCCCATTCTTCTTTGGCACTATCACGCTTAGTGATAGTCAATTGTTGTGCTCAATTTCGTAGATGAAATCTGCAGCAATGAGTTTATCAATTTTCTCCTTTACAATTTTTGCATATTTTGGATTCATCTGGTAAGGTTTCTGCCTGGTAGGTCTTGATCCTTCCGTGATGATTGGGATCGTGTGTTGTACCACTTCAAGTGGTACACCCTTCATCTCTTTGTATTTCCAAGAAAACTAATCTTTAAATTCCTTGAGGATAGCAATAAATTCCTTTTTCTCACCTGGAGTCAAGTCCTTAGTAGCGATATAGACAGGTTTGGTTTCCTCATCTGGCTTTATAATATCAATTTCCTTGACCTCAGTTGACCATCTTATGATGTGGACAAACCATCTTCCTTAACTCTTTTGGGACCACTTTTTGTTTATCAATCGTGTATGTCTTGAAATGGTCTAACACTGAGAGTGGGTTTGTTTTATCTTCATCCTCTCTTTTTGTTTGAGCCTAAGCCATCACCTTCTTGGCCTCACGCTCGGCTTTCGCCAGAGCCTTGTTTCATTTTCGGCACCCTACCTTTGTAAGCTTAGGTGTTTTCGGCTCTTCAGGGATGACCTCCTCCTTATGTTTCCCTTCTAAAGAAATCTCATCATGCACCTTAGTAGCTTCGAGATATCTCAGCCACACTGGGCCTCCGTGGGTTTACTTTGTATAGCAGGGCAAGCAACATACCTTTTCTACTTTTGCCATCTTCTAAGGCGTTGGGCATTAGTGCAGCCTTGTGATCCAATCCCTTTTGTGCCAGAGGCTTCCTCCTGCGACTCCTCTTTGCTTGGTTGTACATTGACCATACAGAAAGAGGTGGTAGGAACACTCCCAGATTCAATATATTGGGTTCCTCGGGGCTACATATAACATCTACGGTGGCCAGCACATGCATCTAGCTTTCACTGAAATCTGGAGGGGGAAGCGATGCATACATTTTAGCTTCTTCTTCCTCCTTTGAAAATTCTCCCATTGGCTGGCATACTTGTATGGATGTGGTTTACTCAGTGGTGACCAAGTCATTACCAAATAGTTTCCCTTCCATTGGGTGTGCTTTCCACATTCGTAGATCTATCTTTAGGATTTGTGAGTCCCTTTGAACATACACATGCTCTACTGCCCAATCATGCACCAATTTGGATTCCCTCATGAAGGGTCTTCCCAAGATTATGTCATATGAGTCCAGTTGGCACAAAAAGTCCATTACCACAAATGTATGACGGTAGTGGAACGTAAAGAGTTTAAGTTGTACATTCTTCAAAAGCCCCATGGGTCTTGAGGATGTTCCGTCTTCCATTTAACGACAATAAGATCCACTCTTTCTAGATCTGGTTTTCCCCAATTCTCCCAACATCGTTTGTAATGATGCTGACTCCTCCTCCTCCATCGAGGATAGCCAATTCTTGGTACCCGTTATGGTGAATTGGGATTGTAGCATTAGTGTCATCACTTTCATAATACTACCGACCCAATTGATTGACCGGTATCTTGACGAATCTAGGCATTCTTTCCCCTGCATGTTTTAAGTTTCTTTCTGTGCTAGAGGTGATTGGGGATCCTTTGCTATTGGTCATTGGATTTAATCCTCCCTCTACCCATTCTTTTATGTCTACCCACAATGTTGGTGAACTGTGTAGCAATTGTCCCAATGGCATTTGGATGGGAATGGACTGTACAGCTGCAAGACCACCTATGTCTCTTGGCTCTCTAGCAAGTGAGGGCTCCTTCCATGTGTGTGTCTCATATTCACTCTTAGGGAATGAATAAATGGACACATCTTGCTCATACTCTTCTAGAATTTATTAAGAGACTAAGGTTATGTAGAAGGGTGAGAGAAGGGTGTGTGTGAATCGACTTGAGGTCCACTTGTTCACCTATTTAAAGGTGAGGCCATGAGGCATTTTGTATGAGAGCAAGGCCTAGTTGTATGCATAAACAACTTAATAAGCAAGATATTGTTCTTGTATTTTTTGAGTCTCTCCTCTCCACACACTTGATCTAGCATGAGCACCACGTTTTCTCAACATGGTATCTAGAGCTTAGGTGATTTGAACCATTTGTGGTGTAGTTTAGGTCAAAAATATCCATTTTTCCCTTATCTTCTACTTGTGGAGCTCAACCCCCAGCCATTGGAGGCCTTCCACAAGCTTGTAGAGGGCATATCTCTCCACGAATTCTTCATGAAAGTTGTAGAGGAGCTGCCTGTTGAAATGTCAAGCTCGTATATAGCTGGAGGACAGCACATGGGTGCTGATAGAGTGACAGAGTGTCAGTATGGTAGATAGATATCGTGTGGTGTGTTTATGACTGCGTCCAGCTGGTCATGTGTGGTGTGGACATTACATTAGGTTTACTTTGTAGTGTGGACATAACACTATGTTGTGTTCCTCTTTGTGTGTGTGAGAGAGATGGTGACTATGGCTTCTCTCCTTCTTTATGATTGATGGTTATGGATTAGGGTTTGCTTCTCTTGTGTGTGTTACATCCTGCTTCTGTTTTTTATCATGGTATCAGAGCCAAGAGCTCATTAGCTGAGTTGTGTGAGTGAGTGAGAGAAGAGGGAAGAAGAAGAAAAAGCTGTGAAGGAAGCCATTGGAGCTTGGAGCAAAGGAAAAGCTGTGGAGCACACACCGGCATCAGATCTGAGAGCTAAGGACCATTGGTAAGTGTAGCAAGACCCCCTCTGCGGATTGCAGGTGCCAAAGAGCAGGTTCAGTGAAGATTGAAGTGCATAAAGCAAGTGCAAAATTCAGATTTTTTCTCTAAGCTTTCATGGAAAGCTTGAAGGGAATGTATACTCTTGGCAAATGTATACACAAAGGCACATGTATTTGGGCTTGGAAATGCATTAACAAAGTGGGGCACAAGCAACATACAGAATCTTGAAGCAGATTGATGCATACAAATTTGATTAAAATCAAGAGAAAGTGGATTTATGTAAAAGTTTCTGGTTTTTCACAAAACCAGTGGACATACCCCCCGTGGAGGATCAATTGCAGGAGCTAGAGGAAAAATTGAGCTAAACCCTTCATACCCAAGGTAGATTAGGTCATTGCTAAGGTGCTGGTCATTTCAATTGTGGAAAGCCCTCTCTCTACAGGCTCCTGGAGCAGGCGGCGCATGAAGATGCAGATTTCTGGACAGTTTGCAGAGATTACATCCTAATTCACTCATTTGGACACCAAATTGAATGCTTTAAAGCTTGGAGAGTTTAGCAAAGACATTGCTAAGGACTTGTGATGCTTGGTTGCAGCTCATTTCATGTATTTGGAGCTCATTGAAGTGATTTATTAGAGGTGTGCAGGTTTAGAGAAAGTCTGTCCAAAAACAGAGCAGTTTTAATCAAGGCATTAATCCTTATCTATATCAAATTGGCCAAATTCCTCTGGTACAAGTAGAGTCCTATGAGTTGCTAAACTTTTGAATCAAAAAGTTTTGGATTTGAAGAAGATTTGAAGGAGATAGAGCATTTTTAGTGAGAGGTGGTACCTGACAGGTGCAGAAAAATTCAAACCAGAGGTTACAAAAATTGGTGGTTCTCATTCCCCTTGAAGAATTGGATCAAACCCTTCTAGGATATGTTGGAGCAATGTGTTGGGATGCCATTTCAAGTTGAATCATTGCATTTAGACAAGATTTGAAGGATTTACAGCAAGATCTTTGACTGGTTCTCTGGCGAGAAAAAAAAACCAGAAAATTTTTTGTGAAGGAGTTTCATTTGATTTCAACTTTGATCGAGTGTACATTGTTGGTGAACCATTGTGGGATGTTAATGCACACAATTTTCAAGAATTTGATGTGATTTGGAGAGATTTGGAGCATTACAGGTACTTCATACATTGTAATCGAAAGGGTACATCTACTCTATTTTTTTGCAACAATGGGAGATGGTCCGATACAGATTGTTGGCAAGAAGCTTGATCGCACTAACTTTCAAGTGTGGAAGTTTTGAATGAAGAGTTTTTTGAAAGGCAAAGGTTTATGGAGTCTTGTCTCGGAGGAAGATGCGGAGCCATACCTACCTCCTCAACCAAATAATGCTCAGTTACTAGCTCACAAGCAGTGGGTAGAGCGGTCTTCGAAGGTGTTGCATTATTTTTCAATATGTGTAACAGATGCCTTGCTTATTCACATCCAAGATGCAGATACACCGAAAGAAGCATGGGGTATATTGTGCCGAATGTATGAGACAGACACTGGTGCAAGGAAAATACAACTAAAGCAACAGATTCACAGTGTAACACGAAGGAATAGGAGCATACATGAGTATGTTCAGGAAATCAAGGGTTATGCTGATTCCTTGTCATCGATCCATGCCCCAATGGATGATGATGATTTGGTTGCTCTCACATTGCGTGGTTTAGGCAAAGAATACAAATCTTTTGACACTTCCATCTCAGTAAGATTGGGAGGAATGCCAGACTTTAATGAGCTTGTGTCATTGCTCATTGTGGAAGAATTGAAGCTTGGCCTTGGTGGTATGAGTGTTACAGGTGGTGCATCCTCATCAAGCAATGATGAACATGCAAGAAATCAGGCTTTTTACTCATCTAGAGGCTCTCGAGGCAGGGGGAGATTTACCCCTCGAGGCCGTGGGAGGACGTGGTTGGAATGACAGGTCTACTCAACCACAATCAAATCAGAATTTTCAGAATTCACAGTCATCATTTGGATCACGTGGAGGTCGTGGATTTCAATCCCATAGGGGGAGATTTGGAACAGGTGCACATGGTAGAGGACGATGGCAAGGTCCTCAACAAAATTTGAATGGGATTGAATGTTACTATTGTGGCAAACTTGGACATTTGGCAAAAGATTGTTACAAAAAGCAGAATGATGCGAGGAATGGAAGATCACAACATGGAAATTATGCATCTACCAGTAACAATGATGGGAGTTCAAACCATCTTTTTGCAATGAAGCATGTTATGGGGACAATGGATTCTCAGAATGCTCGAGATGAGTCATGGTATATGGATTCAGGTGCCTCAAACCACATGACATGTCATGGTGAGTGGTTTGAGAAGATGCAACCATTGGATACAAATGGTTATGTGGTCACAGGAGATGATACTCAGCATCTTATAACACATGTTGGCAGTGTGCCTTTGTTGAAGATGCATGATGGAAATGTGAAAAATATGTCAGAAGTGTTATATGTACCATCCATTACAAAGAGTTTGGCATCTGTAGGCCAAATGGTTGAGCAGGGATTACAAGTAAGATTCAATGAGAAAGGCTGTTTTGTGGAAGATTTTAAGCATGGCTGTAGATTGGTTGCCAAGGGCAAGAAGGAAGGATGGTTGTTCAAATTGGATGCAGGCATACCAGAATTGAGTTCAGCCATGTTTTCAAAGAGCAATGGGATTGTGCAGGACATTGACATGTGGCACAAGAGGATTGGACATGTCAATATACAGAGATTAAAGAACATGCAAACAAGAGGCATTGTCAGTGGATTGCCTCGATTCAAATATGATGGTCATATGCATGTTTGTGAAGCTTGTCAGTTTGGCAAAGCAGGCAAGGTTGAGGTTTCCTCGAGAAGGAAATATGAGTAACAGGCCACTTGAAATAGTGCACAGTGATGTATGGGGCCCTGCACAAAACCCATCTATCAAAGGAAGTCTATACTATGTGACATTTATAGATGACTTCAGCAGGATGACATGGATATATTTTTTGAGAGAGAAGAGTGAAGTGCTGGAAAAATTCATGGATTTTAAAGCTCTTGTAGAAAAACAATATGGCTGTTGGATTAAGTGTCTGAGAATAGATGGAGGTGGTGAATACACCTCAAAAGCATTTGAGCATTTCTTGCGGAAGCATGGGATAAGAAGACAGTTGACATGCAGGTATACACCTCAGCAGAATGGTGTGGCTGAGAGAAAAAATCGTGTCATATGTGAAGTGGCAAGGGCAATTCTCAATGAAAAGAGCATGCTAGATTACTATTGGGCAGAAGCATGTGCTACTGCAGTGTATATCCTGAACAAATCACCTACAGCAGCAGCCATTCATGGAAGCACGCCTGAGATGCGCGGCTTACAGGTTACAGGCCAGATATTGGACATCTGAAAGTCTTTGGATGTGTAGCTTATGTTCATGTGCCTGATGAAAGAAGACGGAAGTTGGATCCTAAAGCAGAGAAATGTGTCTTTGTTGGATATGCACAGGATCGAAAGGCTTACAAATGCTATAACCCTCAAACTAGACAAGTAGTCATCTCACGAGATGTTGTATTTGATGAGCTTGCTAGTTGGTATCAAGCCAAAGATGAGGGAGTCATTGATACAATTGAGGCTAATGTATCTGTGAACTTGCCATCACAAGCAAGTTCTAGTTCTCCTACTATGTCTGGGCCAGCAGCAGCAGAAGCTGAGAGTAGTAGCAGTGTACGTCCATGGTCAGGACGTCTGAGACATGAGAGTGTGAGCACTGGGAGTAGTGCTATGGATAAAGGCAAGAAGAAAGTCGAGGGAATTGGGATCACAGGTTATGAGTCTTCTAGCTCAGAGAGTCTGGATGAGGAGCTTGGCATACCTGTTGTACGCACACCTGGTGCTAGGCAGGACAGATATGTGCCACCGCATCGGAGAGTTACAGGTGTACAGAGTGACCCGCATGCATTGCGGAGATCCCAGAGAGTCAGATATCCAGTTGAAAGATTGACATATAGGGATTTTGCTATGCATTATGCATACATGACATCTATGGTAAAGCATGTGGAACCTACATGCTATTCAGAGGCTATTGGAGAGCATGTATGGCAGAAAGCCATGGATGAAGAGATGGATGCTTTGGACAAAAACGATACATGGGAATTGGCTAAGTTACCTAAAGGAAAGAATGCAATTGGATGCAAATGGGTGTATAAGGTAAAGTGCAAGTCAGATGGCAGCCTAGAGAGACATAAGACAAGGCTGGTCGCTAAAGGATATGCACAGACTTATGGTCTTGATTATGATGAAACTTTCAGCCCTGTGGCTAAGATGGCTACAGTGAGGTCTATCATTGCACTAGCAGCACAAAAAGGTTGGGCTTTACATCAAATGGATGTAAAGAATGCTTTCTTGAATGGTGATCTACAAGAAGAGGTGTACATGGAACAGCCAGAAGGTTATGTACATCCAAAATATCCGACTTTTGTTTGCAGGTTATATGGTTGGTGCAAAGGCAATATGCACTTGACATGCTGGCAAAGTATGGTATGACAGCATGCAAACCAATGTTGACACCATTAGAGCAAAACATGAAGCTTAGGGCTGATTTGGGTGATGAGCTTGATGATATCACCATGTACAGGCAAATGGTTGGTAGCCTTATCTACATGACCATTACGAGGCCAGATCTCAGTTATGCAGTTGGTTTGGTGAGTCAGTTTATGCAGAGTCCTCGTAAACCTCACTTGGATGCTGTGAGACGGATTCTAACATATGTCAAAACTACCGCGCATTATGGTCTTTTCTATGAGGCAGAAAAAGACATGCATGTCTATGGATATACAGATGCAGATTGGGCCGGTAGTGCATATGACAGGAGATCTACCAGTGGCTATGTTTTCAGCCTTGGTAGTGGAGCTGTGAGCTGGAGCAGTAAAAAGCAACCTACCGTTGCTTTATCTACCACAGAGGCAGAGTATCGTGGAGCAGCCATAGCTGCATGTGAGGCTATGTGGTTGAAGAAGTTGCTAGATGATGTCAGGCTATAGAGTGATATGAGCGTTGTCATTCATTGTGACAACATGAGTAGTATTCAGCTTGCTAGCAACCTAGTTTATCATGCCAGGACCAAACATATTGAGGTCCATTATCATTTCATCAGAGAGAAGGTGCTAGATGGGCATGTTGATTTGACATATGTGCAGATAGATGAGCAGGTTGCAGATATCTTTACCAAAGCACTTGGTAAGGATAAGTTCGAGTATTTACGTACTCGATTGGGAGTCCTAGAGATGGACATGTCGAGCTTGAGGGGGAGTGTTGAAATGTCAAGCTCGTATACAGCTGGAGGATAGCACATGGGTGCTGACAGAGTGACAGAGTGTCAGTATGGTAGATAGATATCGTGTGGTGTGTTTATGACCGCGTCCCGCTGGTCATGTGTGGTGTGGACATTACATTAGGTTTACTTTGTAGTGTGGACATAACACTATGTTGTGTTCCTCTTTGTGTGTGTGTGAGAGAGATGGTGACTATGGCTTCTCTCCTTCTTTATGATTGATGGTTATGGATTAGGGTTTGCTTCTCTTGTGTGTGTTACATCCTGCTTCTGTTTTTTATCACTGCTGGCGCATCTAATCATACTGCCAATTGGGTGATTAGTCCTACATTCGATGCGGCATTGCTGTCTGAAGTCGCCGCCTGCTGTGCTGCGCTCGTCGTACAGCCATTGCTTGGCTGTAGACCACAATAAGGCAAGTAGTCTTAGGGCTTAGGTAGCCCAATGTATGAGGACTCCATAGCTGCAATCTGAGTTCAAAACGACCACGAACGCACCGGCAATCAGCAACAAAAGACCAGGCGGTGGTTCTTCCTTTCCCTCAAGCTCTCCATTAAAGCTTGTTTTTTGGGTTTTCTTGCTCTAATCAACTACTCCCTTCCTCTAATCACTCAAGTTGTGGTGTGAATGTTTGTTGCTGAGTTCTCTCTTGATTTTGAAGAGCTCCCATCCACATGAGGTAGCCATAAGCCTCATGCCCATCAAGCTTCAACATCAACATCAATTTTTAAGCTTTGAAAGTGATTAAGTGTGCTTCTAAGCACTAATTGTGTTGTTTAACACTAATTACTCTATTAATCCAGCAAAGGGAAAGTGTTCTTAAACAGTGTTATTAAACACTAATGGTAAATTAATCACCAAAATAAGTGTCATTTGACACTAAAAATGTGCCTTTTAGCACTAATTGTGTTTTATACACACTAATGGTGATATTAATCATCAACTAAAGTGTTGCTCAACACTAAGGTGGTCTTAACCATCAAAGGAGGAGGTCATTTACATTAAGAAGTCTCTTCTTCATCAACATGGAGGCCGGGCACACACCATAAGTGCTACATTTCAAGTCTTCATCGACAAACCGCTTCTTTCAAAGAGCAATGGTGCAACCATGAACCAATTGTCTTCATCTCATGAGCTAAATAGGTTGAAGAATTCTGGTTTTTCATCATAAAACTCAGATTTTTGAGTGTTCTTAAAGTTGGGCACATGTACATAAAGTGCTCATCTTCAATGTTTATGTGTATTACCCTTGAGGCCCTTTTTCACTATCCTTATCTTGCCAGTTCTAGAAGTGGTGGCACCTGCTAGGTTCTTCCCTTTGTCCCCTTGTTGGGCTTGGGCTCGTGTCAAGACATTTAGTGGTGTGATATTTCCAAGCTGCACACTTATGGTCATGATAGTGGCCTAGTTAGAAGTGGAAGAAAAACCACTTACACGATATGGGCAATCTTTGATCAAATGATCAACCCCACACTTAGTACAAGTAAGTACTAGCATGTCATTAGGCTGTGCTTCCATGGGCTCCTTAATCAACACATTTGATTTTAGCCTCTGGTGGTTGTGGTGGCAGAGGTGATGCATCTTGTACTACCTGGAACATCCCTCTTGGTAAATAGGATAAGTTCGTCTCACCTACAGTCGCAGTGATTTGGACCTACAGCGCAGTGATTTGCACTGATGGTGCTAGAAAGGCCAGTGGCGCTCTGGGTGTGCCGACAGTTGTGCTATGGTTTGGAATCTTGGATACCTGCACATGGAAGTGTCATGGTTCCCGAATTTCATGCAATGCGATAATAATGGCCTTACTCTTAATTGAGGGCATTCAGTAGTGGTGTGATTCATTGTCTATACATAGAACACCATACCAGATCTCTTCGAGGGTATAGATGAGCATGCCTATGACGACCTGATTCTTCTCTTCCATCGTTAACCTTCAATTTGTCCAGTATGGCATTATTGAGTTTGTCTACAGTCATGTTCCCAACTTGCTTGCTCTGAGTTCATGTGTCTTGGTGACTCGAGACTCACGAAAATGTTGCTGCTAAAGCTGCCTTAACATCTTCAGGTTGTGGGGCAATTCAAGCATATTGTCTTCATATTCGATTGCCAACTTACAGCATGCATCCAAAGTAGCCAATCGGGATAATACTAGATAATCATGCATTTTGTGATCTCGGACTCCTCTCTGAAAGCAAGGCAATAACTGATCATTAATTAGCCTCTCCCGTAGTTTACATCTTGAATTCAAGTGTTTAAGTTGGGTGGGATACATAGTATTGCATAGACTCATTCTCTTTCTGCTTAATATAATACAGATGTGCCATCGGGCTCCATCTGTCACCACTTCGTGCAAACCTTCACACACGAACACATTCTTGAGCCGAGTGAAATTGATCTTATCTTTTGTCTTTAGGGTTTGAAACCATTGATGAGCCTTTCTTTCTAGGGTCAGTGAGAAGGCATGAATCATGGTTACATCACTCACTAGCCCACAAGTTTCGCATGTGGACTCAAAGATCTCAACATGTGGACTCAAAGATCTCAACATGTCGGATCGCGTCCCCATCCCGTGAGAACTTTTGTATGAGCTTTGAAATTATGTGTGGCTTCATTTGGGATGGTCTAGATTCTAGAGTAGTGCCTAGTTTCCTAACCATTCCTTTCCGCAACCATATTCAGCAAATCTTCCCTTGTGGCTACATTAAGATCTACATTTAGATCCACCATTGGTCTTTGAGGAGCTACTCCCCCCCCTACCTAGACCTTGTGGCTACATTAAGATCTACATTTAGATCCACCATTGGTCTTTGAGGAGCTACTCCCCCCCCTACCTAGACCTTGTCCTCTTCCTACATTGGCTCTTCTAGGCATTTCAGGTCTATGGGTAGGTCTAGCCACCTCATTATGGCCTAGCTAAATATTAGCAGCCTCCACCCGTCTTTGTAGAATTAAGAGCTCCATGTCCTACAATAACGTGGATGATTGATCATTTGCTCTATGTCTTTCTTTGTGTACAAGCGGCCCTCAACTTCAACAGTTTCCCTAGGTAGATTATCCTCTTCATTTTGGGTATCAAAATCCCTCCTCCGCTCTTGGCTCTTCATTAATGGGTTCTAAATTTGGGATGGCTCCCTCGGCCCTGCCCATTTCCATACTATCGGCGACATTCTTGAACATTTATGGTTCCTTGCCATGTGACTGAAATGGATTTACCTTTTCCGTTTCCTTTTGTTCAGCCCTTGTTTGTCGAGTATCAAGCTTTTGCTTCCTTAAGCTCAATGCTCACAGTTGTCACTCTACTTCAGCCCTCTTCAAGTCTAATTCTAATTCCTTTAAGGTTGGGAAGAAGACTTGATAGGTCATGGTCGCACTTTCCATGTCCATCCTCATCCTGGGAGTTCCAGTGTTAGACAGCCTAGAACGCAAAGGCATGCATACTTTGGTACCTCTGTTCTTATACCTTGTCGAGCGCTGGTTGATGTGCCTACACACGCAGATTGTGCTTCGTCTTTTGGGCTGGTTTGGAAACCAAAAAATCCCCTGGCTATGTCAAAATACCACTAGATCTTGTAGGGGAAAATGGAATCGTAGCCCTTCTTCCATGGACTCTTCACTACTTGTATCAATGGTGGTTAGATTTCTTTGAGCCGAATTACTCAATTTAGTGCTCGCAGAGTGGCCTGAACCAACACTCTTTTGAATAGATCATCCTTGGTTCTTCGATGCACTATCCTCAAGAGTAAGGTCATCTCCGATGAGTTTTCCATACCTCAAGTGCATGTGAATATGATTTGATAGGCTAAATCACTACCCCAAATGAATTTTTGTAGGGTTCTATCAATCTGAATTTTTAGGCCGTGAGACTGCAGGTAGCAGTTCATGCCATGAGATAGTAGGAAATGGTTCACGTCGTGAGGCCAGAAATGGTTCACGTCGTGAACTATTTTTTGCACTTTCACATTTCAACAGTTACTTTGAATTTCAGGTCCGCGTGCCCTGATTTGAGTTGGTTGGTCTCAACTTGTAAATTTTAAAGCACTTTCCTAACTTGAATCTAACTATCCTTGGTTCGTGAACTACATCCGTTGTGCTGATAGTTCACACCGTGAAACCGTAAAAAATTGATCACGTCGTGAAGTAGTAAGCAATGGTTCACGTCGTGAAGTGTTGAATAGTTCACACCATGAAAAGGCACGTGTTTTACATCATGAGACCAAAAATGATTCACGCCGTGAAAAGGTAGACAGTTCACATCGTGAGGTATTCTCTGCTAATTCTCGGGATAAGATTTCGTAGGATCTATTGTGTTAGAGGTGTAAGGATAAGGTACCCTATTTTTAGCAAGGTAATCCCATAAATTGTGGCTCTAATTATGGAAGCAATTCATGCCGTGAGATTGCAGGAAATGGTTCACGTCCTAAATCGTTTTCTTGCATTTTTACGTGTTAAATCCCACGTCAATAGAGTGAAGATTGGGTATAAATTACCTATCAAGATGCTCCAAAATGGTTGTGCTAGTAATAAGGAGTGTAATTCAAGTTCAAACCAATGGCTCTTTATTTTTGTGATTTTTTCAAAAAAACAAAAAATAGAGTATCACCTTGCCCGTTCATGCCAACAAGTTTGGTGATACAAACATCAAAATTTAAAAGAAAAAATAGTGTAGTTTTCCTCTAGGGTCACCCAAGTACTCACCCACACAACAAAAACAAATAATTTCTCACAAATTTTTACTTCCCACTATTCACTATTTACACAATGCACTACCTTAATGCAAGGGCAATGATGAAACATGTATTGTGAGATCCCTATCCCCACCGCGCAACGGATTCGTGGTGCTAGCAGCAAAAGTAGCACATCATGCGCGGGGCAGGGGTCCCACACTCGGGGCCTCGCCCACGGATATCCGGACAAGAGACTAATCTATCGGTTTATCCAAAACCGAAATCGGTAAAACTTCCTTTACCCGAAAAGCACGGGCGATTCCACCAGGATAACTCTTTACTCTAACGTAGTCAAGATCATTACTGATCAAACTGATCCGACTACACCTCTAACGGTACTTGATCAGATCAAGGAAGAAACTTGCACTTGGATCATTGGGATCAACGCTTTTTTCCCCATCAAGAGGCACAGCCGTTGATTCCTATCCATAGAACAATTACTATCCAGATTTACTTCTTCTATCGTAATAATAGAAATTCAATCTCGATTTACGGATCCATCAGTCCAGCCTAACCCCATCTGATCCCATGGGTTAGCCAACCGCCTAACCACTATAGTGATGGGATCCAATTTAGAATTTGGTTAGGTTTTGTCCCGGGTACCAAGGAAAAGAGTTCCAAGGCCCCTTAGCCGGAAGTTCATGCAAACATAAAATTAGGCACACCACTTACACACCCAATATGAAATTGTCTTTTTCTTAGCATCAGCTAACTTTAAAACAATCCTTTAATGAAACCATAGTACCACTGATCACAGTCTTCCAAATTATCCGATTGATTCTCAAATTTCCCATCATTCCTTCATCAGAGTATCTATGGCATCATTGGCAACTAGAACGTTCACCACCTGTCCACTCACATCAGGGGCCTTTTCAATAGTTCCTAGCCCATAATACTCGGCAATATAATCACTTATAAAAATCAAGATGGACTCTCGTTGAAGATCAGCAAGATCAACCAACAGATCCATAAAAAGAGCCATGGACTCATCCATTGAAGACCAGCAAGGTCAATCAACCAGATCCATGCCCGGTTTCAGAAAAACAACTCTTACTCCTTGTTCCAATATCTTCCTCGACGCACGCGTGGGTATCCTAGGCGACCCAGAGCCTGAGCACCTTATGGTTAGCACCCTCTAGGATCCTTCGCAGGTGACCTAGCGCTTCACTCATAGGCCGCTTCCTTGGTCCCTCATCCACCGTACCGGAAGCTCACCATTTTAATCGAACCGAGGCTGGTCAAGACCTCGGTCGACTTTGCTACGCGAGACGTCCTCCATTGACTCTCCATCAGCAGTTGCAACTTTATCAGTTAGGTCTCCACGACCTTAATCACAAGACGGTCAAAATGCTTCCCCAGAATTCTTGACATAAAACAGCCATTTACAAACAGCATTTACAAACAGTTTACAAATACAGTTTCTATATTAACTCTCATTTTTCCACATTATCCCTCATTAATCCACATTACTTATTTCACATTCCATTTATATGTGTACTCATCCAATCACCTCATTTTCCATCTCTTCACTTCAGATTCCTTCACATCACATATCATATATTCACATCCATATCCACATCCATACATCCACATCCACATCCACATTCACATCCATACATCCACATCTACATGCTTATCTCCATTTTCACATCCTCATTTATACATCCACATCCCATATCCACATCCACATGCATACATCCATTATCATGTCCTCATTCATACATCCACATCCACATACATACATACATCCACATCCACATTCCCATTCACATCTATACATCCACATCTACATGCGTACATTCACATCCATACATCCACATCTATATGCGTACATTCACATCCACATACATACATCCACATCCACATTCATACATCTACATCTACATGCATACATCCACATCTCCATGCATACATCCACATCCACATTCACATTCACATTCACATCCATACATCCACATACATCCACATCCACATTCCCATTCACATCTATACATCCACATCTACATGCACATTCACATCCATACATCCACATCTATATGTGTACATTCACATCCACATGCATACATCCACATCCACATTCATACATCTACATCTACATGCATACATCCACATCTCCATGCATACATCCACATCCACATTCACATTCACATTCACATCCATACATCTACATCGACATGCATACATCCACCTCCACATTCACATCCATATCTATACATCTACATCTACATGTATACATCCACATCTCCATCCATGCATCCACATCCACATCCTCATTTACATCCATACATCCACATCTATATGCGTACATTCACATCCACATGCATACATCCACATCCACATTCATACATCTACATCTACATGCATACATCCACATCTCCATGCATACATCCACATCCACATTCACATTCACATTCACATCCATACATCTACATCGACATGCATACATCCACCTCCACATTCACATCCCTATACATCTACATCTACATGTATACATCCACATCTCCATCCATGCATCCACATCCACATCCTCATTTACATCCATACATCCACATTCACATCCACATCTACATGCATACATCCATACATACACATCCACATTTACATCCATGCATCCACATCCATATCCTCATTCACATCCATACATCCACATTCATGCATGCACATCTACATGCATACATCTATACATACCCATCCACATTCACATTCATATTCTCACCCTATCACAACCCATATACATCTTATCCCATCACATACACTTCTTACCTCATCCCCTACACATCCTATCACTTCTTAACTCATCTTATCACATCTTAACTCATCTCATATACATCTTATCACTTCCCATATCTTTTATGCTTACCTCTATGCATGAAATTCAATTATGCTAAAAGTAACACTTTTATAATAAAATAATCATCTTTTATGCATACCTCTATGCATGAAATTCAATTATGCTAAAAGTAACTCTTTTATAATAAAATAATCATCTTCTATGCATACCCCTATGCATGAAATTCAATTATGCTAAAAGTAACTCTTTTATAATAAAATATTCGTCTCTTATGCATACCTCTATGCATGAAATTCAATTATGCTAAAAGTAACTCTTTTATAATAAAATAATCATCTTCTATGCATACCTCTATGCATGAAATTCAATTATGCTAAAAGTAACTCTTTTATAATAAAATATTCGTCTCTTATGCATACCTAGTCTATGCATGAAATTCAATTATGCTAAAAGTAACTCTTTTATAATAAAATAATCATCTTCTATGCTTACCTCTATGCATGAAATTCAATTATGCTAAAAGTAACTCTTTTATAATAAAATATTCGTCTCTTATGCATACCTCTATGCATGAACTTCAATTATGTTAAAAGTAACTCTTTTATAATAAAATAATCATCTTCTATGCATACCTCTATGCATGAAATTCAATTATGCATAATATAAAAATTAATTTCTCTAGGATTACAATGAATATCTTTCAATTAATCTAGGATGATAATTCCTAGAATATGGTAGGAAGTCCTCTTTTTATGCTTTGAATGAAATTATTTTATGCGTAATTTTTATAAAAATTTTACCATAGCTCCACTGACTGATAAATCTCAATTTTTCTAAGGGATAAAGCTTATCTTTAAGGAAATAATTAGAATGATCCCTAATTGGATCATTAATCCCTAATGGATTGAATCATCAGTATTCATGAAATACATAAACTAAAAGCATAGAAAAAAGCCATTAATTTGGCCTCAAGCATAGATTAATCTTGGATTAAGAAAAAGCTTTATTTGGATTGAGAAAGGGTCATGAGTATGACCATTTCTTGAGTGTGAGAGAGAAATTTCATAAAAACCATTTGAATTAAGCATAAATGGAAATTTATGTAATTCTTAACTATCATTAATCAATTAACTTCAATAGCATTCATCAATTTATGTAACTCTTCACTACCATTCATCAATTAACTTCAATAGCATTCAAAAACCATTCCAATTAAGCTTCTCAAGCTTGAGAGGGGTTGAGAAGAGAGAAGCATTGAGAGATTATAGAAAAGATCAAAATTCACCATTTACCTTACAAATTGCTTGATTCTTTGTTCACGGTAGAGGCCCCCAACCAATCAATTGGTTAAGTATGTTGATGGAGCCACCAATGGGGATTGAAGAAAGAGGGAAGCTCCAATTTCTTCAATTTAGAGAGAATTTTAGAGAATAGTAGAAACTAGCATTATTTCAGCATAACTCTAGTATAGTAAAATTCTTCCCTTTTTTCAAAGGACTCATGTTCTATTTATAGGAGAGGGAAGCTCTAACCAAAGCTAACTGAATTCTAGAATTTTCCAAATTCAATTTTGGTTGAATTTGGACTAGATTTGGACCTAGTTTGGTTACTTTTTGATTCGGTTTGGTTCCATTTTGATTTGGTTTGGTTCAAGAGAGAGGAGAGATAAAAATATCACATTATTTTAGAGTTTAAAACTCATTCAAGCATGTGAAATATGCACCTCTTTAAAGAATTCCCCTTCCTTACATATGTGTCAAAATAGAATCATTATACCCAAAATATCTCATATTTTTAATATTGCTCATAGTTTTTTACTAATAAACCTTGTACATTTTCAACTCTTCATCTTGTGTGAGCATTTATTCATTTTTGGATACCCAAAATATCTCATATTTTTAATATTGCTCATAGTTTTTTACTAATAAACCTTGTACATTTTCAACTCTTCATCTTATGTGAGCATTTACTCATTTTTGGATACCCAAAATATCTCATATTTTTAATTTATTGCTCATAGTTTTTTACTAATAAACCTTGTACATTTTCAACTCTTCATCTTATGTGAGCATTTACTCATTTTTGGGTATCTTCTTTTACAAATTGGATTCATCTCCTCCCTACACATGGATTGATGCTATTGGCCCATAGAAACCTTAATTGGACCATAATCCAAAAAATTCTGAAAATCTAGACCCTTAGGCTGTCCTTTATACCCATTTCCAATAAATTCCAATTGCACATTGGAAAGTTCTTTTTGAATTTCTGTTTCAAGGGAATTCATTTTAATAATATGAGAAATTTTTCTATCTAAAAATTTTTCTATCTAAAAATATTCAAAATCTGAATATTCTCTCTCTAGAATATTTTCTCTCTCTATGTCAAAATAGGCAGAGACAAGATCTTTTATATTTCTAAAGAGGGGATTGATTACAGGGGAAGATGCTGGACATTTTGAGAGGCTGGGGAGGAATCTTACATGTATAGTGGGAGTTGAAACTTTAGGAGGACGGAAGAAACAATGGTGTTTCCCTGGCACGCAGCGGTGCCAAAAATGTTATGGGCTACCACACCTCCCACAAGAAGGAACTCTAAACATTTACCATTGAAAGGATCAATAGATCACAACCATCATAGGGTGCTTACCAGTGCTTCGAGCTCATGTCCCTTGAGGTCTCCAAGCTCACTTCGAGAAGCACCAATCCTCCAAGCTCCATCTCCACGTTGTTACCGTAGAGTCGCTCGCACCACCACACAAGGCAATCCCTCTCTCTCTCACTCCTCTACACAAGAATACAAGCATAGAGAAGGCACATACACCAGAGTACACTCTCACACTCTCTCTTAAGACAAGGCAAGAGATCTCATAGAACAAAGGGGGATTGTGTCCATTCATTATGAGAAAATACCTTATATACAACTAGTCCTTATTCACACTTGGGCGCCCACCAAAACTTACTAACTAAGGCCTTGGGTGGCCAGTATCTCATAATGTAAAACTTTTATAGTGCCTTTGCATGACACTTATTAATGTTCTTAAATGGAGGAGCATACTTGTTAATCCAATATGGGATTAACACACTTCTAAATCAACGATTATCACTCTTGCTGCTTGATTCACACTTTGTGCAGCATTGCTTCTATCTCCATGGTTTTTTTCCTTTTTTGAGAGAGTGTGGTATCACTTGGTGACATTGTTAAGGAAATCCTACCTGCTAACCGTGTCGTGGGAAGTTGCCTATCCTCGGAGCTCGAGCATGGCTCAAGAGCTCCACCATAGTGATGGAGTAAGTCTGGATGATGGGGCTCATATTTATCCGAGGAATTTGGAGCTTCCTCGTCCACATAAGCCTGTAGTTTGTGCTCCATCCAATCTCGTAGGTCATTCCATAAATTTGTACTACCAACATTCCAATGGGCATCTGGATTTGGGAGGAAAGGAAAGGTAGAGAGGCCAGCCAAGTCGCGTTGATGAGTAGGGCTTCTTAAGAGACGGGGCCTTGATCATAGGGTGGACCTGCAAATAGTATATGGAAGTTCAATTTGGTCCTTATTTGATAGGTGTGGAGGTCAAGAGGTAGTTGCAGTAGGAGGATAAAATACCTTAGCAAATTTGGTGTGCAGACCTCGTGAGTCTTTGTCGGACTTTGTGTCAGTGTTCGCATCAAGCTGCTCGATGTGAACATGGGATGTGGGCTTTGGCAGTTTGTGGAATAGGCATAGGAGGATGAGGAGGTGCATGAGAGGCAAAATCGTCATTTTCCAATATCATGTTAGCGAACGGATCTTCCTCAGCCTAGAGCAATTTCGGGGGCTCCTACCTGACCTGGTGCGAATGGGGTCAAAGGTTATGAGAACAGGTGGTGGTTCAAGTTGAGAATGGTATTGCTCTACCAGTGCTTGGGCCTCCTGAAGACGTTGCTTCTCAAGGATGGCATTGGAATATGTGGCCAGCCGTTTTTCCCGCTTGGTGAGTTTTTGCTGGGCTATAGGGGGGAGGGGCAGTTCGGCTCGATCATCGTTTGCAAAGGAGGAGGATGTGGTCTTTGTTGAGCCTGTGTGGATGCTAACCCTATCGTCACCATGGCCAACGTGCTTAGAGCATTGTTTCTTTTGGGATGTGTCTTTCTTTAGCTTGGCCTGCAACAATCGTGTGACAACATTCAATGGGACAACATTCAATGGGACAATGGATATCTTCCCATGCTGAATGCTCAATCGTGTGACAACATTCAATGGGACAATGGATATCTTCCCATGCTGAATGCTCAACACATTAAGGGATGGCATGCCTTCAACTGTGGAATGAGAAACTGATTTGCAAAGGGCTATCCTTATAGTAATGGTCAATTCCATTGCCATGACATTGTGGTTACATTGGCAAACGTTTCTTTTGAGGGCAGTCTGCCACTCTATGGGGTTCATGCCAGAGGAAACACAAAAGATGTGGTTTCCCTGCGGGTGCAGCTATAGTGTGCACAAGTGGTTTAGGGTCCTTGTGATGCACCAAAAGAGGGAGGTGAGGTGTTAGGGGCACCTCAGGGATGGCAGAGCGCATGGGCTCCATAGGTTTAGAAATGAACCAAGTTGGGATCTTTCCATAAGCAATGGGGTTTTCCCGGAGAGGCAACCATTGGGATGGAAAGATTGGTAATGGAGAGGGGCGTGGTGGCATATTATGTGAGTAGTTGGTTTGGGGCAATGCCACCAGCAAGGTTTGGGGCCCAGGAGAAGAGGAAGGTAATGTTACAAATGAGTTGTGGGGGGTGGCATTGGCACGGTGGCCAATTGTGTGGAATAGCTTTCTCGCATATATTGTCATCGACGAGTCACCCATTTGCAGGCATGATCAAAGGTGGAGGGGTCCTTGACCAACATGTGATCGTGAAGCCGTGGATTGTGCAAGCCCAAGAGGAAACGGTCCATTAATTGGTTGTCACTCAATTTCTCCGTCTCTTTGCAACGCGAAATCAAGGTACTTGATGTGTGTGATGTAGTCACACACATCAAGGTACTTGATGTGTGTGATGTAGTCATGTAATGTTTCCTCTGGTTTTGTTCCAATTCGAAGCAGTCGAATGACGGGGCTCCATTTGGGCCCATAGGGTGAAAATCCAAGAATGAAGGCCTACCTCACTACGTTGAAAGCACTTTTGTGCTAAGGGTCCAAGGATTGGAACCATTGCACGGCCTTGCCTTCAAGGCTGAGTCCAAGGAGATGGACTTTGGTTGAATCATCAAAAATTTCAAATGCCTAATAGATTTGGTTAAAGACCTCGATGTGGAATACGGGGTCTCCAACTCCATGGAGTTTTGGCAGAAGTTTCAAAATTTTTGCCCACATAGGTTTTGTATGTGATGCTTGTGGGTGCAACTGTTGTGACATTCCCCTTCCTAGAGCTTGTGCTAAGCTTGGAATGTCAAGTTGTGGCATAAGGGGAGGTGTTACAAGGGTGGGGGTGGGAATAGATCCGTGGTGGATAGAGAAGAGGGTATGTGAATGTGCTCAGGGCGTCTATCCACGCTGGGGTGCATGTAGGGAGGGGCCCCACTAGATGAGGGCTCTTCAAAGATCGTTTTTCGCCCTCCCTAGGTGGCATGGTGACTACATGTGAATGGAATGGAGGCATGCAACCATGACCGAAAGGTGTCCATGGTGTACAAGGAAGCTTAAAGAAGTTCAATAGTGTGCGCGCAGTCCCGAAATAGGAGTTTTAGCTCACTTTTTGCCTTGCGCATGAACGCACCCTCCTTAAGGTTAACAATGGTCTTTTGAGGTATTTATGTATGTAAAATCGACCCTAGTGATTCGGGGAGGTAGACCAAAAGCACCTCTAAAGATTTGGAAATTTTAAAAAATAATTTTAAAAAATAAATAAATAATTAATTTTTTTGGGATTTGCTACAGCCATATGCTCATAATCAAACACCCATGGCTTTGGGTTAGAACGTCCGTTTGGCAAGTGTGGGATAGCTATTTGAATTTTTTATTTTTTATTTTAAATTAAAAAAGTTTTTTTTAAGGTTTGGTACGGCCATACGCTCACAAGCGAATACTCGTGGCTTTATTTAGGTTGGAACGGCCATTCGAAATTTTTTTGTTTTTCTTTTTAAAATTTTTTTAAAAAAGAAGGTTTTTTTTTGCGTTTGGTCGGCCGTACGCTCACAAATGAACGCCCGTAGAATTAGGTTGGAATGGCCATGGCAAGTGTGCAATGGCCGTTTCATTTTATTTTTTTTGAAAAAAAAACATTTTAGGTTTGGTACGGATGTACATTCACAAGCAAACGCCCGTGGCTTTAGGTTGAAATGGCCGTGTGGAAGGGCTATTTGAAAAAAAAATTTTAAAAAAACTTTTTTTGGGTTTGGTACGGTCGTACGCTCACAAGCGAACGCCCGTAGCCTTAGGTTGGAACGGCCATGAGGCAAGTGTGGAATGGCCATTGGATTTATTTTTTTGAAAAAAAAATTAGATTTAGTATGGCCGTATGCTCACAAGAAAACGCCCGTGGCTTTAGGTTGGAACGGTTGTTCGATTTTATTTTTTTTTTATTAAAAAAACTTTTTTTTTGTTTGGTATGGCCGTACACTCACAAGTGAACGCATGTGGCTTTAGGTTGGAACGGTCGTGGCAAGTGTGGAACGGTCGTTCAAATTTTTTTGAAAAAAAAAGTGTTTTTTTGGCCGTACGCTCATAAGCAAATACCGTGGCTTTAGTTTGGAACGGCCATGGGGCAAGTGTGGAACGGTCATTCAAAAAACAAAATTTGAAAATTTGAAAAAAAAAATGGGGTTGTTCCCTTGTACGCTCACAAGCGAATGCCCGTGGCTTTAGGTTGGAATGGCCGTGTGGCAAGTGTGGAATGGCCGTGGCAAATTTGAATTTGAATTTAAAATTTAAAATTTTGGATTTGAATTTGAATTTCAAATTGGAGGGCAATGAGTGAGAGACAACTAAAACCCCCTCTTCAATACTAGGTGGGTGGGATAGGGCTAAAGTTAGAGGCTATCTCTAAATTAGTGGATTTTCACTAATTTAGAGGCCCTCTAGCTTAACTAAAGATTAATTCTCTTAATCCCATTATTAATCACTCCTTAACCCTCTCCCTCAAATTACTCCTAATTGGTGAGGAGTTTAAGCATGGGGATTTGATAGGTCGATTAGCAATGTTTATGCTAATCCAAAGATGTGATTATCCCAAAAAGTTTCACTAATTCGGTCACTAATTCATCCACTCAAAAGTGGGAAAATTAGACAAAAGAGACCAAATTAGTGCTAATTCTTACTAATTAAGGCCAAATTGGATTGAGCAAAGCATAGATTTGAGTTAAGGCAAGTGTTTAGAACACTAATGCCACTCCAATTAGTCTAATTACAAGCAATTAGTCTAATTACAAGCAATTAGGCTCAATTTTTTGGCTTTTTACTCTCTTTAAGTCCACTAATCACACTAACTAGTAGGTTAGTGAAAATTAAGAAAACAAAATATAGTTTTTTTAGGTTTTTTTGTTTGAGTTGTGTTCTATCTAGTAATGCTAACCTACCTATGCAAAGAGATGAAGTCAAAAAATAAGATTAAGCTAAAAATTAACAAAAAAGAGTCTAAGTTTAAGCAAAACCCTCTTGATTAGGCTCTCTAATCACCCAAATCACAAGTTTTATTACTTAAACAAGTGATAATCCTACTCTAAACACAAAGCTATACATGAATCTTTACAAAAACATCAAAAACAACCAAGCAAAACATCAAAATACAACAAAAAATCAAAAACCGCATGCCAAAGAGCCCTGGCACACTGGTGGGCTATGGAGGCTCCGTTGGATTATTCGAATCAAAGATGGTGTAAACAAGTAGCAGATAGCACTCCCCGGCAGCAATGCCAAAAATGTTAAGGAAATCCTACCCTAACCATGTCGTGGGAAGTTGCCTATCCGCCGAGCTCAAGCATGGCTCAAGAGCTCCACGTAGCCGCTCGTCACCGTCGTCCTCTTGCACTCGTTATCACACCAAGGCGGTTGCTCTAATTCAATGGGTGATGCAAGCTCTCTCTTGAAGATTGTGTGGGATCTCCGTGGAAGAGGATCGTGTTGGTTAGCCTGATCATGAGAGAGAGAGAGAGAGAGAGAGAGAGAGAGAGAGAGAGAGAGAGAGAGAGAGAGAGGAAGCAAGAGGGAACAAGTGATTAGCAGTAATTACTTCCAAACCCTAACCCTATACATACCACACTTGCTAGATTAGAGTTGCAAGAGAGAGGGAGAGAGAGAACACTCCACTTCTATTGTAAAAATGAGAGAATGTGTTACAAACAAGAGAAATTGGCTTTTATAATTCCAAGCCTTTTCCCACCAGGTTGCACGGGAGTAAGTGACCTGGGGCGTCCAAAACATAGTTAACAAGGCTTTTCTCTATGGTTTGGCCAATTGACAAAGATCCTCTTGTATGTCCTTTGAAGCTCAATACTTGGGAGCATCTTCAGGGTGTTGCTCTCATTAAATGGCAGGATTTACAATATAGCACAAGTACCCATTACATAAGTGTGCGAACATAGTTCTCATAGGAATGTGTTAACCAATATGTGGTTAACTGGCGCATCGATGGATATGGTCAGATAGATGTGGTGCTGCGCAGTGATGGAAAGTTTTATTATCTTTATAGGTGGCATTGAGATCATTTGCAGGCTTCTTCAAGATTGGGAACGGGAAGGGGAAGCATGATGGAGCAAAAGCATGTGTTAAATACGCTCTTTCTTTTATTAACAGCTTCAGCATGATACAGAGATAGATTTTGAGGTGTAGCCCAAGTGGTGATTGGTGTGGTCATCATTTGGCAAGGAGTGTAGCATCTTCATATCCCTACTATGAGGCGAGGGTTGTGAGGAGACACTTTTGGTGTGTGGATGGTAGCATGATTTTACTCACATTGTTCGCAACATGATGGTGAGATAGAGGCACTCTTGGACTCTATTCCATTAAGAGCACAATGGTGATAGACCCCATGATCTTTACTTGACATTTTGCATGCTTTTGTGGGTCATGTATGGATGGTGACTACATAGATTGTACTATGTCAACATGGGCTGATCATTGGTTTGAGCAAGTGTTGACTCCTATGCACCTTCCACATCCCATTTCCACATCCCATACAACCCTAATACCCATAGGCACAGTTTATTTGGTAGACTATGACATGATAGATTTGTTAAAGGAAGGTAATGTTTTTATAGTCATTTTGCTAATGAGGATAATGAGGGGGGTGATTATTATCCCATGAGATGCCCTAGGTCAAAGTGTATCTTTGACCATGACATAATGTGGTTGAGCACACGAGTTTCACTTTGATGGCCACATCATGATTGTGATAGGGCATTTCTACCAGTAGGCCGACCAATCAGGGAGATTCATTCACTTCTAGCAATGTGGAAGTGGGATTAAGAGGCTTTTACTTTCTCCATTCAGTGGTTATGCTCAAGATTAACCTTGACTAGGTACATAACACCAAACATGGATCTTAGCCACATTGGAAGTGGGATTTAAAGGCTTTTAATTTTTCCATTTAATGATTTGGCGCAAGTGAAATACCACTACTTTTAACGTTATTTTACTTACTCCGTGAGGTGGAGGCGGGGCTTGGCCCCTGCTTCTGGTCTTAAGGCACGCTCGCACGTCGATCCAGGTGGAAGACATTGTCAGGTGGGGAGTTTGGCTGGGGCGGCACATCTGTTAAAAGATAACGCAGGTGTCCTAAGATGAGCTTAACGAGAACAAAAATCTTGTGTGGAACAAAAGGGTAAAAGTACACACAAGCTTAACCTTGACCAGGAACATAGCACCAAACATGGATCTTAGCCACATTGGTTACGCTCAAGCTTAACCTTGACCAGGCACATAGCACCAAACATGGATCTTAGCCACATTGGTTTCTTACACTAGCCATATTAGATGCGTCGAGAGCACGAGAGGGTGGTGATCTATTTGGAGATGATTATCACCCATGATTTGTACTTACATAATATTTTAGATACGTCAAGAGCACACAAGGGTGGTGATGGCTAGGTTATTTGGAGATGATTATCACTTATGATTTGTACTTAGAGAGAGATCTTATATTGATAGTGATGACTAAACTAAGACTAGATTATCACTTATGATTTGTACTTAGAGAGAGATCTTATATTGATAGTGATGACTAAACTAAGACTAGCTAGATTAGCTCACATTATTTGATGCTTGTGTTTTATGAGATATAATTTGTACTTGGATAGATCTATTGAGAGTGGATAAACTCAAATTAGCTAGGGTAGCTCACATTATAATGTACTTGGGGGTTGCTTATATGTTATGAGATATATATTGATTGAGAATTGTTGCATTCTACTTCGTTGATGTTCATAAGTTATGGATATTTTTCATTATGTGAACAAAGTTTATAAAAAGTGTGTGTGGGGGACACCCCACTCCATATATTTGTGAACAAAGTTATGGATATTTTTCACATTATGTGAACAAAGTTTATAAAAAGTGTGTGTGGGGGACACCCCACTCCATATATTTACAAAGTTTGGTCACACGCCATCAGATGTCGTTTGGGAGAGATGTGGTGCTCTATCTCACATTTTTATAGGTGTTTCTCCAAGAGGACCCAAACGCACAAAATATGGGTTTTCTTGATCTTGTCATGCCCGAATGACAATAGATGGTGACCAAACTTTACAAGTTCATTGGGGGTACCCCTAGTTACACACTTGCAAAGTTTAGACAGCACCGGGGTCAAGATATGGTGCTTGATCTTGCATTTCCAATGCGGGTTTATGCAAGAGAACCTAGAAACACAAATATGGATTTTCTAAATTCCTTCATGCACGAATGACATCCAATGGTAATTAAACTTTGCACATGTGTGGAGGGTACCCCTCTCTGCACACTTGCAAATTTTGATCACCATCGTACATTGTTTCAACAAGATATGGAGCATGCTCCATATCATGTTTTCTACATGGGTTTTTCCAAGAGGGCCTCAATGCACAAAATATGAGTTTTCTCAATCCCATCATGCCCAAAGGACATCCGTCGATGGTGGCAACCAAACTTTTCAAGTGTGTGAGGGAATTTGAAGAAACCCATGTAGGAAATGTGAGATGGTGTCCCATATCTCATCAAAATGACATCCGCACCGATGGTAACCAAACACCCCACACATACTTGCAAAGTTCAATCACATTGGATGTACTTTAGGCATGACGAGATTAGAAAAACCCATGTTTTTTTCATTTGGGTCCTCTTGGAGAAATTCGTGTAGAGATGAAGCACCATATCTCACTCAAACAACCGATGGTGACAAAAGTTTGCAAGTGTGTGGAGAGAGGTCCCCACATTGATCAACATGTGATATTGTTCGAGCATGACGAGATCAAGAAAACCCATTTGGGCCCTCTTGGAGAAACACACATAGAAAATGTGAGATGCAATACCATATCTTGGCTTGAAAGACATTCAATGGTGGCCAAATTTATTACCCTTACAAAGTTTGGCCCACCATTGACCGAATGTCATTTGGGCTGAGATATGGTGCTCCATCTCATATTTTCTTCATGTGTTTCTCCAAGAGGGCCCAAATGCACAAAAGATGGGTTCTTTTGATCTCGTTATGCCCAAATGATGTTGGACTATGAACCAAACTTTGCAAGTTTGTGGGGGTCTCTCTCCACACACTAGTAAACTTATGTCACCATTGAACATCATTAGGCAAGAAATGGTTCCCCATCTCATGTTTTCTAAATGGGTTTCTCCAAGAGGGTCCAAAGGCACAAAATATAGGTTTTCGCAATCTCATCATGCATGAACTAAGTTTGATAGTTTGATTGAACTTTGTAAGTGTGTATAGGGTACTCCTCTCCACACATTTATAAAGTTTGGTCACCATCAAACATTTCGGCACAAAATATAGATTTTCTCAATCTCGTCATGCACAAACTAAGTTTGATAGTGTGATTGAACTTTGTAAGTGTGTATGGGGTACTCCTCCCCACACATTTATAAATTTTGGTCACCATCACACATTTCGGCCCACAAAATATGGATTTTCTCAAGCTCCATCTCACATTTTCTATGTGGGTTTCTCCAAATGCACAAAATATGGAGTTTTTCAAGCTCATCATACACGAGCAATGTTAGATGGTGGTGGCCGAACCTTGCAAGTGTGTGGAGGTACCCTTCTCAACACACAAAGTTTGGTAATCACCATTGAATGTCGTTAAGGAGAGATATGGTGCTCCATTCACATTTTCTACATAGGTTTCTCCAAGAGGACCCAAACACATAAAATATGGGAATTCTAAACCTTCTCATGCTCGAATGACCTCCAAATGGTTTCTCCAAGAGGACCCAAACACATAAAATATGGGTTTTCTAAACCTTCTCATGCTCGAATGACCTCCAATGGTGAACAAACTTTACATACACTTACAAATTTTGGCCACCATTGGATGTCGTTCATGTGAGATATGGTGCTCCATTTCACGTTTTCTACATGCGTTTCTCCAAGAGGGTCCAAACATAATATATGGATTTCCCATCATGCCCAAACAAGGTCTGATGGTGTGTGTAGGATACCCCTCTCCACACTTGCAAATGTTCAGTCACATCAATGAATGAATTGGATTAGCCATCCAAAATTCACTTTACTTATTATATATTAAACCGAAGAAAACTTTCTGTAACAATCGGGCTCCATCTCATGTTTTCTACGTAGATTTCTCAAAGAGGACCCAACACAAGGACAACATGATAGCCAAAGTGCAATGAAAGAAATCCATAAATCATGAACATTAACCAAAATTCAATGACCCTCAATGAAGACATAACTCACAAAATATAAACATGAGCTAAACCAACTAGTCTAGGGTTAGTCCATTGTCAATAGATCTAAGTATAAGTGAGCTAACCAAACTAGTCTGAGTTTAGTCACTGTCAATAGGTCTAAGTAACTGAACTAGTTTGAGTTTAGTCACTATCAATATATCTAAGTATAATGCAATGATCCTCAATAAAGACATAACTCACAAAATATAAACATGAGCTAACACAACTAGTCTAGGGTTAGTCCATTGTCAAAAGATCTAAGTGTAAGTGAGCTAACTGAACCAGTCTGAGTTCAGTCACTATTAACATATCTAAGTATAATATAAGTGAGCTAACTAAACTAGTCTAAGTTTAGTCGCTGTCAATGGATCTAAATATAATGTAAGTGAGCTAACTAAACTAGTCTAAGTTTAGTCACTGTCAATAGATCTAAATATAATATGTGTGCTAACTAAACTAGTCTAAGTTTAGTCACTGTCAATAGATCTAAATATAATATGTGTGCTAACTAAACTAGTCTAAGTTTAGTCACTGTCAATAGATCTAAATATAATGTAAGTATTTAGTCGCTATCAACATGTATGCAATCAATATCATCATCCCTCTCACTAGTGGTCGATGTGCACGTTGAGGTCATTATGCACGTCGAGGAAACTATATTAGCTATAAGGGTCATTGAATCTCTGCAGGTATAAGGAGGCCATTTTCTAATGAATTCATACAAAGCTTAACTTAGCAACATATGATTATTCACAAAAAATCTATAGCATACTATCCTCAAGCGAATAGTCTATGGCTTAATTCTCCACCAACAAGACCTTGCAAAAGATTCTAAAGAAAGTAGTCAATAGGAACATGAAACAGAAACTTTGTTCGACCCTCTGGGTTTTTTGGATTGCTTATAAGTCTACAATGTAGTAGACATCATTCTCAATGGGATACAGGCTGGAGGTAGTTCCCATGGAGTTTGTGGTCTCAAGTTTATGGGTAGTAGTTTTTTCCATATTGTTTGCAAATCTTAAAAGCACCGGATTTAGCAATTACTTACTCTTGGTTAAAAGTGGCTTTAGAGTCTTTGGACGACCAAGGTCACTGCCAAAAGCTTTGGGTAGATCAGAAATGCAAATTTTGAATCGGTAAAGTTGGTGATCCAATCTTATTATTTATTTATTAAACTCGTGGATAGGTGCCCATCCTAGAAAGCAAAAGCTTTGTTAGAATTTGTACTAGATATGTGAAAATATTATATCTAAAACTTTTGAGCTCACAATGGTTGATGGTGGCAATGAATGGTTTTTGGCTAAAGTCTTGTTTTGGGCCTGTGGTTTATTCTATGTCATTTCATATGTGGTTTATTATGTGTCATTTCATGATGATAACTTTGTTCCACATGTTGTTTCATGATGATAACTTTGTTCCAAATAATATTTCAAAGTTATCATCCTTTCATGATGATAATTTTCTTCCATGTGTTACATGCTTTGTTTTGTGGAATAATTATTTGCATACATTTAACCAATTTTGGGTTCTATGTTTTCGTACTTATTTTTAGCCACCCCTTTGTTATATCTTGGATTATGATCCTAATCACCAAGGGATGTGCAAGGTAAAAGCATGAAAGGGTGTCCAAAAAAATTACTCTTTTTCAAAAAATAAAAAATGTAGTACTAAGTATGCATTAAATACTAATACTTATAGATTTTAACATTAAAAAAAGGTTAGTTAAGGTGAAAACTTTTGGTGGCCTGAAGAAAATTTAAGTGAAGAATACAATTCCATCTGCACATCAAGGAGAAAAACTGATTTTCCTTTGCTCTAACAAATTTCCTTAGCTCAGAGGATCGTGCAACATGGATTTCTCTCTCTCTCTCTCTCTCTCTCTCTCTCTCTCTCTCTCTCTCTCTCTCTCTCTCTCTCTCTCACACACACACACACACACACACACACACACACAGAGGACTCTGCTTTGGCTATGCTCTCCCTCTTGTTATCTTGACATTTTTAGTGAAAGAAAGCTTGTACTACTACTACCTACTCTCTCTCCCTCCCTCTCACCTATCCACCAACACACTCTATCAGTTGTGTAGATCATTTCTTCACAAAAGAAGTCTAAATACATTGCAAATTTTAGAGTTTAGTGTGCCTATTTGTGTGAATATATAAGATTTAAATCCATCAAGTAAGTCATACAAATTAATATGTAGCCTAAGTTTTCACTATCCATACTTGCTAGCTCAAGTGCATGTCCCCAGTTTCCTGACAATCCTATACGGGCCCATCCATCTCATTTTCACTTTTCAAGGTGGGGTCCCATTCTTGATGTGAATAGGAGGACAACATCTCCTTCCTTGAAGATCTTGAACTTTGCGTTCCTGTCCACTTGCAACTTTCTCCTTCTTTGCACAATTTCTGATGTCCACTTGCAGCTTTCTTCTTCCTTGAAGATCTTGAACTTTGCGTTCCTATCCACTTGGAGCTTTCTTCTTCTTTGCACAATTTATGATGTCCAGGCACTATGCAGTATCTTTTCATCCAGCTTCAGGAGTTGTTCAATCTTGTGCACATCTTATTCTTCTGGAAAGAGCATTTTAGCCATGCGATCCTGAGACTCTATATCAAGAACTCCATGGGCACTGGTGTTTCCAATCCATAGACCATGCTGAAGGGTGTAAGTCCTGTTGCATTCTTATAAGCCATCCGAATGCAGCTTCGTGTCCTAGTCATTCATGTTCTCATTTACTATTTTTATCAGGATTCCCTTCAAGATCTTATTGGTGGACTCTGCTTTCCCATTGTCTTACGGGTATTAGACTATCAACTTCTTGTGTATTATCATGTGCTGCTCCGTCAGTTTTCTGATCACTTCATTGATGAAGTGGCTCCCTTGGTCACATAATATCTCTATAGAGCATCTGAATCTTGTCATTATGGTTTCATAAAGAAACTTTGCTATATGGATGACTCCTTGTACTCTCTAAGGGCCTCTTGTCCTCCACCCATTTTGTGCAATAATGTGGGGCCACCAAGATGTATTTGTTTCTTGTCCTCTGAACAGTTGGTTTGAAGGGGCCGACAAAGTCTAGACTCCACTTTTGGAATGGCTTGAGTGTTAGGACTGGGTTATGAGGAATTCTGTCCACATCACTTGGTTACCCTAGCCTTTGGCACACGTCTCACTCTTTTGCGAACTTGTGTGCATCTTTAAATGTAGTTGGCCACCATATACCTACCTGGAACACCTTCCGTTCTGTGACATCTCCAAAAAAATGCACATCGCTTATACCTTGATGTGCTTTTGCTAGCACAGCCTGTTGCTCGTGTGCTAGGGGATGCATCTCCTCAGAATTTGGTCAATGCCCATCTTGTAGAGCTACCCAGCCACCACCATGAATGACTTTCTCCAGAGAGCCAGCTTCTTTCTCTGATCTCTGTACATGTACTCTTGGAAAGGACATGTCAGACAAGAATCGTAGCATTTCGTCACACCAACTGGGTCTCTCTCCTTCTGTTAGAAAAAGTTGTGCATTTGGGAAATCGTCTTCCATACCCTCTGGTTCTTCTCCTATTTCTAGTCTTGAGACAGGAAGCCTTCTCCACTACATGCTTGTTCCCGAGGGTGTGGCTTATGTTGAACTCAAATTCTTGTAATAAGAGCATCCATCTGGCCAACTTTCCTGGCAGGTCTGGTTTGTTTATTAGGTACAGGAAAGCTTTGTGATCTATATGAAATTCAAACATCCTACCCAACAAGTAGTACCTGAACTTCTTAATGGAGTGGATCATTCCCAATGACGGGCCTTCTCTATGGTGGAGTAGTTCTTTTTTGGCCTAGATAGCCTCCTACTTGCATCCTACTTGCATAGTACACTAGTCCATTAGAGGCATCAACAAACACATAGAATACCCCGGTCATAGTTGGGTTGCAGGAGGATGTAAGCTACTGACAGTATCCTCTTAAGATTTTGAAATGCCTCGTGATAGGATCCGGACCAAACATATTCTACATCCTTCATCATCAAGCTGTATAGGGGCACTGCCACGTTTTCCAGGAACCTCTCATGAAGCTACTATGCCACTTGATTAGCCCCTAAAATCTTGCAAGCTCTTTGGCATTCTTGGGTGGTTGCCACTTTACAATAACTACAACCTTGGCCGGATCCACCGCAAGAGCTGTTAGCAAACACTATATGCCCCAAGAGGGATCCACTGGTCATAGCCAAGGCACACTTGGCTGGATTTAGGCTTAGTCTAGACTTCCTACACTTTTCTAGGCACATTGTGAGGTGTGTAATGTGTTCTTCTTTCTTCCCAAACACACTAAAGTAATCCACGAACGCCCTCATGAAGGTGTGTAATGTGTTCTTCTTTCTTCCCAAACACACTAAAGTCATCCACAAACACCCTTATGAAGGTGGTCCAATATTCATAGAATATTTCCTTAACCATCCTTTGGAATATAGCAGGAGCACTTTTCATCCTGAATGTCATCACATTGGAGGCCAATGCCCCCCCATTCTATCATAAAAGCAGTCTTTTCTTTATCTTCTTGGGACATTTGCACCTAATTGTACCCACTAAATCCATCCAAAAAAGAGTATGTTTCATGACCTGTTAATCCAGCAAAGGAATCAATGAACGGCGATGGGAATGGGTCGGATATAGTGGAAGCATTCAGCTTGTGGTAGTCTATACAGACCCTCAGCTTCCCATTCTTTTTTGGTTGTGCAGGACTTAACTTAGAACTGGTCTCTTTCTCTCTACTTCCCTACCTAGCGTACCATTCCCAGCAGGATCACCAAAAGTGTTGATGTCTAGTCGATATCTAGCACACTTTCGTGGTTCCAAACTACCTATTTGGCTCCAGAGGAGACATGACTAATGCAATTGTGCCCAATGCCATAAGCTTATGCGAATGCATGCGCCGACGATCTGCCTAGGCTAAGGGAGTCTGTCATACTAGCATAGAGGTCAGTTCCTACATCTAAAAGGATTCCTGACATGGCTCCTGATCCTGTTTCTAGATAGGAGTCACGTCCAGATATGAATGACTCTAAATACAGATCCAGTGAGAAGACATATACAGATAATAAAGTGCTTAACATAGACTACAAATCAAATAGACTTATACAGTATAGGAAATGGAGAATTGCACAAACAAATCACTTGTATCACTAGAGCAAAGGCTTAGCCCCAAAGTACCACACCCAGTTGTCCTCTCTACTCTCTTCTCTATCATGTATATCTTTCATGGATAGTTCCCCTTTACATCCGATTGGGTACTACCTGTTGGCAAGAATCAGTTTACAAGGTTGTTACAAGAAATAAGATTTATGTCCCAAGAGTTTGTTGCCCAATAGATATACTAAGCAGCAAGGCTGGGCGGCGGTCGATGTCTTAATAACCCCCAACATTTGCACTAGCCATTTTGACATAATCTTGGACATCTCTATGGCTACCCTTTCCTCATCTATAAATTCATCAATAGGTTGATCTATGGGCTCGGGTTAAAATTCAAGCTGATTGTCAACCCGTATGGCCTGATTTGCAGCACCTTTTTGAGCATTCATTTGCTCAAAATATGGCTACCTAGCATTGTAGAAAGGTAAGAGTGTATGTCTTGTGAGCATACATTTTACTATTTTTTACATAAAAGCATGGGTTGAACTAAGTTCTTAACAAAGACAACATCTCTACTCACCAAAATCCATTTTATGGCTAGATGGTAGAATTTATACCCTTTTCTTTCTGAGCTGTATCTATTAAAAAAAACATCTTGTTGCCTTATCATCTAGCTTATTCCATTGTTTCTTAGGCACAAGAGCATAATAAAGATAACTAAAAACACACGAATGCATCACAGAGGGCTTCCTACCATTCCAAGCTTCACAAGAGGGGTAATTATCTGCAAGGCCTTGGGGGGCATCTGTTTAGCAAATAAGTGGCACACATAACTGCCTCCAACTAAAAAACATGAGGAAAATCCTGGCCTTTAACCATACAATGTGCCATCCCCATAAGAGATCATTCTTCCTCTTCGCCACACCATTTTGATGAGGTGTATAAGGCATTCTGCATTGATGTTTTATGCCTCTTTCAGCTATACATACATGAAACTCCTTTGACATATACTCGATTTGTACAAAGGGTGCCGACTTATGCACACACATTTTTAGCCATATAAACAAAGTGTTTAAAGTATGTAAAAACCTTTGACTTTGCCTTTAACAATTGTAGATACACCCAGGTGTTCCTAGAGTAGTCACATCAATAAAAGTCACAAAGTAGAGATATCCCTTGATTGATGGTGTCCTCATGCATCACTATGTATAAGCTGTAATTTCTCGATAACCCTATTAGATAATCCCGAAATTCACCCCTCACATGTATGTTTAATAGGGGCCTCAAGCTTTGGCAACACTGACACCATCTCTTGCCTTTTAAACAAACTACCAAAATTCAAGTGACCAACGTGGGCATGCCATAGCTCCACGTCACACATAGCATTTGTGGTAGTAATTGAACAAACATTATGCACCAATCTCTCATACATGTCCAACCTATAAAGCCCATGTCTTAGAGTACCTGATACCATAGTGATGTCTACATCACTTCGGTCATGAACTATACACCTGTCATTAACAAATTTGACCACTAAGCGTGCCCTAGCAATGGTGTTAACCACTCCGGTTAACATGGCCTTGACCATCATATTTTTGTAGGGAATTCCACCAACTTACGATGCCATCACTTTATTGTTTCACTAAAAAGACGTCTGTATTTCAAAAGATGCAACATTTCATATGATAATAAATGTATTCTATGAGTGCACAGTATTACTCTAGGCTTATTGTAAAATAGGGAAAGTCTTGGCCATTCATATGTAACTACTTAGGCTAGTAAAAGGCCATCACACCATGGACTATTTTTAAGTCATGGCTTGCCAAATGTGAACGCTAGTCACATGTACATAAGTCAATTTCTCAATAAGAAAAGAATAATCATTCCCCTTTGCTCTCTCTCTCTCTCTCTCTCTCTCTCTCTCTCTCTCTCTCTCTCTCTCTCTCTCTCTCTCTCTCTCTCTCTCTTGCATGTGATCTGTTGTAATCTTACATTGCATGATGGAGTGCAATTGTGATCAGTGTATGATTAGTGGTTTTCTTTTGCATAATATCTACTAAAATATGCTAATGCAAGGTCTCATAAAATGACCAGTACAAGCATGAAAAGGTACATGTAGACCCGCTGGAGATCATATATATTCCAACACTATCACGGGACGTGCATATGTTTAGGTTGCCTCTATGTAGTGAGATGTGATGGAGTTGGAGGTTGGTTGCTTCTTGTGCATTCATCTTCGCTTTGAGAGGGGGGTGTTGGAATTATTTGAGTCTGAGTCATGTGAAAGGTCGTTGGTGTGAACACATTAGATGTGAACCACCTCTATCTAAGTGTCAAAGATAAGGCCTATGTGCCTATAAAAGCATGTACTTGGGTGGTTCTTCTCATAACATGAAAGCATCATTTGAGTGGTGCAATTTCTTTCTCTCTTGAGTTCCACTACATTTGTCTCTCTCCTTCCCCCTTTCATGTCTATGCACTGACCCACCATGCTTTCCAATAGACAGTTGTGGTGTTAGTTGTTGCGTTGCATGCCCTACTACACATGTCAATTAAAGTGGTTCTGGTAGTGGTGTGAGATTCATCTGCCATTATTCCTCGACCCATAGGGTGTGTTTTTCCAAGAATTGAGGTCCACTTTTAATGTTTGACCTCCTTTTTGAATGTAGACGTGATGGGTTTCCCATTCATGCACTAATTGGGCTCCTCTCATGTACGGTCTTTCGAGGATCATTGTGTACGACCCTTTTCTTTGAAAGTTCATTACCATAAATGTGTGGCTAAATGTGATTCCAAAGGTCTTGATATTCATATTTGCGAGTATACGCACATTGGTGGCACTGTATTACCGTGCTAATTTGACCACTAGGACTGGGAGCCTACGAGTGGTGGGCTTCCCCAAGTCTTCGAGAAGTTCTTGGTGATTATGCTGACACCATGACCACCATCCAAGATTGTTGGGACTTGCTTCTTGTTATACATGATAGGTAATATGGCATTGTCCTAGTTTGTTTATGGGAACTTTAGGATATTTGTGTTTTGTCTTAGGCTTAGATGGATCCTGTCCCATTGGAAATGGTTCAAGCTCATGTGGCTCTTCCACACGGGCTCTTAAATTACCATTCATCCAATCCCTTAAGTGTCTCCATAGTTGCATGTTACCACTCAAAAGAGAACTTATTGGGACATGGATTTCCAAGGACAAGAAGGTTTGGAGACCTGATATATCTTGCGGTTCATACTCACATTCACTTGGAGGTGGGCTAGGACCTACAATCACATTCACTTGGAGGTGGGCTAGGACCTACAATCATATACGGTAGACATACTGAAGCATCCTTCATAGATTTTAGCTTAGAAGGGGACCATATAAAGTCATCATCGATCACGTCTAAGAAGATTTTATGTGGTGGTATTAGAGGTATTTCATGATTCTCCACTAGTGGTTCCACAATTGAGTCAAGTAATGTGTGGTTTATGTGAAATGGTTCGGGGGCCGGAGGCTTTTTAGTATAGAAACTAGTTTGTGAATGGCCTTTGCCAAGTCCTAAGGTATTCTTGTTGGATGTATAATTGGTTTTGGATCAGAGCAGCCTAGTGTAATTTCTTGTTATCTTAATGGTTCATACTCAACCACTTGTTCTAAGATTGGATCTAGGTCAGCTTGAACTTGTCCTACAAGCTCTTGAGCTTGTTTCAGCCTTTGTTTTTCCAACACTGTGTTGGGGTAATCCTTAAGTTTCTTGGGAAGATTTTCATAATCAATGGGTTTCTTCCTTGTGTTAAAAGCTTGGTTAGGTGGGAGATAATTTGTCATTTCTCGATAGGAGGCAGCTTTTGACCTCTCGTCTAAACCACTTTCAATTGTAATGACATCATCATCTTTAACAATTGATCGTGCATTTTGTTTTCGTGTGCTCTTGGACTGTTTCTTTTTATGACCCGTGGTTTTTGGTCCATCAGGTTTTTGTTGGTTTTCTATTGTTTTTGTGCTTGCTTCGAAGTTAAGGCTTAAGCTTTTTGTTTTTTAGTAGCCTTGGAGATTTCCTTGGCTGGTGCCCTTGATTTGGCTTGGAGCTTAGTTATTGCATTAAGTGGAACCATAATATTGATTCCACCTTGCAAGCTTAACAAATTAAGGCTCGTTGAACGATGCAATCTCTACCACTAGGGTGGTTTTCACCATGTTGGGACAATCCTTATAAGCATGTTGGGACAATCCTTATAAGCATGCTTAAACCCAAATTTGTAGCATGTGACACCATATGGTATGACATTTGGGTCTGGCACTTGATTATGTGGTGGTCAAGGTGCACTTGGTGCACTTGGAACGTGAGATTTGTGTGGACACTCAGCAATATGGTGCGGGCTCTTGCAATGAAAACTTTGAAGAGGTGGCTTGCATGCCATATTATTGAGATCTCATTCTCTTTGACAATGTTGTACCATAGCTTCAAACAAAGAAGCATAGTCAACATCTTGAGTCGGCTTCGGATGACCATATGGATCGTATTGCCGTATGGATCACGTGAGTCATATGACTCGTAGATTTCCTGCTTTTTTGGAATCTCTATGTCTCCAAATAACGTCACCGAGTATTGTTGTACTGGTGTTGTCCTAGGAGGAACTGGTTGAGGTGGTAATATTGGAGGTGGCAATGGCATTTATGGTTATCTATACATACCTATTGGTAAAGGGTTTTGGTACATAGGCACTTAGTTTTATGCATATTGTAGGACTTGCCTCGGTGCAGGTAGTGTAGGACATTGGTTACCTTGGTACAAACAATGAGTAGTGTAGGACATTGGTTACCTTGGTACAAACAATGAGTAGTGTTGTGACTCCCGTACCTTTGGCAATGAGCACCATACTGTTGTGGTTTAGGTCTTAACATTGGACCATGTTTGTATGATTTCTTTGACAGATAATACACTAAACCATGTCTCTTCTAGGGTATAAATGAGGGTTTTTGGGGTGCAGAGCACCTTGAGGTTGCCGTTGAGGCTGTCCTTGCCATTATTGGCCTAAGTGGTTAAGCAATTTGTTAGCCAACTCTTAAATTCTCATGTCCTTGTTGATAAGCATATTTTCCTTTGATGTTTGGGGTTGTTTTAGACTGAAGGCCTTAGATGATTCTTCCCCTATTTCTTGATTGACGTGAATGACTTCAACATCCCTCTCCTGCACAGGTAGTTCCACTATCTCATGGCTACCTCACGACAACGCTCATCAAAGGTGTAGTGTTTAGACCTATAGAGATGATCATGTAGTCTTTTTATTTTTATACCAATCATGAATCAATTAATCATTGATAGATCATCAAGCCTTTCCTGAGGACTCCACCTTATTTAGAAGGTACTTGGCTCTGGCAATATAATCTCTTATGGACTTCCCCTCTTCTTGCTTGAGGTTATAGATTTGAGATATTGGGCTCCATCTAGCTCCAATTGCAGAGAATTGGAAAATAAAGGTTTGTCTAATGACCTAGTATGTTTTTTCTCATTCGGGTTTAGTGATCTAAACCACTGGTCCGCTTTGTTTTCTAAAGAAAGACCAAATGCACAGATCTTGGTGGGGTCATCCATTCTTCCACAAGCGTCACAAACTGTTGAAATTACAGCAATGTGATGAGCTATGGTGGATCAAATACTAGAATCAACATCATTAATAAAGTGATTAGCAAATAATTAAGACGTGATTAGTGAGTAATTAATAAATAGCTTAATGTAGGCATGGATAAAAAAAACCAGCAAATTCTTACTAGGCCAATGCCTCAATTTATAGAGTTTACATCAAAGCATCTAATCCCACTGATTTCTCCTTGATTCACTCCACCTCTTTTGCTTGATTCTCTCCACTGTCTTCACTTTTCCCAGAATATCTCCACACTTCCTAAATCTTCTCATGCTACCCTTTATTCTCTCCCAGTAGATTCTTCTCACCTTTTCACAGGTTCTCTCACATTTACAGATTCTTTTTTACAGCCTCTAACCAAGGGCTTGTTCCCGCACCACACACCCTATTCACTTGTATATTTCAACACCTCCCCTCAAGTGAATACTCCTAGAACACATGGACCCTATACCAAGTTTCCCTCTTACTTGATAGTCCGCGACCAGTGTCTAGCACACCTCCCCTCAAGTTAACTTAGCACACCTGGACCCTGTATCAAGTTTCTCTCTTACTTGATAGTCCGCGAGACCAGTGCCTCAAGTCCCTAAATTCATAGTCCTTGACACTCTCTCTATGTGTCCAAGGCTTACTACAAGTGCCCGCGACCTTGACTAAAGTGCTCACACATATATCTATCTACCACGTGGCCTACATCATCGGTGTCTCAGAGGTGGTTTTACTTTGTTGGGGCAAGTTACATTGGGTTGTGGGGTCTCTCTCTCTCTCTCTCAGAGATTTTCACATGGCTCCTCACTCTTTGGAGCCTCACATCTTCTCTTGTCTTCAATCTTCTTCTCGTGGGAAGTTTCTCTTCTCGCGTCCATGTCTTCCTCTTCTTTCAGTCTTCTTGTGGTGGCAGCTTCTCTTCTGGTGTCCATGTCTTCCTTCAATGCTTCCTCTAGATCTTCTTCTTGGGTGGATCCTCTTCTTGGAAAGAGATATTCTTCTTCTTTCATGGCTAGGGCCATGAGCTTGTGTGTCAGTTCTTCTTGCTCCATGTGAGCAACATGTTTAAATGTTTTGCTGACAGTTCCTTTGGGTTTTTGATGTTTATCTTGTGTCATTATGCAATGCAAACCCAAATATATGCGGGAGGTCTTACCTCTTGCCTTATTCTGGACAAGGGCAGTGTCTGATCCCATTTTTACACTGATGTAATGTGCCCAATACATAATGCGTATAGCATTCATTCTTATGCACATTCCCAAATGCAACTCTGGCTGTGAATAATCTTGAATTTGAGTGAGATTTGCAGGCATTAACCAAGGGTTAAATGTAAAATGATGATTACCACAATTTCATCAGCACAATTTTACCAAAAATTACATTAAATCAAGGGTAACCAATTTGTACGGAATGGTTGGAGTATCAAACCAACTCCGAATTGCAATCTGAAGTTATAGGGATCTGTATCAGATACCTAATGGTTAATTTGAACCCTCAATTGCATTTGATTAATCATTGATTAGCAAATTATTTCTCTATTTTATGTGTAGAAAACAGAGTATGCGGGGAGTCCAGATCTGGGACCTTAGACTTCAAATGAGCTCAAATGCTTTCAGGGCCATCAATAGCAATGAGTCTAGTAGAGGATTAAGCCAAGAAACATAAGATTTGACCAAACATTGAATGCTTAATCTCTGTTTTACCAAAGTCACCTGCAGATTTGATGAAGAGCTTGGATCTCACTGTAGACTTGATCAAATTGAATTCTGACTTCACCAGCTTGTAGAGCATGCTTGAAAACACTTGGGGCTAAGAGGAATTAGACCCATTTGATTGGATGAAGTAGAAATTTGAGTTTTTCTCCTAGAAACAGGTGCCTGCTAAAATCGCAATTTCTCCTTCGTCCGGTGGCGATTTGCACTTCTGTTCGACTGGCTGGAGCAGCTATGGGTTGGCTATGTATGGCTAGAAGCAATGGGGCTAATTTTAAGTGTGCAAGGAGAATGAGCTCCTCCATTGGCTAGGGGTACAGAGGTGAGTTGAAAAATAACTAAAAATTTGAGTATTTTCTAATTATCTACTAGTCTTAATTATTTAGATAATGGGCTCATAAACTTGATGGATTCTAGGCATGGCTCTGATACCATGTTAAAATTATAGCAATGTGATAAGCTATGGTGGATCAAATACTAGAATCAACATCATTAATAAAGTGATTATTAGCAAATAATTAATACGTGATTAGTGAGTAATTAACAAATAGCTTAATGTAGGCATGGATAATAAAAAACCAACAAATTCTCATGAGGCCAATGCCTCAATTTATAGAGTTTACATCAAAGCATCTAATCCCACTGATTTTTCTTTGATTCACTCCACCTCTTTTGCTTGATTCTCTCCACTGTCTTCACTTTTCCTAGAATATCTCCCAAAATATCTCCACACTTCCTAAATCTTTTCATGCTACCCTTTATTCTCTCCCAGCAGATTCTTCTCACCTTTTCACAGGTTCTCTCACATTTACAGATTCTCTTTTACAGCCTCTAACCAAGGGCTTGTTCCTGCACACACCCTATTCACTTGTATATTTCAACACAAACTTGTTCAATATTTTGAAGATATTGAATTGGATCTCCGTTTCCATCAAATTTTCTCATTAGCTTAGTGATGTGGATTGGTCTTATCCCGCCCTGGTCTTGGGATCTTGGAAGAGGTGTTATTTGCATGGCAAGCTCCCTTCCTACTTCCCTTTCCAACATCAACATATCTTTGTTGACGGCGGTAGGCACGTGCACACACTCTTGATAGGAGGATAGCTTCCACATAGGTTAGCACTAAGATAGAGTGGGATTCCATCGTTAGGGGGGATTACCATTGGCAAGAAAAGGGGTTACAAGCTTGAGGAGTGGTGGGGAGTTACACATGAGAGTGGGGGACACCCACATGCTTGAGGAGTTACACATGGAGTGGGCTAGTGGGGTAGCCCAAGAGTCAACCATTTAGCACTATATATACACCCACTGTATCTTGAGTTGGGTTTATGAGAGTTCATGAGATGAGATAATGCACTCTTGAAGCTTTTGCCCCATTTCTTTTTTTCAAAAAACTGGCTGCTTATATTAAGAAGTTAGAAAGAGACAGGTTACAACATATTGAGAACTCTAATGAGACCAATGTCTATGCACGTGACATACAGTTCCGCAAGCCCTGAGCTTGCCTTTGACTTAATTGAGAAGTTTCTCTAACTATGAAACCAGCTTTTCCCTCTTTTCATGAGTGTGACTTTCAAAAGGCATAGAGTGCTTTGATGAGCAACACATCCTTGGAGATGACAGCCTCTCTCATCTTCCACAATTCTTGAATTTGGTGTGTTATCTGATCCACTTGCTTTCCTTTAGCTTTTTCCTGCAGAGCCGATGAAGCTTGGAGTCCATGTCTTTCAACCTTCTTTGTATGCATCTTTCTCCTACATGAATCAAGTTCTCTTTCGGCCTGAAATTGTTAGTATGCATACTATTAAAAATGGAATCAAGTCTATTTAACCATAAGCACCGCATTTCGGTTCTCAGGACAGCCCATAGTTCCAAGTACCCGATGCCTTCTCCAAGTAACAAGTTTTTCCAGCCAAGGGTGTAGCCATTTCATAACTGAATGCACTTGGCCAATGACTCGAAGCATTTCTTTGCAATAGGGAAATGCATAAAAATGTGCAGGTCATCCTCCACCTCCTTGCATCTGTGGCACTTCCCATCCCCTATGTTAGAAGGCTTTAAGCTGGGTCCAAATAGCTTTGCACATGACCAACCAAGCTAGGCACACTTTTTTTGGTTCCACATACTTATTCCATAGCTTGTCAAACAGAAAATACCATTGCACTATGTCCAGAAGGATTCCCCATCTCTTGTTGGATAGGATCCGTCCTCTGTTTGGGGGGAATGGGGAGAAGTCCTTTTTTATTCTTCCATTGGAAAGCTTTGTGCGTTGGCATATCTTTAAATCAAAAGTAGCCAAGCGTCCGATTGGTGCCATTATCTGATTCTTATCCCAATAAGGTCTGATTCTGCATATGAGACATTATAATCTCTAATCAGATCAGCTCTGGACATCCAAGCATTGATGTCTCTATCCCAAATATCCCACCAACAACATATTCCTTTCTTGTGCATTCTCAAAGCCGCTTCAGCTTGGGCATTATCAATTGGGGGGGGAGGGGAATGCTTGGCCACCAGATAGAGTCTCTCCCGTGTACCCCCCATGTGTAGCTAGGCTTCTCAGACAGGATAAGGTCAGGTCAGTCTTGATAGCATTCCAAGCGGACCAAAGTGAATGGACCAATTGGCTACCAACTGGTGTCAGCAAGTATTTGCTCACCATAATTGTGAGCAGGGGGAGCTTCTTCCACTTGGGGAATTGTTTAAGCTGGAATTGTTCCAGCTTTCTAGTGATCAACCAGGCCTAGTCTTCAGAGGGGTAGAGAAAGCTAGGCTTAGCACCCACTTGGCAGCCATTCTATTAGCCAGATTAGACACATCTTTGATTCCAAGGCCCCCTTTACCTGTTTCCAAACAGCACCATTCCCACCTGACTTTAGGGATTTTCCTAATCCAGGGGTCCCCTCCCCATAGATAGTTCCTGCATAGCCTTATGAACTGCAGTAGATCACAGTCTGGCGGTCTCCAGCAGAGCTAAGAAAGTAGATGATAGAAGGGATAATGAAGTGGTTAATTACCATCTTTCTACCCCCCAAGTTTAGATGCATTTTTTGCCATCTGATAAGTTTCTCTTCCACCTTGTTTAGCACCCACATCCATCTTTGCTTAAGGGTGACCTTGAATCCCATGGGAATGCCCAATAATCTGAAAAGTACTCCCTCTTCCAGGACTTTGCAGAGCCAGCTTGAATCAGCCAATCAGGAGGCTTGTCAATAAGGGACCTGATACCTTTTTTTTAATGGTTAATGATTGAGCCAGAAGCCTTGGCAGTAAATGTCCAAGCACTCCCAAAAGCACTTAATGCTTATCTCAGTATTGGCAACCGCGGCATTAGTATCATCAGCAAACATTTGGGTGCATAGCTGTTTATTGTTGGGCAGAGAAATACCATTCATTTTCCCTTTGTCCTTCCTATCTTTAATCAGCCAGTTCAGACCATCTGCAGCAATAGCATAGAGGAGAGGTGCTAGAGGGCAGCCTTGTCTGATAGATTTGGTCAGGGAGAACGCATCAGAGAGCACACCAGTGACATTCACCCTAGCCGTGGCATTCCCAAAAAGAGTACTCACCATCTAGATGAAGTGCTGACCTGCACCCATGTGTTTAAGGGACTCTACAGCCTATCACATAGGCTTTGTTAAAGTCAATTTTGAAGAAGATGTAGTCCTGTTCAGATTCTTCTGCATACTCCATACCCTCCCACAAGGTGATAATGGCATCCAGAATGTACCTTCCTTTGATGAATCCCTTCTGCTCCTGTCTGATCCAATTCTTTAGATGACTGGACAGTCTCAGCACAAGGGCCTTGGCAAATATTTTGTAGGCAAAGTTTAACTGTTGCCATATACATAGGCAGTGATGTGTGTGAACACACTTAGGACCGTCGGGGCACTTTTTCCCTCTTTAGGAGGTTTTTCCCCCCGGCTTGTATATACGCCCATCCTTCTAGGGCTAACTTATCTTTTGTACATTGACACAATCTAATATTTTGTGTTGTGTACATTCTTGCTGCTTCTTCTCCAAGCTTTGTGTGCTTTCCTGCAACCCTAATTCCAACAATTGGTATCAGAGCAGGCATCGGCTCCCAGGGCTACACGGTCAGCACCCTCCGACTCACGTTCTCCGATTGAGGTGAGTTTTCACGAGCGCTTGCAGGTCCCTATACTCTGCAAATAATCCCGTACGCCTTTGCGTTCTCAGAATTTGCATCTGAGGTCGTTTCGGGCTCCGTTTTTGCATTTCAAGTTCTGCACAGGTGTTTTCGTCATTTTCTGCAGAAATTTCGACAGTGCAGTTTTCTGCAAAACAGGCATACGTGTTCTATTGTGGATCGTGCTACATAGCACAAGTTGTCTTCTGTTCAGTCTTTGCTTCATTACAGGTAGCTTTTGCATCAGTTTCAGTCAGTGGCCATGGCTGATAACAGCAATGATGTATTTCGCATGTTGTCTGCTGAAGACAAACTGGATGGAGACAGCAACTACCCACTTTGGGCATACATGATGCAGCATGTTTTGGTTGCAAAAGGAGTGTGGAACATTGTGCAAGGTATGGATGTACGTCTAGGTTCTGTGGATGTAGGATCTGTTGAGGATGTAGGATCTGTTGAGGATGTTGCAGGTTGTAGCAGCTCTACTGTTTGCAGCTGTTTTACCCACTGTTGAACAAGCTCGTTGGGATGGTAAAGATGCGCAGGCTCATGCCTTGATTGCACTTTCTGTCAAACGGAACATCACCCCACATATTCGTTCAGCTAAAACAGCAAAACAGGCTTGGGATATTCTAGCTGGTTTGTATGCAGGTCGTAATGAGGCAAAAATTGCTTACCTGCGTAAAGAGCTAGAATTGAAGATTATGCAAGAAGATGATGACATGAATGTTTTTCTTGCTGAGATTAAAGATCTCAAAGAACAGTTGATTTCTGCAGGTGAGATTATTCCTGATCATTCTCTTGTGCAGACTGTTCTTGATGCTTTACCTGAGACATATCAGACTTTTGCTGCCACGTGGAGACTTCTTAATGAGGACAGACCTGATGCTGTCAAGTATGATACTTTAGTCAACAAGCTCTTGCAAAGAAGCGCAGTCCAGGCAAAACAGGGCCAGGCAGCGTGCAGTTGATCAAGCATTTATGGCTGCCCAGCAACAGAGAAGAAGTGGTAAGGCAGCCCCTTCCACTGTTTCTTCTCCTATTAGTAGGTCTGCAACTTCTTCTACTTCCACAGGTAGCAACAATAAGTCTGAGAAGGCTCTTGATAAAGGCAAGAAAAAGACCAGGTGCAACTATTGTAAGGCAAATGATCATGTCATTAAGAATTGCCCTAAGCTAAAGGCTAAAGAGGCAAAGAAGAAAGAGTCAAATGCAGCCACAATAGCGGATGCTTCTACAAATGCAGATTCTGTAAATGTTGTGCAGGATACAGAATGGGCGTTTAGCGTGTATTGCCAGTATGACCCATATGTACATGATGCATGTTTGGCAGTTTCTGTTGACTCTCATGTATGGTATTTTGACAGTGGTGTTACAAAGCACATTACCTCGCATCGTGATATGTTCACTTCTCTTGAGGCTGTCCCTAATGGGAATACTGTCACATGTGCCAATAATGCTTCTTACCCAGTGAAGGGCGTTGGTAAAATTATGCTTACGGCTGTAAATGGCAGCGCTTTCACACTTTCAGATGCTTTGTATGTGTCAGGGATAAAGAAGAATCTATTGTCTGTCTCTGCGCTTGCTAGACTTGGATTTGTAATCAAATTTGTGGATGACAGATGTACTGTTCATGATTTGACTTCTGGTGATACGATTATTGCATCTGGCGCCTTGTTTCGTGGGCTGTATAGGCTCAATTCTTATGACAAGTGTGTGGAAGATTCAGCAAATGCAGTTTCTGATGAAAAGGCAGTTTCAGATGCAAAACTATGGCATGCTCGTTTTGGTCATCTGAACTTTGCTAGTTTGCTGCGTTTGCAGAAATTTGATATGGTTGCTTCATTGCCCCCTCTTGAGGCACCATTGAAACATGTTTGTGAAGGCTGTATTTTGGGCAAAATGCAGCGTTCTGCGTTTCCAAAGGATGGTTCTGTGTGGGCCACTCGCCGCAAATTGCAGCTTGTACATAGTGATGTATGTGGGCCTATGCAAACTCCGTCATTTGGTAAACACTTGTACTTCGTGACTTTCATTGATGATTACTCAAGGCATGCATGGGTATATCCACTGAAGGCAAAGTCCGAAGTGTTATTGTGCTTCAAACAGTTTTTTCTTATGGTTGAAAATGTATCCAATTGTACTGTGGGCACCCTCCGTACTGATCGAGGGGGGGAGTACATGTCTAAAGAGTTTGATGCATTTCTGGCTAGTCGTGGGATAAAACACCAATGTACAGTGCCGTATACCCCTCAGCAAAATGGTGTTGCTGAGAGGAAGAACAGGTCACTTATGGAGATGGCACGATGTATGGTCAAGAGCCAAGCTTTGCCACATGCATTTTGGCTTGAGGCTGTCATGTGTGCTGCATATGTACTCAACAGGTGTCCCACTAAGGCCTTGCAGTCTATTACTCCATACGAAGCTTGGCATGGCAGGAAGCCTTCTATTGGTCACTTGCGTGTCTTTGGTTGCTTGGCCTATGCTTTAGTGCCTGTGCAACAACGCAAAAAATTGGATGATAAGGCTGTCAAATGCATTTTTGTTGGTTACAGTGCTGAGAGCAAGGGTTACAGATTGTATCATCCGCAGTCAAAGCGTATCTTGATTAGTCGAGATGTTGTTTTTGTGGAAGATGCTGTGCAGCCTTTGTTATCATGTACCAAAGAGACAGGTGTGAGCTCACGGGATGTATTTGATACGTTGTTGCCTCTCTTTACAGGTGGGAATTCAAATGTAAGTCCTAATGAGGCAAATATTCAGCCTACGCAGATTTCAAACGACATCATAGATCAGCCTATTTCTGATGCAGATTTACAGGATGTTATTCATCAGGATAGGGCTGAAAATGAGCAGGCTAAAGGTATGCCTAAATGGCTGGTGCAAACCTTGCGTGATAGTAAGATTGATGCACCTATGACTAGTCGTACTCGTTCAGGTTTTCAGCATGCCTCTTATGCATCAGATTGTTATGCTTTGGCTGTGTCTAGTATGTGTGAAGAGGAAGAACCTCTTTCATTTGATGAGGCACAAAATTCAGAAAATTGGTTGGCTGCAATGCAAAGTGAATATGATGCTATAATGAAGAATGGTACATGGTCTTTGTGTGATTTGCCTATTGGTAAAAAGGCCATTGGATGTAAGTGGGTTTTTAAGTTGAAACGAAAGCCACATGGCAGTGTTGATCGCTATAAGGCTAGACTTGTTGCAAAGGGCTATGCTCAAGAAAAGGGCATTGATTTTGATGAGACCTTTGCTCCCACTTGTCGTATGACTACCATTCGTAGCATTTGTGCATTGGCAGCTCATAATGGTTGGAATGTACATCAGCTGGACATAAAGACTGCGTTCTTAAATGGAGATTTGCATGAGGAGGTGTATGTATCGCAGCCTCGTGGTTTTGTTCAAAGAGGGCAGGAAAACAAAGTGTGCAGGTTAAAAAAGGCTTTATATGGTTTAAAGCAAGCTCCACGAGCTTGGTATGAAAAGATACATGCATATTTGACTGCACATGGGTTTCAGAATAGTCCAACAGAAAGCACTTTGTATGTTAAACGTGTGGATGGTGTACATCTAATCATTGCTCTCTATGTCGATGACATGCTGCTCACAGGACCAAATGAGAGTCATATTGCTGATTTTAAGGCTGATTTGAATGCCTCTTTTGAGATGTCAGATTTGGGGCATTTGCATCATTATTTGGGGATACAATTTAAGCAGTGTGATGGAGGTATTGCTTTGTGTCAGACAAAGTATATTGAAACATTGTTGCGGAGATTTGGCCTTGAAGACTGCAAGCCTATTGCTACTCCAATGGAGACAGGTTTGAAGTTGAGTCTTCATGATGCTGGAGATCACTTTGATGTCACACTCTATCAGACAGCTGTTGGTTGCCTCATTTATGTATGCATTACGAGGCCAGACATTCAGTTTGCAGTCTCACAGGTGAGCAGGTTTATGCATAGCCCAGGGTCTCAGCATTGGAAGGCAGTTAAACGCATCTTTCGCTACTTGAGTGGCACCATACATCTTGGGTTGTTTTATCCCAAGGGGGGATCGTTGCCGCCAGATTTACATGCTTTTTCGGACTCAGATTGGGCTGGTTGCTATGACACAAGAGTGTCCACAAGTGGTTTTTGTTTCATGCTCGGTAGCTCATGCATATCTTGGTTGAGCAAGAAGCAACCTACTGTGGCCACTTCTAGTTGTGAAGCTGAGTACAGGGCAGCTTTCACAGCTACGGTTGAGTGTGTGTGGCTCAGACGGCTTATGGTGGCTGACTTGGGTGTTGGACAGGAGTCTGCCACCTCTATCTTCACTGACAGTCAGAGCGCATTGGCAGTTGCGAGAAACCCAGTTTTTCATGCTGACTTGGGTGTTGGACAGGAGTCTGCCACCTCTATCTTCACTGACAGTCAGAGCGCATTGGCAGTTGCGAGAAACCCAGTTTTTCATGCTCGCACAAAGCACATTGAGGTGCATTATCACTATGTCAGGGAGAGACTCTCAGCAGGAGAGATCAGCTTGGCCTATGTGCCAACACAGGATAACTTCGCCGATCTTTTCACAAAGGCGCTTCCTCGTGAGAAGTTCGAAGCTTTCCGCAAAGCTTTGGGCTTGCTCCCCTTTGTGGATTGATCTACTTCGGGCATGGCACTCCCCTATACATGAGTGCCAGCTCTCGTTCACACCATCACTCCCAGGGGGGATTTGTTGCCATATACATAGGCAGTGATGTGTGTGAACACACTTAGGACCGCCGGGGCACTTTTTCCCTCTTTAGGAGGTTTTTTCCCCCGGCTTGTATATACGCCCATCCTTCTAGGGCTAACTTATCTTTTGTACATTGACACAATCTAATATTTTGTGTTGTGTGCATTCTTGCTGCTTCTTCTCCAAGCTTTGTGTGCTTTCGTGCAACCCTAATTCCAACATTAACATGGTAATCGGTCTCCAATTGCTCAAGTCATTCTTCTCCCCTTTCTTATGGATAAGTTTTATCCACCCTTCATCGATCGGGCGAGGCAACGCACCAAAAGAGACAGCCTCCTGCCACACCGCCATTAAGGGAGATAGCAAGAGATCCTTGAACGTCTTGTAGAACTCAGCGGCATGCCATCAATCCCCGGGCTTTTCCTCACCTTTAGGCAGGCCTTGTCAATCTCTTCCTTGGAGATATTGTTTTCTAGCTCTTTTTAGCAAGTGTGTCAGGTATGGTTGGCTTCCTGGCCTGCCCTATGAGAGCTATTCATTTGAGTTGGTCATTGGTCACCCCTCCCCCTTTACTAAATATATTGTTAAAGTACTGGAAGACTCTTGATCTTTTCCCTTCCTCAAAGGCGTTATCCAGATAGTTAGGATCATGCAGTGTAGGGATTGCATCCTTACATTGTTTGACTTTTAGCATTTTGAACATCTCAGGAGTGGGAAGGTCAGCTTTTCCAGCCCACCAATCTCTAAAGAAAAGAAGGGCCTGCTTCTGGGTTACCTCCTAATTTCAGCCCTAGTACCAAGAACCGCTTCTTGAATAGCCGCATCTTCCTTATTGGCTGCAGCTTCCAGTTCTTTTAGTTTCAGATATAGCAGATCTCTTCTGTTTTTCCTGATTGTGGTTACCTCTTTCCTAATGCAGATCAAAAGAGCTTGGGTAGATTTGATGGCCAGACTCCAAGCCCTCGCCGGGGTAATGCCACAACTGAAGAATTCAATCCAGATTCTTTGGATTTCCTCCTGAATAATAGGCATTTTGAACGGGGTAGGATCCGTGTGGAACCATTGATTAGAGACCTTTTTGTCATGATTGTCCAACACTAATATCACGGGGTAATGATCAGAGAGGCAAGTAGAGATGTCAGTTCTACATTCACATCTAATGTAGGAGTTACCGAGGGTTTTGCTAATGTATCCTCTATCCAATCTTGCTTTCCTGGTCAATTCCCCATGGGCATAGTTCTGCCACGTGAAGTCTCTCCTATTCCCCACGTCACATAGCTCAAAGTGATCCGCAGTGCACTGCCAAGCTAGGAGCTCTGCCCCTTTAATGACTTGTCCTAGCCCTCTTAATCTGTCATTTTTGGATTCTACCATATTGAAGTCTCCCATTAGAATGATAGGATCAGGGATGCTTCTCATTGTACCCCAAGTTCTAATTCTGCTCGCCTGAGGACCTCCAGCATAAATCCTAATGAAGGAGAAGGTTGTCATTCCAAATGCAACCCATTGATCAAACGTATCAATCCTCACATCTTTCAGATCATTCTGATGGTCCACATGCATCCCCACAGCCACTCCTCCAGATCCCTGACAGTGGGCTGTGTAGATCCAGATGTGCTCTTTAGAGATGTTGAGCAACCTTTTTTCAAGCTCATCCCCGCTAACTTTGACTTCCGTTAGAACTATAAAGTCAAATCTTCCTTGTTTCCTTAGCCATTGTTTCACTAGTTGGACTTTTGAAAGGTCAGTCAACCCCTTGACATTCAAAGTGGTGCATCTCATTTGCTCTTTTTCTGGGAGTTGACCTTTTTAGGTCCCACTTTTGATGCAGCTTGAGGTGTGGTGGAACCCACGTGAGCATGCATTCTTTTCAATTCCTTGACTATCTCCATTTCTTTGGGCAAGCCATTTTCTGTATCAGACAGAGACTGCTCAACCCTGTCTTGCTCATCTCCCAACGGGCCAACCGTCATTGCGTGGGGCAGGAGCACTTGGTCATGGTCCATTTGATTAGTTTCGGCCAGAATTCTAGATCTATCCAATGGCGTGGATTGACTGATCTCTTGGGAGCCAACCGAATCATCCGGGTCAGATATGCTGTCTAATAAGGCAAAGGAGTTGGCAAATGCCCTCTGGTTTCCCGCCCTATTTTGTCTAAAGGTCTTCTTCCTATTGGGCACTGTAAACTTTTCTCCCTTTTCTTTTGAGGTAGAGGAGGGAACAAGGGGAGAAGGCACCATCGTATTCTTATTCATTCCAGTAGGCTGAGCTTGGTTGATGGCTAGGGGAAGATTAGGGGCACTAGTGGCACTCAAATTGGGGTATTTTGAAGGACACTCTCTGATAACATGTCCTTGCTTGCCACGATGGAAGCATGCGTTGGGTAGGTGTTTGTATAGAATGCTTTGTTGGATGTTGTACTCACCGCAATTGATTTCAATCTCATCAATAAGGGGCCTATCTAGATCCACTTCCACAAGGACCTGAGGATGCCAAGCCGGGTTGTAATCATTCTTGGGTCTCATGCCTAGCACTTTCCCTATAGGGGAGACAATTTTTTTTAGCCAAGGGTACAAGTAGAAGGGCAGGTTAGGAAGCTCCACCCACATCGGGCAAGCTGAGGGTTTAGGACCTTGAGGGTTAAAGTTCTTGGACCAATTGAAAAAACAGAATGGGATGTTCCTGAATATCCATTGCCTTGACCCTAGGACCTTAAGGGCCATATTTGGGTCCTTGAATAGAAAGAGGTAGTATCCATTTGTTGGGAGGGCTTGGATGATCTCTACCTCGATACCAATTGAAATCCAGTTATCTTTGACCCACCCCCTAAGGAAATCTACTGGTGATCTTGGCCCAAACATTAATCCTACTAAACAACGGGCTGTGTAATCAATTTCCAACGAATGAACCAGCTCAGGAGGAAGACAAACCACAGGATTAGTGGAAGAGGGTTTACCTGATGTGTCCATTGCCTTAGCTGGAGCTTTCTTGTTGATTTGAGCCTCTTCTTCGACTTGTTTCTGCAGCAGCATCAGATTTAGCTCTTCCACTCGGGCTCTGGAGTCTTCCAGCTGTTTTTTGGTGTCCATGAAGTCTTCTAAAACCTGCTCATACTTCAGTATGGTTTCTCTATTGCCATCCATGGCCGGGGCCAATGTAGGAATGCTGAAAGGTAGCTTGAGTGAACTTGGCAGGCTGAGATGACTTACTCCCAGAGCAGGATCCCTGTTCTCTGAGAAGAGTAGGGGCTCCACTCCACTCGATGCCCATGCACCTGAAGGGAGGGGGGCTGTGGAAAGTAAGGAAGGAAGCACACAGAGGGCTTCAAGCCTCTGGGCAGGGCAGCCGTTTGTAGAGGGTCGAGAGAGGAGGAGCTCAGGCGCAGCACAAAACCATTTTGAAAAAAACACAGTAAGGAGGCTTGCAAACAGCGAACGCTGAGAGCCGTTAAATTTCTTTTTGCCCCATTTCTTGTGTTTTGAGTATCATTATGCCTTAATTATGTTATTAAGTATGCTTTTAATCATCATCTTGCTCATGTTTAGTGTGGATTAGTGTGTTTGCTTAGGTGTTCACCATGTTTGGGATGCCAACCCCAAACACTTTGGCACGCCCGGTGTAGAGTCCTCGACTCTCTTACCCATCAATGTTCCTTCTCTGTAGTGTCAGTCCCTCTGTTTTCCGAATAATGATGTGGTTCCACGGGCGCTGCCGAAAATGCAGTGATGCATTGCATGAAGTGACGAATGTACATGCAACAGATTCCAGGCATTAATAATGCCAGCATCACCAGCTGACACAGTTTTGCAGATGCGGCAGCACCCAATGGTAGTGTAAATCACATCGTCTGGGGTTGAAAGCATGGGAAGTTGGGAACTGCCCCAATTCAACAGGTCGTGGAAAAGGCGACATAGCACATCGTGAATGTACTCACGGCGCCTCTGCCAGGCGGTGAGCACAGAGGCCGAACGAAGCAAACATCAAGCCTGCTGACTGCATCATCACAACATCCTTCAGTCCGACGACTTCACAACAGCGTCCGACCAGTTTGTTACAAACAAAGAAGCACTATTTCCATGAGTTTCCACCTTCCTGACACAGGGGGGAGAGTATCTCTGATCTGTTCGCTTTATAAGGATACTATGTGCCTGCCGACAGAGAAGAAGCTCCAGCCTGTAGGCAAGCGAGAACCAAGGTCTGGGGGTCGTGCAGCGCTAGCCGGAGAGAACTGTAGAGCCGGTTAGTACTGGTCAGAATCAGACCCTGCACTGAGCTAAAGGATCAGTCGGCCGCCATCCAGCAATGCACAAAACGACTGTTAGGTTTTCAAGCTTTATGCATTGGGCATTCACGATTGGGCAACCTCAAATTTCTTTTGGGCTTTTTACATTAGGGACACCGTCCATTTCTTTTCCTCTTGGGCACGGACACCGTCCATTTCTTTTCCTCTTGGGCACGGGCAAGCAGAATTTTGGGGGCACCATTGCCTTGGCATGATAGCTTGTACCTTGGACCTTTGTCAAACAAATTTAGTCGTGGTGCATCCCTTGTAAAAGCAAAAATAATCATAGGTCGTGGGCCAAGCAGGAAAATAATTAAAATGAAAATAAAAATAACAATACCACAAAAGCTGAATGCTATCTTTTGGCACTAGCTAATGCGGAATTGCCGCCATTACGGGAGTCCGGAGGAGCATCGCTCCCGCAGCTGCCCCGAATGCACGAAATGTGCTAGATTTGGACATAAATCCAAGCATTTTTCGAATCTGCCATGCTTGAGATGTCAGCCAGCAGAGCAGCAGCAAGGACACTGCAAGGCAGAGTGTCCGTTTGCCTTTTGCTTCTGGGAGTGCAAACAAGAGGACAATTATTGTCCGAATAGATTTGAGGAGGAAGTGCTGCATCTTCTTGACATGCTGATAGTCTGCAACTATGCATGGGCTTTGGGTGTGTTGGGAAAGTTTGAAGCCAAGCTTAGAAATGCATGCGCACTTAATCAGAAGTATGGGCAGTATTGTAGGGACCATCGGAAATGCAAATATTTTAAAGGAGATCATGCTGATAATGTCTGCATTAGGAGGATGTTTTCTGCATTTCTTGATTAGCTTGATGCATTATATGCATCCCTAGAGGAGAGGGAGAGGGAGAACGACAGGGCGGATTCGGTGGAGTCTGAGGGAGCATGGGAGGATAGGAAGAGCCAAGAGAGCCAGGTGTCCTCGGATGTCCCTAGCCTCACATCGCGGATGGGTCTAGTGAGTGCGCGGATAGTCCAGATGATGGTTCAGATTCGGTGGAGTTTGAGGGAGCATGGGAGGACAGCAAGAGTCAGGTGTCCTCGGATGTCCCTAGCTTCACATCAGAGCTTCACATCGGCGGATGGGTCTAGTGAGTGGGCGGATAGTCCAGATGATGGTTCAGTTTTGTTCCTTGCTCATGACGGATGTTCGATTCGGACTGCTGACACGTCGGATAGTCAGGAGGTCACCGTTGCTAATTTGATGGAGTCAGATGATGATGATGTTTTCTCCTCTGTTCTTGATGATGATCCTCCCGAGGAGCTAGCTTTGGCTAGTAGTGATGCAGATGTGAGGTCTCTCTTTGAGTCCGTTTTCTAGATTTCGGACACTCATGTGGAGGTCCCACGCTTTGGTCCACCATGCATGCTTGTGATGATGTTCAGACGTCAGCCCCAGCTGACAATTCCCCCTACATGTTCATTAGTGTGCCAGAGTCGGATTCCCCGACTTGTGATTCAGATGTACGTGAGTCTGACTTTGGTGCCGACTTGGTTGATGTTATGTCATGTGCTTTGGCAACTCCTATATGAAGTGCCGATTTCGTTGCTGTTCTAGATGGCCCCATTGTTCAGATTCTAGCACATGCAGATGTTCCATTTAACAGTACGGATGCATCTGATGCCTTTCCAGATGGTCCGACTGATGGTCTGACGGATGTTGCGGACATAGTAGATACCTTTCCATATGATCCGATTGGGCCTCACGATGGTCTGATCGATCCGAGTTTAGCTTTGACACTTATGCCGCCACTTCAGCAGATGTTCAGAGCTTATGCGGTGGATGCCCACATGTATGCTGAGTTTCGGATTCTGACCCCCATGCTATTGTCCATGTGGAGTCCGACCTCATGGAGGATCCCTTGGTACAACCCTTCTTCATCATTGTTTGACGCAGTCGGATCATTACTGACATCCGCATTTCCATTTACTTTTCAACTGATTGCCTCCAGATCCGAGGCCCAGACCTTCACGCGGATCAGCAGAATGTACTCCATGTTCTTGGAGTGTGGATCTTCTTGTGGATGTATGGCTTTTCATTTTCAGCTTGTACCCTATAGCATGGATGCATTTGTACATGGTATGCACACCGCCTTGGCATTACACTATGATGATTGTGGGTTCGGGTCGTCAGATTTCTCGTCCAATCCACCGAGCGTGCCAGGTGTTGATGGCGGGCGCATGCACACACTCTTGGAGGATAGCTTCCACATAGGTTAGCACTAAGATAGAGTGGGATTCCATCGTTAGGGGAGATTACCATTCAAGAAAAGGGGTTACAAGCTTGAGGAGTGGTGGGGAGTTATACATGAGAGTGGGAGACACCCACATGCTTGAGGAGTTACACATGGAGTGGGCTAGTGGGGTAGCCCAAGAGTCACCCATTCAGCACTATATATACACCATTGTATCTTGAGTTGGGTTTATGAGAGTTCATGAGATGAGATGAGATACTGCAATCATAAGCTTTTGCCCCATTTCTTGTGTTTTGAGTATCATTATACCTTAATTATGTTATTAAGTATGCTTTTAATCATCATCTTGCTCATGTTTAGTGTGGATTAGTGTGTTTGCTTAGGTGTTCACCATGTTTGGGATGCCAACCCCAAACAATCTTCTATGTATCTACGTGGTGGTCGTTCGTATAAGGATGTGGGTGCACATTCCTCTCTATTCCTAGATTTATGCTCTCATACCCCACGGGGTTGGGTTGTGCTATTTTCCAAGGGCACTTGTCCCATGTTTGAGAGACCTATACACTACATATTGGCATCTGATGCAGTCATCATGGGTGCTTGGTTGGGCATCATGCCATTTTGAGGAATGAATTCGGTAGCTGTCTCTTTTTCCTTCCCCGTGTCCATTGTTCCTCATCCAAACGGGGTTGTTGGTTGTGCAATGAGTGATTGTCTCTTTTGGAATCCTAGGATAGGTTGTTCTATTCCTCCTAGCACTTGGTTTGCTACTACAGGAGACCATCTTGTTTGGGGAGGTACTACTGCGGGTAGTGGGTCTTGATTTGGCAATGTGAATGTGACCCTAGGTTGTTGTCTAACTTGCGGTGGGGTTGATTGGGCTAGGCTGCTTGTGGGTAATGCCTCTACTACTAGATTTTGTACCATCCCTCCACCAGGTTCTTTGAAAGTCGTGGTCTTGGATAAAGTTCACAGCACTGTTGGCAGAGTTGTGGGTGAATTTGGTACCTGTTAGACCTTGTCACTTTTCATTTCAAATTGGTCCACCAATCCTCCTTCCAGATCTGAGTTTGGTTGATTCATGTTGTACAAAAATTCTTCACTGAAAGTAGACTCAATTGACGGTTGCCATTTCAAAAGAAGGGCACTTTGTTGAGTACTAGTTGTTGGTGGGACTTGATGCTCTGGGAATCAGAGGAAGTAAGATTTGAGGCACTACATTCTTGTTTATCGTAGTCTAGGACTCTCCTTGAATCGAAGGTGCATCAAGAAGTACTTCTCACGTTTTCCTAAGATTTGGTGGTCCGTGGAGTATCGTCCTCTTCGCATGTGACCTGGGGTGTTTCTGGGCTTTGCTCTCTGGTTTTTCTTGTTTTTTATTTTGTTTCGTGTCTTTTTTCATGTGTATATATGTATATATATATATATATAAGAGAGCAAATAATTTGGAGAAAAAGAACAATATAAAAAATAACAATAATAAAAATAAACTTCGAACAGTTGAAATGATTTTGTCCACCTCTCTCTTACACAAGCCCCACTAGGATTCTTCTCATTCAATACACTTAGCTCCTAATGAGTTGTGTAAACAAGCACTAATTTTTCCTCTTTGTGATGTAATCTTTGAGCTCTAATTAATCTTAGTAGATTGATCAATGTATGCAAATGAACATATCATCGAATTCCTCATGGAATTGCTAACGTTTCAAGTACTCATTTGTAAGTACATTCTCAATTAATAAAAAATATAGGATTAATTGAGTACTTAATTTTGCAACATAAAAATGAGCTTAGTAAAGCTCAAATCCATTAGTTTTGATTGATCTGTGAGTTAAAATGAAGTATTGATGTGTAGAAACACTCCAAATCGCCAACGGTGCTTCAAAGAATCATCATATGCACTCAAAGAGACACGTTTTAGCTCATTTTAGTTCACTAATCACTCCCTTAATGGAAAAAACCAGCTCATTAAGGGAAATTAGTGAATATCAAGTGGTTTTCGATAACTTAGCAACTAGATTGCTAAAGCCTATGTGTGATTAGTCAATCTCGTCACTCTTTTTTGGTCTCTAATTTCCCTAATTTGAAGAGGGAAATTGGGACTTCAAGAGATTGATTAATGCATAATGTGTATAAAATAGGGTTTGAAGTGATAATTTGATGATAAAATTGGAGTATGACTAGCCCCTTTGACACTCTAATCAATCCCCTCTCACAAATTGAGCCCAATTATGTGTTTTTTTTTGGAAATTTTCAAGTTGACTAATTATCTACTAATCAAGAAACCAAAAATTAAGGACTAATTAGAAAAAATTAAGCAATTTATGGAGGTTTTGTGCAAATGTTTTTTCATCTGAATGACCTTATGCACTTGCTACACAAGATTATGTAACTAAAACAAACAAAAACACCATATTAATGCAAAAAATCAGAGATTTCTCTCTTTTCAAGCATAAACCCTCTTCCTAAATGCTCATTTTCTTGCAAATTCTCTACTCTAATGCAATGTAAATTAACCCAAATAAGAAAATCATGTAAAACAACATGTAAACAACATCAAAATATAATCAAAATCCTTCAAAATTACTTCCAATTCTCCAATACCATTGTTTTTTGGAGTGTGACTTTCTAATGAACAATAGGCAATATTGGGTGTACCCAATGCTTGGAATGGAGGGAATTGAGGCCAATCCCTAAGGCTATTCCTCAGCAAATATGTTATTTAGAAGCACTCACCTTGTCTTCCATCGAATAACTTGTATAGGGGACTTTGTTGAAGAGCCACAGGTGGTGGTAATTTGAAACTTCCTCTTATGGGTGGCTAGCCGATCATCCGTATCCTCAATTCCTTCTCACACGGAGAGATCCATAGACAATGGGTAGTAAAGAGTGTGCTCAATCTTGCTATGATGGAAGCAAGAAGAGGCTCTTTACTTTCGTAATCTCTCAGACTCACTTGAAAAAGAAAAGATTACTTTTATGCTATTTATGGCATATTTATATTCACAGCTCATTGTCAGCCTACTACAACTAGACGACTAGCACATATCGGAGCCAAACACTAATCCACAAGCAAAAGGTGCTACATTTTTCTTCATGGAGCAGAGGCTTCATCAACTTGTTGCGTTTTCTGCATTTGTATCTTGGGACTAGTGCATTTTTGCTGTTTTGCTGGAGGATGAAGCTCTCTTCTAGGTGCTCAGGACAGGGTTCCTAAAAGATTTGCTTTCTCTTCTAGGTGCTCAGGACAGGGTTCCTAAAAGATTTGCTTTCTCTATTTATCCCACCCTCACCCCCTTTCTTCTTTCTCTCCCCTTGTTGTGCACAGCTTGAGAGGAGGCTATTTGTTGTTTTTTTACAACCCTCTTGCTTCAGAGAAGTTTTTTTGCCAGAGGACATGGCTTCAGGAGATTTCTCTAACTACTGATGCCCTTTCTCTAGTTGATACTCTAGCACCATCACAGCCTGGATTCCCTGCTCCCTCTCCCGAGGTGGTTCCTCTTCCCAATATTTATTCTTTGGGTTTCTCTCATTCAAGTATTGCTCCCACCCCTACCCATATACCAACCTACAATTCCCCCCAAGTCAATGACTCCATGAAGCTTGCAGCAACCAACTATCATACATGGTCTTAAGTTACACTCAGTTATTGTTGGAAGGATGTCTATCTCCCAACTCACTTGGTGGACCGTGCTTTGAGAAGAATATTGGATGCTTGGGCCTATGTTATCATCATCCACCATTGCATGACTCCGTCTAAGATCCAGAGGAGGTATGGGAGAGTTTCGATAGTGAAGATTGCCAAACCAAAGTAGAGAAGCTCACAATCAATGAGTCCAATAACATGGTTTGAGAAGATTGGATCTAGTTCACCCATATCAAGCTGCAACTTGAGGAGTATGGGAGCACAATCAACAATCCTATCCATAAACTTCTTGGTAAATTTCATGTTTCCTCTTATTCTTTTAAGGATGATATTTACTTCTGTGAACCTCTTCCCCCTTTTGAATGAGGAAGTCATAAGTCATCTTCACAAGTGCATGCTTTGTGGAAAAGGTAGATTGGAGTCTGCTTTTGTTACCTCTGACAAGAGCAAAGGAAAAGGTGGAAAAGAAAACTCCAACAACAACAACAAAAACAAAGGCAAAGGCAAGGGTAAACAGGATTCAAAGGAGTCCAAGGACAAAAGCAATGAATGTGATTATTGTGGGCAAGACAGGTAATAGTGAAGCTCGCTAAGTTTTCTCGTCACCACTCGTGATAGCTCTCAAGCAGCCAAAGCTGAGTATGAAGCCTAGGATGCTTCTAAAGCATGTGACAAGGACAATACCAAAGACAAGGGCAAGGACAAAGTTTCAGAGGACGGATCTGCCAAAATTGCATACATGGAAGTCACAGATTCATCCACGAGTCTTCACAGGATTCACTCCTCGTGATCACAGAGATGACTTCTCTAGAAGAGGTCAATGACACACTTGAAGTAGAATGGGTTGGTGATAGTGGTGCTTCTGCTCACATGACCAATCAAGCCCATATCTTGGACGACTACTAGACTCTCTCTTCTTCAGTTTTAATCGGCGAGGGACAACACTTCGCTTCCTATCTCATCGATGTTGGTAATGTTTTTATGGGTTCCTCTGCCACCTTACATGATGTTTTATGTGTACCACAGATTTTCAAAAATCTTATTTTAGTGTAAAAAGCTTCTCGTAAGGGAATTTTTATGATGAGGTCATTAAAGTGATCGGCAAGAAGACTCTCTCGATTATTTCCACTGGAGTTCATGATGGGGGTCACTACAAGATCACCAACTTTTCTTCGTAGATCCCTTGCACTAACTCACATATTCATCATCTTTTCTCCCCCTTGATGGCTTTGGTTTTTGAGACAAATAATTCTCTGTGTAACTATCACTTCGGTCATATACCCATTACTGGTTTACAGAAGTTTCATTCTCTGTGGGTTGTCAGCAGACTACCTTAGCTCAGGTCTCTCTCACACATCTGCTCATCCTGCATGATGGGCAAGCATCATCAAGATGCATTTTCAAAGGAGGCCTCTCATCAAGCAACCCAAAAAAAATTGGAGCTTTTACATGCAGATCTTACTAGACCCATGGAGGTTGAGTCTCTTGGAGGGGCTTGATATTTTTTTCTTCTTATAGATGATTTCACTCACAAAGTCTGGGTATGTTTTTTGGCTAGCAATTCATATGCTTTTGCCAGTTTTAGGACTTGGATTGTGATGGTGGAAAATCATTCTAGGGGTACAGCTTCTTTTCTCCGAAGGGAATTCACCGACAGACCATAGTTCCTTACACTCCTCAATAGAATGGAGTTGTGGGACAGAAGAACCAGACCGTAAAAAAGAGATGGCTTGTTCTTTGTTTAATCATGTAGGTCTCCCTCAGGTTTCTGGGGTGAAGTTGTAGCTACCTCACTTTATCTCATTAACTGCTAATACAAAGTCACCTTCTGCAAAGGTCACCTTTCTACGTCCTTTATCCGCATAAGTTTTAGCGCGGTCTTGAGCGCTACGAATGCTCTCACATGCGGCTCTGAGCATATCATTCATATCTTCAAGGAAATCCTTGACAGATTGAATCTTCTCCTTTTCTAGGCCTACAGCCATCAGAGATCTCGGCTGGAATCCATACATTAACATGAATGGTGTAAATCTAGTCGCTGAGTGTTTGGATCTGTTATAGGCAAACTCCAATAAGGGCAATTACTCTTCCCAATTAGATTGCTTCTTACTAACATAAGAACGCAACATATCCTCTAGAATTTGGTTAACTCTTTCAGTTTAACCATCAGACTCCGAATGATCTGCCGTACTCATACTCAGAGTAGTATCCAGATTTTTGAAGACTTCCCTCCAAAAATGACTGTTGAACTTTCTATCTCTATCTGACACTATATCTGCGGGCAGGCCATATAGCTTGTAGAGATGTTCAATAAAGAGTTTTGCCAACTCTGGCATTTTTACAGTTTTCTTTGTGGCAATAAACTTTGCCATTTTAGTTAACCTGTCCACCACTACCACCCACACCGAGTCATTCCCTCGACTCGTCTTGGGTAAACCGGTAATGAAATCCATGGAAATGCTTTCCCATTTCCCTTGAGGAATCTAGTCCTGCAACCTTAAGACGTTCATGTTTATTGACCTGGCACTTACTGCATTTCAGCACATAAGTCTGGACGTCCTTAAACAAACTAGGCCAATAAAACTGTCTTTTTACTAGTGCATAGATCTTCTGAATCCCAGGATGACCCGCACTTGGACTATCATGACTTTCTTTAAGAATTTGGGCCCGAAAGTCACCAATAGTTGGTACACATATTCTACCCTTGTAGAGTAAGTACCCGTCGTCAATGGAGTAATTAGCATATTTCTCCCCCCGACGAAGTTTATCACTCCCCTTTGAAGCCGTGGCAGTCAAAGGTGATGAAGGGCCTATGTCAAAACTCTCCGGCTCCAAACTATACCCAGAAGACACGGCTAGTCGCTCCGAACAACTAACTCTCGCTTCCCTTCTCGTTGTACCTTCGGACAGTCTCTCCAGACTAGCAATACGTGCCAACGAGGGAGGTGGTCGCGTCTGTGAAGAAGTGCGTATGCTTACAGCGCGCCAGACCTCTGTAAAAGATGGATCATGCTCACATAAACCACGTAGTGACTCCAAGAAATCATTCTTGAAGACTATGAAACTAAGTTCATTAATCTGTGGCATGCGACTAAGTGCATCAACCACCACGTTATACTTACCTTTCTAGTAACGTATCTGAAGGTCAAACTCCTGTAGAATCTCCGCCCACCGAGCTTTTCTACCCTTCGGTTCATTTTGACTTGAAAGCCATTTCGGACTTTCATGGTCTGTCTGGACCTCAAAAGTAGCACCATATAAATAGTGTCTCCACTTTTTCAGTGCATGAACTATCGCTAGTAACTCTCGCTCATAAGCCGAGTAGTTACGCTGCGCACGATCTAACTTTTTACTCTCAAATGCAATTGGGCGTCCCCTTTGCATAAGTACGGCCCCAATGGCCTCATTACTAGCGTCTGTTTCCAAAACAAACGGCTCATTTGGATCCACAATAGTCAAAACAGGTGCAGCTGCTACAGTCACCTTAAGCTTATCAAAGCTTTTCTGTTGGGCTTTCCCCCAACTAATGTTTTTTGTTTTTGACCGTACCTGGTCAGTCAACGGGACTGCGATCTTTGCGTAGTCCTTCACATACTGTCGGTAGAACCCCGACATGCCAAGAAAAATCTGCAGTTCCTCGAGATTCTTCGGCGCTTGCCATTTAAGAATAGCCTCTACTTTTTCTGGCTCCATCCGCGTACCATCGACGGATATAATATGGCCAAGGTAGTGAATTTTTGTTTCAAAAAAATCACATTTGCTCTTCTTTGCAAATAGTTTGTGCCCTCGCAACAACATACTAGACGCAAATGCTCTATGTGTTCTTTCTGTGTCTTACTGTACACAAGAATATCATCTAGGAAAACTACTACGAATTTTCCCAGATATGGACGTAAAATGCTGTCCATTAGTGTCATAAACGTCGCTGGAGCATTGGTTAGTCCAAATGGCATGACCAAAAACTCAAAATGCCCGAAACAGGTCCTAAATGCTGTCTTCGCAACATCTTCTGCTTTTATTCTAACCTGATGATACCCAGATCTTAGGTCTATTTTTGTAAAGTATCTCGATCCATAGAGTTGATCAAACAACTCATCCATGCGTGGCATTGGATACTTGTTCTTAATCGTTATCTGATTAAGAGCCCTATAGTCTATGCACATCCGCATAGATCCGTCTTTCTTCTTTACCAGAAGAATAGGCGATGCCCACGGACTTGAACTAGGCCAAATAAAGCCTTTGTTCAAATATTCCGTCAATTGTTTTTCCACCTCCTGTGCCTCGGAGTGGCTTAATCTATAAGCAGGTTTGCTTATAGGTTTTGATCCTAGCATAACTTCGATGCCATGGTCTACTTCTCTAGATGGTGGTAAACCATCTAAAATCATCAGGAAAAACATTCTGAAATTCCTCTAGTAAATTCATTAAAGTATCTACGTACTTTTTCTTTATTGTCTCATTCACCTTGGATTTTTTCTTGTTTGAATTACATGCATGCCAAACAGGGTTTTCAAACAGTGGGTCTCGTCCAAGGTTATTTTGTTTTTCTTGTTTGTCTACGCAAACAACATTTATCGTTTCATCTACGGAAACAGAATTCAAAAGAGGGTAACAAGCATATACCTCTGCTATCTGGTCTCTGCGGACCGCTGTACACAGCTCCATGGAGGAAATAAGTGGTGTGGTAGGGACAGTACGGTCGCCCTGCAGGGTAATGACTCTACCTCCATGCTCAAAACATAGCGTATTATGTAAGTAATTCCGAGCTAGACTAGGGCCCAAGCCATACAGCCACTCACTGCCTAGATATACGTCTGCTCTGGCTAAGTGCATGACCTGAAAGTCAAGCGGAACCTCGTAGTCCTGCATAGATAATGGGACCCCCAATACTACGGTATTCCATACCGTTTTATCATATCCGGTATACCGTTGGCTGGGCCAACAGTATACTCATGATCACTCCGGGTCTCAGTCAATCCCAACTTCTTGACTAACGAGTAGTTCAAGAAGTTGTGGCTAGCTCCATCATCAATAAAAACTGTGACTCTACGGCCACCTATGGTGCACATGTGCACCATGTCATGCGGACCTACAGTAGGCTGCCACATCGCTGGTGTCACTGAACAAGCGTGATGCTCATCACAATGACACACTGTCACCTCTCTAAACTCTGCGGAACTGAGAGGGAGTCTCTGCACTGTATGCAACTGCCTAGAAGATTTACCATCTTTTTTGGACTCATTGCCACTCGTGCTGGCTTTAGGCTTTGGACACTCAGCCTTCGTGTGTCCTACTTCATTGCAATTAAAGCAGCGATTTTCCTTTCGCGCTTTAATATACTGCTCTTTCTTTTGGATTTCGGTGTCTCTTTTTTTCCTGGATGGTCGCGGTTTTTTAGACCAATGACCACCCTGTCCTTTCTGGTCCGTCCTATCCCCTTGTTTCTCACTGCAGAACCCTTTTCTTTTGAGGCCTGACCTCCTCTTTTCACTACCCTCGGCCCTGCTAGAACCACCACGCGCACTACGGCGCTTGATGTCATCAAATATCTGTGCATATTGAATTGCCTCTGCTAAGTCTTTAGGCTGTAAGGGCTCTACATACTCAAGGTAATCATCTTTGAGGCCTCTCTTAAAGCCTCGCAATGTCTGGAATGCATCGATTCCCATTAGCTTGAGTACTATCTCCCTGTAGTTTGAGATGTACTGAGTTAGGGATTTGTTCTCCATCGAGCACTTGTCCCATAACTCCCAGCTTCTCTCTGCCTCATTAACAGGCAAAAATTCTTTTCGAAACATCATTTCAAATTCCGTCCAAGTGGCAGGGCGAGTTGTCAAACTCATCCACCACTTGTACGCTTTGCCGGTTAATGAGAGGCTAGCCTCTACGGGCTGTATACGGCTAGGCTGCTGTCGCAGCGCGTGCAAATCTGACCACTTTGCTAGAAACATATTGACTGAGTCCTTGTTTCTCTCCTTTTCCTCGCCAACAAAACTAGGTGATTTTAAGTCTTTTAATAACGACGACGAAGCTGTCGCTAACGGACGGCCCCGCAGGCACATCGGCATGTACTCTTGCAATTACTAGCGAGGCTACGCTCACCCGTGCCGCAGGAGCTCGGCTACCACGAGGAGTCGGAGTACTAGCCGAGGCGGCTGTCAGTGCATCTAACCGTGTGAAGATGCTCTAGCATCGTGACTAAATCAGCCTCCTGGACTTTACCCATAGTGTTCAATTTGGCATTAAGATATTTAAACAGTCCACTAGAGAGCTCCGTCTCTGTCAGGACATCAGCAGGGTCCAATAGGTCATAGTCGTCATTGTTATAATCCAAGAGGTCCTCCTCGGTCCCCTCGGCGACGTCAGTGTTCATGTTCTCTGGCTCATCGGCCAGAAAGGGGTCATCAGCCAATGCGGCCGCCGCTGCGGGCTCGCTGGGTCCTAAGGCGGGGTCAATAGACGAGGAGGGCGCTGGCGGATCACACGTGATCGACGAGCGCACTCCGGACCGAACAACGGTCGGGCGTGTACGGCCTAACAATTCGGTCGAGGTCAAACCCGCGACCGAGGACAAGAGACTAGAAAAACCTAGAGAAGTAGAAGGCGGTGGGGACACACTACGCCTAGCAGACATCTTTAATTCTTGCAAAAAATTAATGCGAGAACTCAGAAATTACTAAAAAAAGATGCTAATAAAATGAGCAGTGGTGGAGAGAAAATAGTCACCCCCCTTTACGGTCGCCTGTCGATTTGTGTTGCGTTGCGAGCCTCTACAAGGACGCTTCCGGGATGCTCCGATCCACGAGAAAAATGCCTGCAACTCATATCAAAAATAATTTTTTGTTCGGGAAGCTGTGCCTGAAAAATTCGGATTATTTCTTGCGGGGATTATCCCTCCTCCCCAGCCGAGAGAGAGAATCCATTTAAATTTTCTCATTTTTAATGGTTGGTTGGTTGACCATGGTGGCTGGCCGTTGTGGATGCTTTGGCCGCCGCCGCCGCCGTTGGCCGCCCATGGCTGGCTGGCCGCCTAGGCCTGGCTGGCCCGGCCGCTTGGTTGGCTGCCTAGCTGGCCGCCTAGGCCTGGCTAGCCTGGCCGCCTGGCCCCCCTCAGACGGCACTCACGCAGTTCACGCAGACTTACAATGGCGCACAAAATGGCGCCATTGGGTGCTCTCGCCCCACATCCCCACACACGGTAGTGTGTTTCAATAGCTTTCGTGGGGCTGGTTTGCGTCCCCCCCTTCCACAGAGTGGCGACATTCTTTCGTGGGGCTGGTCTTCGCCCCCCCACTCTACGCAGAGTTATTTTATCGTTTCAGCTACGAGTTTGGGCTAGTTTTCACTGCCCCACCCCCACACACAGTCGTGTTTCAATAGCTTTCGTGGGGCTGGTCTTCACCCCCCCACCTCTGTGCATATTGAATTGCCTCTGGCTCACCACCCAACCATAGAGGAAGAATGAGGATTGTCCCTCATCCCCCCGGCTATATAGTGTGTGAACTGCCGTCCACACTAGCCTGGCCGCCCATGACTCTGCATGGGCGTCCTCTCCCACTGAACCCCGGACATGGTCATCCGGTCTGCCGTCGGTCTCACAGGCATTACAGCCTACGTGACATGCAGTGATGAGAACAACCTTGCCAACTCCTTTTATAGGATACAAGGAGTTATTTACATCATGTGTGATTGTTCCTCCTTGAGAATCAAACTCAAGTGATGAAAATAGATCACTCTAAGAAGTAATTTTCTTGCTAGCATCACTATCAAAGTACCAGGCATGCTGATCTATCACTAACATGCATCACTATCAAAGTACCAGGCATGCTGATCTATCACTAACATGCATACGTCATGGACCGTAGAAGGATCATAACTTCAATGCACAATGAATTCCCAATCCTCTTGTACATAGTTTGCTGACTCCTTCCTTTCAACACTTGGTGCTAATGCATCAGCCACCACACCCATGCTCGACTCTTCCTTCTCCTCCAATATTTTTCTTCATCAACTATAGACATGCTCAATCTTTCTTCTTCTCCTTCTCCAGTCTTTTTCTTTATTCATTGATGTAACGGCCTGGCTTTCGATAGTAGTTGCATTTTCGTTCTTCTTAGGTTTATCACCCCCCCCTCTTGGCATCCTTTCTAGAAGACTGGGATAATTTTTCCGTTGGCTTATGGTCTCTTTGATAAAAGGCTTCGCCTTTACCTTTTTAACTCGCCGCAAATGCCTAATCTCCCACATGCATACTAGTTTGATTTTTTCGAGATTTCTCTTCTTGCAAGAGCACTGCAACCAACTCATCAAAAGTAAGGGCATTGGGTTTACCCTTAATTATGAGCCAAAGTGTAGATACAAAACCCAAGTATGAATCTGGTAGAGTTGTGAGACCAGTAGATACCAAAGAACTATCAAGGAACTATCCACATAGGCCTCATCACTACATGCCTTGACATCTTTAATCCTTGTGTGAGGAACTCATCCATTAAATCTCCCTTATTCGTATGCTCAGACTCTAACTACTTGCATAAGTAGGCCATGCTTTGTAGTTTTACATGAGCGAATATGAGAAATAATGCTCCTTTTCACCATTGAAAGTGCCACTAATGCATGTGCTTGTGCATCCCCACCATCCCACTTGGCTTGTTATGATGTGGGAGATGTAGAGGCAAATGAGCAGAGGTGGATGCTATAGCTATATCATAACTTGTATCACCATCCAAAGTACTTGTACTATGTTGTTGTGCCGACGAGACAAGCCATGCCTCAATGCCAATAACAACATTCCGAAGCGCTTTAGTAGTGATCAATTTATGGTGCATCATATAGGATCACAATTGGTCCTGTCAAGCTTATCCTCAATGGAAAGCACCCTAAATACATCATTGCCTACCTGTAAATAACTAATCCTTTGACGCAGAATATAAATGTCCCAACTACCTATAGGTATTATCATTGAATGCAACCAAAATGGCTGCTAGTAGATCAGTGATGATGATGGAAACTGTAAAGTGTAAAAAATTACAGTTTAGAGTGTGGAAATGATACTTAGCTAGAATGTTAAAATTGATGATAATGTTGATGATGTTGGTGGTGAAGCTGTTGAAGATGAACTTGAAGATGCAATATCAAAGATGATGACGGGGACGGCACTATTTGCACACCAAAATGTTGATGCCATTGTGCTAAAAACCCAAAATCAAACAAAAATAGTTTGAACTAAAACTCCCCATGGATTCTTGCTGGCGAAAACCTTACAACACGCAAACAAGCCCTGAAACATGCTTGAAACATGTCGAAACCTGGAAAAAAAACAATGTTAATGTATGGTAGCTCAATCTAAGATAATCAAAAGAGTAACTTGAGAAGAAGATGACAAGGACAAGAGAAATTACTCTGATACCAATTGTTGGAGTGAAGATCAATGTAGCAACACACACATAGATGCAGCAAGCAATGAGAGATAGATGGAAGCACAATACTCAAAGTAGATTGATGAGAATAAGTGAATTACAAGTGAAGTGACATGATAAGGTCACTTACACACTCATAAGAGTGCATACATATGCTCGAAGGAAAAAAGTGACATGATAAGGTCACTTACATTTTAAGTAGAGATGTCAAGTACATTGAAAATATTTAGGGTTGAAAAAAGTATGTTTGGGATGAGATGAGTCTCCTCCTTTTCCTCATATGTTGTACAACACTTAGATGAGTCAATTAGAGAAGTTCAATGCCCCTTTATAAATGGATGTGAAACACTTCATATAATATACTTTTAAACCCACGCATTTCTTTTTGGTGGAGATGCAGGTTACTCATTGAGTTTCTATTGCCCAAAGCGTTGTTTTCTTCTTAATCATATTGCTTCACTAGTGTTCTCAGATTTGAAGTGAACCACCCCTTTGTCGGGGAATTTTACTACCTTAGGAGTTACTTCCGCCATTTACTGATGCTTCCATTCAGAGCTTATAACATTTCTCCTTTTTACCTTCCAGCACGGAGCAGGTGTCAAACTTTATACATCGTGTTACCACTTAGCGGAGTTCTATGTTTTTAAAATAAACAGTCGCTACCCCCAATACGTGCCGCTTTCCCAATCCTTCGATATAGGAGAGCACCCCTTCTCCGAAAGTTACGGGGCCATTTTGCCAAGTTACTTCAACATGGTTCTCTCAAGCACCTTAGTATACTCTACTTGTTCACCCATGTCAGCTTGGGGTACGGTTGGTTTTTCACTTCAAATTTTGAATCACCCTCCCAATTCCATGAAGTTTTTTCCCAGGAATTGAAACCCTGCATAAAGCAGGGGTGACTTTGTAGCCCCATACTCAATCATCCAATTCACGAGTTTAACAAACACACATGGTTCAGTAGTTAAAGCAACTTCGTCACTTTCATGTACCCCATCGGACGTTTCCCTTTCGAGGTTCCTTATTAGGGACCGGTTCACTCTATGTAGATTGATTGAACGCAAAAACTCTGGGACTGGCATGCGATCATGTTTTTCACATGATTTCTCATTACTCATGTCAGAACTCTCACTTTTGGTACCTCAAGGTGTTGTCACCAACAACCTTCCTCGATTGATAGAAGGTTTTGCTATTGACACTTGAAAGAACTTCTTCCAAGGTCTCGTCGCTTCAGTGAGTCACTTGAGCCCCGAGGCATTTTCAATGCCATGAAGCTAGACCAGTGAGCTATTATGCTTTCTTTGAGGGATGGCTGCTTCCAAGACCACCCCTTGGTTGTCATCACTCGATCACTTCCTTTTCCACTAAGTGATTGCTACTAGTATTTGAAGCGAAGAATGTTTTTGATAATTTGAGAGAGCTTATGCCAGGGATAGGAGGGAGTGAGCTGAAATCTTACCAATAGTATCTTGATGGCCCTACTTCAACTTGGTATGAAGCTCAAGCACAAGAAGTCAAAGCTGATTAGGCCTCCATACCTACTTGTTGACAAGTCGGCCATAAGCTGGCTGAAAAGTCAGAGTTATATAAGAATTCTCTATAAAAAACCTCAAAGGGCTCACTCAACGAGTAGAGGGAGGGAGAGAGATAAGGAGAGGAGAGGGAGGGGGTGGAAGAAACTCATCTTCTAAAGTTGCATTACTTAAATCCCATGTCAGAGGAGGGAGAGAGATAAGGAGGAGAGGGAGGGGGTTGGGAGAAACTCATCTTCTAAGGTTGATTAATTAAATGTCATGTCAGTAGTAGCATTTAATTAATACATATCAAACAGATTGCCTGAATATATATACATATCAAATAAATTGTCTGAATATATATACATATCAAATAAATTGTTACATTACCATGCAATATTTCTCCTTGGGAAAAGGAGAAATATGACTTGTGGGAAAAGGTGAAGAGACATATGACCTGTGTGATGACTTGAAGAATATGTAGTTTTTTGGGTTTGAGTTCTTGTCTTAGGAATTAAATATACTCCATTTGTCTCACAATTCTCTATAAAAAACCTCAAAGGGCTCACTCAATGAGTAGAGGGAGGGAGAGAGATAAGGAGGAGAGGTATGGATCCCAAGTATGGACACGGTGACCTTAGGAATCAATTAAAAAAACACACAGCTTCTTTACAAACAACCATCAGTGAATCGTGATTACCTGCTGACTCCATCTGTGATCCCAGAGACCCCTTAGACCTGTTTTTGCAAGCCCCCACGATCATCGCCATAGCTTAGCTGTAGCTCACGTTTTCAACGAATTTTCATCTCACAGAAACAAAAACAGAGCACTATCCTATTCTATCTGATCAACATAACCTTACCAAGTTGACACCTTTGGACGTGAGCCTTATTAGTTATCTTCTATGTAGCCCTTTGAACTTACAAATCAGTAGCATTCCACGCTTACTGGACAAGAAAACCCGTGGCAAAAATGGCAGAAGAGAGATGGAAAGAGATAGAGAGAGACAAAGAGATGAGAGATAGACCTCTTCCACTTGTCCTCTATTTTTAATTATGTTTCTTTAGCTTTTAGTCTCAATTGAGAAATATTCTCGAGTTAAATCAAATTAATTCTTGACCAACCCATAATCTAGACAAAAAGAAGACTTGAGACTTTTTCAATTTCAATATTATGAAAATAGCTGCCTAAAAGGTTTGATCTCAAATCATTGCTCAAATATTTAACTCTTAACCATTGGACAATTATCACTTTTAAATCATCACTCAAACAAGGCTCATTCCAAGGTTATATATTTTTAAAAGGAAGCAACACACCGCAAAGTATAATTGACTAAAAGACTTTGGTCAATGTACACACACCATGCTAATCTTTACTTCTTTTATCAAACTAATTTTCTTCTTTCTATACATGTTATGTAGAGAACTAAACAAAGAGAAGCCACTTATACATGGAGTTTTTCTATTAGCAACCATAAAGAATACTCTTATATTTAACAACCATAAAGAATACTCTTATATTTAAGATACATGTATTTAGCTACTTGTATGCTTCTAGCACTTTTGCATGTGTTTCTTGCCCTTTTGTTTGAACTATTGGGCAACCCATGCTTCACACGTCTCTCGAGACTCCAAATTCAAATTCTACCCAAACCTCCTCCCTTACCCGAACCTCCTAATTTTTGCCACGTGTACTTTGTGAAACTCTTTCTTAAGATAATATAGAGATAGAGAAGATAAGCTGCATGAAGAAATCAATGTATGTATTAGTAGAATTGTGAAACAATCTTCATTATCAAGTACATTTGTAAACATTTTCATGAATGCTCACAAATATCTTGTTTTCATCTTAAGCTTGATGGCGTTTGGGAGAACGAATGTGAATTTACATTGTGGTAGAGAAAGGCTCGGATGGCTTAAATTGCCTTTTTGTAAAAATTAATGTTGCAATAGCCATGATTTGAGCAAAAGTCTCCAAATGATACAAAGTACAAACTTACTCATAGAAATAATTTTTATATTTATTTTACCATATAATAGTCAATGTGGTCCTTGGTTGGACTTTTTCAAGGACCTTTTTTTCCTCCCTCTTTTTTACACTCGTTCACCCATTTGTGCAGTGAAGGCCAGCCAGAGTAGAACCCACCTCCAAGCTCCACTTAGAGCGTCTTGGCAAAGGTATAAGACCTTTGTCAACAGGCACTTGCCCGAGTGGCCCAGCTCATCACGACCCATAAGAGGTCGTGGGTTCAAGCTCTAATAGGGCAAGGCTGTGAGTGTGAGTAGTGTGTGAGTGGTGTAACTTTCCTTTTTTTTTTAGTGTGACCTTTAATATAAATGTTTATTCATTTTCCAAAAATGGAATGCAATTTTTTTATGCATGTTCATGAGATTCTATTTCCTGTATTAATTGGAACCTTGACTATAAGTTCATGCTCTATGCTTCAAGAGGGCTAGTTTGATCGTGATTAGCTTAATTGTGTTTGCATTAATCGTTTGTTCTGTGTGTCGTGCCTACCTTTTGCAATTAAATAGGGGACTAATAAGGTTAAAAAAAGCAAGAAGTGAAAGTTCAGAGAGCCCACCCCACTTCTATAAACAATCTTGAAAAATAATGTCATTAAATTCAAAAAAAACATTTTAAATTATTTTTAAAAAAAATAGCTAGTAGATGCTGTATGTGTCGTATTAAAAATTAAGGTTTTTGACTCAGGAAGCTTGATTCAAAGGACATGGATTATTCGTAATTTATGGATATTTCATCATTTGAACAACTAAGGTTGTCAAAATTTACCAAGACTGCACCAATGCACAACCAACTTGGCATATCCCAGGCACAAGAACCATATTACCATATTATGTACTACAGTCATGGTTGTTGGCTGATGGTGAAGTCCTTTAATAGTTGGCTACAAACATAATCCAACCAATGCTACAGTTACCCACGTGATTATTAGCCTGCTCAGAGATGCTAGCATAGTACCTGTTCAAACAAAAGCCAAAACAAATGCTCACGTGAGACCAATGTCTAAAGCTTTTGCAAAAGTAAATGTCCATGTGAGGATGAAATTTCCCACTAGCTTTCACAATTAATTTCTGTGTTATTCTAATGACTCGATCCCCCTTCCCTTTCAGCATGCATAGCATGCAGACAAGACCACTTGGCCTCCACAATCCGGCCTTACTAGAACACTTGTGCCTATGTGCTGCAAGGGTTTGAGAGAAGGTATAGAGAAGAGAGGAGCAGAATCAAACACACACGGCACACACGAGTCTTAAAACTGGCTGAGATAGTAGATGACAACTCACAGCCAGCACTGTGCTGAAGATCTCCTGGCCAGCCCACGCTCAGTACGGAAACGCTCTGTAGAGAGACTAGGGCTGAGATTTGCAGATGAAATGATGATTTTCCAATATTTCCACGTTCTCGATGGCACAAGTCTAGTTCTCTATTATTGAACTCATTCCATGCCCAATTTCCATCCAATGTGAATTGCCCTTGGCCTTTGCAAGGGTCTCGTTGTAGAACACTCATGCCTATGTGCAAGGGTTTGAGAGAAGGTATAGAGAAGAGAGGAGCGGAATCAAACATGCACAGCACAGACAAGTCTTAAAGCTACTACTACTGTTCTATATATGTACAACAAGAGAGTGTTACAACTGAATTTCTAGTACAACAGATGGCTGTGATAGTAGATGACAACTCACAACCAGCACTCTGCTGAAGATCTCCTGGCCAGCCCACGCTCCGTACAGAAACGCTCTGTAGAGAGACTAGGGCTAAGATTTGCAAATGAAATGATGATTTTCCAATATGTATATATATAGCACCCTGGAGTGCTGGTAGGCCTGCTGACTACATTCAGCGTGCTCCAGAGGACAGCCTACAACCTGCTGACCTGGCCGACTGCCAAGTGGCAGTGGCATATATGTATATATATATATGTATATATATATATGTATATATATATATATATGTATATATGTATATATATGTATATATGTACATATATATGCCCCGACTGCTGTGCCCGTTCTGCACTTGAAGCTGATGGCCTGCCCATTTTCCACGTGGCAGGTGAGGTGTGTCACACTTGTCTTCCTTGACTCTCATCATCTTATATTTTGCATTCATTAACCTGAACGGAAGTTAACACTTGCACATCCTACTGAAAGCTCCACCAACTAAGAAGGCTGTATAAAGAGCTAATGCTGAAGAAACGCTGAGAAAATCATGCTGAACTGGTCAGATTTCAGATGGACCAACAGGAGCAAGTAATGGGTGAGAACATGTTTTAGCTTGCCAATAGCCAAACAAGGTTCTTGGGTGACAGCTTTAGGCCAAAAGACCTAGTGGTATGTAGCACGGGGTATCAAGCGACACAAGGGACACATGAGTATGGTGTGTGGCCAATAAGCTACAGTTTGCATCTATCGTTAGAAGCTATCTTCTTCTTCATGTTTGTGTGGGCACAAGGGGCACATGAGTATGGTGTGTGGCAAATAAGGTACAGTTTGCATCTATCTTTAGAAGCTGTCATCTTCTTCTTCTTTACGTTTTTGCATACACAGTTTTGGCTAGGGTTAGGGTTTCTCATGGAGGGGACCTCACATTTGGTATCAGAGTGCTTGGTTCAAAATTGGGAAGCCAGCTTTCTTCTCTTGTGTGTGTAAAATCCTCTCGTTTGTTTGACACTACTTCTACTTTCCATATGGCTGAATCATAAGCCCATAGAAAGCATTTTCTTGAGGGAGAGAGAATCTCCGTGAGCTGGAGAGCTTGTCCCCCCCCCCCCCCCCCCCCCCCCCCTCCTTAGCACAGATTTGCAGTGCCCACCCCTGCCCCCTTCGCCTTCGCACCGCCTTCCCTTCGCCCCCATCATTCTCCGCTGCCCTCTCCCGTCTCCCCTGCCCCTTGGATGCCAGCGACTTCTCCCCTACCATACCATCGCCTAGTTGGTACCACCGCCCCATGCACCAGCTGCCCTTTCTCCCACCTTCTTCGCCCTCCTCGCCACCTCTCCTCTCAATTGCGCCCCTCTCCGTTTCGAGCCGCCTCCTCCACTTACCCTTCCCTCAACCCTAGCCTTCTCTTTCGCCCATCATCCTTGTCTTCTCAGCATAGGTGTTCCCCCGGGTTCTTTTCCTTTTGGCACGAGTTGGCTTCTTTGGTTCTTACCCCTTCAAGAGGACTCCATGGCAGCCGCTCCGTCATCCCCGACCAAGGCCACCGTCCCTTGCCCATCTTTTTCGAAGTGGACCTCCAGGTCCTCACATCAACAGTCACCTCCCTAGAGGCCTCCACCTTGGTTTGCAAGATTGTGGGTAGCGAGTCCTCCAACTTAGCCCCATCGCACGACGCATGTGCCATGGCCCAAGCCTTCTTTGCGAGGTGATAACACAGCTTCGACTCAACATCTAACCCCCTCGCAGGTGCGTCAGGCTTCATAGTTACAGTTTTCTTTCCTAGCCTCAGGAAGGAGTACCTCCCCCCTAGTGATTGGTAGAGTTATCGGGAGAGTGATGGAACACCCCCTCACCCCCCCCCCCACACCCACAAAAACCGCTTCAGTTCTAGCTTGGACGGCAAGGATTCCCTCCCTTCACATCTGCAAATCCTCTCCGGAGTTTGTTCCTCATGTCATTTCTCTTCCATGCCTTTGAGGAGATCCTATTATGCAGAGAGTTTAGTACTTTGGCCTCCCTCGATTGCTTCATTTGCCGTCAAATGGGGCACCTTGGTAGAGCGTACCCCCGCCGTCAATCCAAGCGAGAGTCGTTAGCATTCCCTCCTCCCCAATCCCAACACAGCTCCTCCTCAAGGCGGAGGGGGGGAATCCAACCCTCAAGATTCAAAGCACCAGGCCCTAGCCCTCAAGGATTGAGGATCCTTGGGTAGGAGAGTGTTAGACTGCCGATTTGAAGCTAAACCATCGCCAAGCCTCCATGGCGGAGCGACGCCGCTAGGCTTGGCGGTCCCATGAGGATACGGTTATGTCAAAGAACCATTTTAAGCATTATCTCAACAGCCCTCGGACAGTGATGGGCCCCCCTGTCACGTCTTGGGACTTGGCACCAATCCCACTTGCTAGAGACCGTTACCTTGCCATGATCCTCTGCCCAATGTCCAGATACCTCTAGATCTTTTGGCCCTTCCACACCCCCAATGGACCCGGCCCCTTAGCTGTTGACACCCCCTCACCCCCCTCAAGAGCCCCCCTCTTTGTTGCATGCAAGGACGCCTTGCTGTACTGATCCATAGCCCTAAGCCTACTTAAGAACAAGATGCTGAATAAACATGATTAAGACAAAGGACAGAGAAGAAATGAGAGAGAGTTGGTGTCAGGTATTCTTGTATTTCATATGGTAATAGAAGGCTGCTGAATGTATGTACATGATTGAGCCCTTGGTCAACAACAGATGCTGGTAGGCCAGCAACAAATGCTGTCGATCAATATTGGACAAGCAATTAGGCAATAAATGCCATAAAAAATTGTGCTTATTTCTATTGCTTGCCCCACATTGCTGGCCTTCAACTAGGTGCTGACTTGCCTGCTGCTAGGGCTCCTGCTGGCTGCCGACAAGGTGTCTACAGGCAGCCGACAAGGTCCCATGCACTCCATGTTGATGGTGATGATGATGATGCTGTTGATGCTGATGCTGATGCTGATGGTGCTGAAACTGATGTTGCTACTGATGATGATGTACTAATGTTCATGCTGATGATAATACCACTGATGATGATAACACTGAAGATGACCTAAATGCTTTCCTAAGTGCTTATCCTAATCAACGATTATGCTGTTCATGCCAGAGATTAGTCATGGCACGAGCATGCACATGACATCCCCTCTTGCTAAACTTGATGATGGGATGGACACTCTGTCATCCTTCCTCCCTGGACTTCTAACTTTGACTTGCTACTTCTGACTCTGACTTTGACTTTAATATTTTTGTCTGAACACCTTCCACTTTTGATCTCCACTTCCAAGTCTTGCTGAAGAACTGAGCATCTGTTCCACTGTTGTCCCCATGCTTGCCATCCCTTACCCTTAACACAACGGCGGTGGATCACCTGCCGGAACTGATCATGCCTGTTGCTAGGGCCTTTGGAATTGATCTGAGAGCTTAATGATGTACTAGTTATGCGTACATACATACCCTCAAGGAATGCTTCCTCTAGCTTCACCTGTTGTAGACTACTCTTGTTGTATTCTCGTACTAGATCTATGCACCTCCTTGGGACTTATGCTTAGTGGCTGAGCCTGAATGCTCTAATACCAATGTTGCATGCGCAAAAGCCGTGCTATACTTTGGTCAACCCCAAAGGGGTGACCTCTAGCCCCTACATATGCTTAACTAATGACTTCAATGATGAATGATGAATGAATGACTGAATCATTGCTGAATTATACTTGATGCTTATATATGAGTTGCAGATGCTGGTCGGCCAGCATTGGACAAGAAATTAGGCATCAAATGCCATAAAAAACTGCACTTATTTCTGCTGCTTGCCCCACATTGCTGGCCTTCAAACTAGGTGCTGAGCCGCCTGCTGGCTGCCGACAAGGTGTCTACAGGCAGCTGACAGGGGTCCCATGCACTCCATGCTGATGGTGATGGTGATGGTGATGGTGATGTTGATGCTGCTGATGATCATGGTGCTGAAGCTGATGTTATGCTGATGTTGCTACTGATGTTGATGGTACTGATGTTCATGCTGATGATAATACTACTGATGATGATGACACTGAAGATGACCTAAATGTTGTCCTAACTGCTTATCCTGATTCCTAATCAGGGATTATGCTGTTCATGCCGGAGATTAGCCATGGCACGGACATGCACGTGACACTCTTCCTCCAATCGGGTCCCCCCGCCTTTGCCTACACCCCCCCGTGCCCTACAGCTCTGTTGACTCTGCCCCTCTGCTTTGCCGGCCCCCCTCATTTCCCCCCATCTGCCTCTCCTAAGCATTCCCACTATCCATCGGCCACGCCCAATCCAGAGAGGAGACAGCACACCAGCTTGGTGTGCCAATTGATTTACCATTTTACTGAGCCTGTTGAGATGACCATTTCTGCCTCCGGAGTGCATGCCCCCCCCCCCCCAAAAGTCTGGGGCAGCCCATGGATTACAATTGCTTTCGATGTCTTCGTGTCACGGAAGCCGGTATTTTCAAGAGACGGTAGCTCCCATCCGCATTTGTGTGGTTCTACATCACTCCAAGCCTTCCACCCCAGAGAGTTGCGCAATGATCTTCTCTTTCCCCCAGAGCGCAGCTTCAAGGACGGTATGGAGCCCGGAGTTCATGTTTGCTGCCATTCAAGGGCAAGCGGTAGAGCTGTCCCACCATCTGCAGGACTTACGGATTACTAACATGCTCACTCTTTTTTGGTCACTGTCATCACGGATGGAGTTGGGTGGCTCTGGTCACAAGGATCACGGTGGGGAGTTGGTGTCCTCAAGCCTAGAGGTGCTCCTCTTCATATTTCTTCATGTCTCGATGGCAATACCTGTTACATACCTAGTACTAATCTTTAGGATTAGTGGTCTAATCCAACAAGGTTAGGGAAACTTGGGATTAGAGAAAGCAAGTTGATACAGGCGGCTAAGGCTCATGGTTAATAATACCAAGAATACATAGCCAGTATACTTGGTATTATTAACCATGCGCCTGTATCATCTTGTTGAGTTAGGGGAGCCCTCGGATTAGAGGAAGCACGCAGATGCATGCAGCTAAGACTCATGGTTAATAATACCAAGTATACTAGCTATTTATGACTAGACAACTATTTATATCAATAGTAACCACTATATAAGTGAGACTTGGGTTATCATTGTTCACAAAGAGTTATTCACTCTGTGGTCTATGACAAACAAAGATTACCGTCGAGAACATGACTAGATTCGACAATTGTCTCTCTGATTTCAAATTATCCAATTCCTCGGGAGTTGGGTTGAGGGATTGTTGTGTTCCTCACCGACTCTGGTTCGAGTTGGTCTGTTTTTAGTTCCACTGAGATAGTTGTAGGGACAATAGCTGCAAATTTAGTCAGTTCCTATCATAGTTACTGGGAAACGACATTCCCCCTCTAAGAAACGTGGGAACGCCATACCCCACCCTGGATGTCCGAAACGTGGGAACATTCCCGAACGTTCCCCCACAAGGAACGGCCAAGGGGAAACGTTCCCCCACGTTCCAAATCGTTCCCCTAGTAACAAGCCCAAAAACCCTTTTAAAAAGGGCAAAATGTTTTTAAAACAACATTTTTCCTCTATTTTTCCCGCTCAACTATGCATACATAACATAAATTTTCAAAGTTTTAGCCTGTCCTACTTAAAATTCATCATTTAAAGTGACATTTTTCAGAATTCCATTATTTTGTTTGCTGACGTGGCATTGCCCGTTCCCGTTCCAAGGGTTCAAAACGCTCCCATTCCCAGGGGCCAAAATGTTTCCCCGTTCTCTTTTCCTCGTAACAATGGTTCCTATAGCAAAATTACGAGTGGAAAGTGTGTGAATGGTAAACCAAATTATGGAGACCGTTGTCAGATGTAGTTTGAGTTTCTCTTGTTATTTGCAAGACTAGGAATGTCTTCAACTTGGGAGTCCATTGCTAGTTTACAGCATAGGTTTCCCAATTTTCTTTCATAGTCAAATTTTGTTTCAAAGAGTGGAAACGTTTGAGGAGGAGAAATATGTTACGTACCTAGTACTAATCTTTAGGATTAGTGGTCTAATCTAGCAAGGTTAAGAAAGCCCTAGGATTAGAGGAAGCAAGTGCTCATGGTTAATAATACCAAGTATACTAGCTATTTATGATCGGACAATTATTTATAACAGCAATAGCCACTATATAAGTGAGACTTGGGTTATTATTGTTCACAGAGAGTTATTCACTTTGTAGTCTATGATGGACCAAGATTACCGTCGGGAACATGATTTTGGATTCAACGGATCACAGACGGTCATGCCAGAGGCCTCAACAATCAAGCATTGGTGGTATACCAAGGTTGATTGGTATGGTTCATGGGATTAGAGCCTTAGCCTCTGGCTCGAGGGTAAGGTTTGCAAATGTGAACCTACGGTTGGGTGGTGAGCTAGCTTGCACCCCTCTTAGGAGGTTTGTACTAATCACTCATGTTTTGCGTTTAGGAGATCCATGGGGTTGTAACAGTACCCCTCCCCCCTCCTACACATACCTTCACTGTGACAGTTGTAGTCCAGAGTACGCCAAGGCCCGGTGGGAGTGGTTCCACATGGAGGACATGATTCATGACCACCTAGCGAGGCTTCTCCCTAGGACGGATTGTGATTACTCACCATCCAAACTCACACCCAAGACTTTCAGAGTGGAGAGAAGTTCCGACAGTTCCACCTCCCACCGCTCTTATCTATAATGTGTAATGTGTATCTTGTAATGTATCTTATTTTGCAATGATGTTTCCATGTTTGTTTCCTAGTTTTCTTCACTAAGTTTCAAGTAAAAGGCTATGCCGTTTTCTACCCGTTTCTGTTTCCTATCTTCGAACCATTTTCGTTTCCAGAGGGTCGACCGTTTCTGTTTCCGTTTCCATTTCTGGTAAGTATGACCCTGTTGCATCCTTTCTCTGCTGAAAACTATGCACCTTCCTTAGGACAATGCTTAGTGGGCTAAGCCTGAATGCTCTGATACCAATGTTGCATGTGCGGAAGCCATGTTGTGCTGATCCATAACCCTAAGACTGATTAAGAACATTGATGCTAATTACTAAGATAATTAAGACAAAGGAGAGAGAAGAAGAGAGAGATTGGTGTCAAGGTTTTCTTTATTCATATGGTACAAAAGGGTTGCATGAATGCTTGTACATGTGTGGGCCTTGGTCAGCCCCAAGGGGTTGACACCTGGCCCCTTCTACATACTTCTATCAATGCTAGATAAATGAACTTATTTATGAACTTGATCCCCTAATGATTTATGCCTTCTGCTTATATATATGGGGGAAGTTTGTAGTCAGCCTAATGCATGGACCTGAACTGAGCATTTAATGCATTAACTACTGCGCTTCATATATGATGCTGCCCAAAAGCTGCTGCATGCCAGTTGATTGCTTGGCCGCCTGCTGTTGGGACCCCTGATGGCTGCTGAAAACATCTCTGCTGGCTGCCGACAGGGTTCCTAGCCCTTCATGCTGATGCTTATGTTGTAGATAATGCTAATGATGATGATGATGATGATGTAGCTGATGATGGTGACTGATGATGACTCTGATGCTATAGATAATGCTGCTACACTAATGACTGAACCAACTGATAACTAGTCAAGGATTAAGACAGTTCCTGCACAGGATTAGCCATAGCACAGGCGTGCACGTGACACAAGACAAACACTCGAGCACCCGTATCCCCGAGTACCTCATTCAAGACTCCGAGATTTGTAGCAAGATTGAGAAGATTTGGGAGTCTTGATTTTCACGCTGGTTCACCTGCAGAGGCCCTGGGTGCAAGACTCACCGGTTTGTTTGCAGGAGGTGATGCAAAGCAGACTCACAACGTAGCAAGAGAGGAGCATCCGTCGGAGCCTCGCAACCCTGTAATGTCTCCAAGAAAGTGCCCCGGACAGCCCATGGATTGAGGCCCAGATGGCGATGGCCTGGGCAAAGTTGAGTTCCATCGAGGAGAGGAGTGGAGTACAGATATCATGCTAGAGCTTCTTGCTGGACACAGGCTAGAGACAAGGTCACCAACAATTTCTTTGACATCACAAGCCCACACATGTGGAGGGATGGCATCCGCAGATTGCGTGGCCAGGATGGATAATTGTCTTTGATCCCCCTCAAGTTTGAGCCATTGCCACAGTTTTTTGTAGATCCCTTCTTTCTGGAGCCCCTCCCTCCACGCAAGCAATGGAGGCGAGGGATTGGGTATGGCGGTACACGAAAGGATGGTCCCCCCCCCCCCCCCCCGCTCCATACCTTCTTGATGACACCCTTTACCTCAAAGTTACCTCAAAGGAGCTAGCTCTACAAGCACTCCCCTCAGGCAAATGCCCTTGGGAGAATGGACTTCCAGTCTCTTTGTTTCTCCGTCACTGGGATCTCAAGGAAGGCAGCTTTAAAGCCACTTTCAATGCGATTATGGCCACAGTCTCGATGCCAAAGAGGCTAACTGACGGTTTGATTGTCATGTGCATGCACATGGACATGCCTAATCCAAGGCTAATCCTGATAGGCAACGGATCAACATCTAGATTAAGGCTCTAGGATGGATCCAAGTGTGCACAGAAGGTAGCCAAGATGACTTAGACCATGTCGACCAGATCTGAAATGCTTATGGAGTGGGTCAGTAGCATATTTAAAAATATAGGATTTTTCTTCCGACTGGCTACTGTTTGGCCAACTTCTTGGGCATACTTTGGGCCTATAAAAGGCTAGGCCAGGATTTATTCTTGCAATCTCTCTCCCATATGGAGATTGGTCATTAGATAGGCTTTTGGGATTGCTAATGCAGCCAAATTGATGTACCTTTTTGTACTATATGAGTATACTGAAAATACATAGCCATCTCTCTCTCTCTCTCTCTCTCTCTCTCTCTATATATATATATATATATATATATTCAGAGATATTGTTCTTGGCGATGTCCCACACAACCTTACTACATCATGCATGGATGAAACCATCGCTCGTGTCTTGATCTTTTGGTGGTATGGTGACCTAGCAACATTGTATCAGCATCAGGCTCAGCAAGGCTAAGTGTTGGTAATGTCCCAGAAGAAGTGCATAGGTCCAAGGAGAGAAACGCAGCTTGTGTCAAGACCCCTAGAAGCTAGTTTGGTGTCAAGCAAACCCAAGGGGAGAGCTTCATGAGAGTTGGTAGCCAGTCAGGGCAACATTGTATCAGCATCAGTCTCAACAAGGCTAAGTGCTGGTGATGTCCCAAAAGAAGTGCACATGTCCAAGGAGAGAAACGCAACATGTGTCGAGACCCCTAGAAGCTGGATGGTGTCACGCAAACCCAAGGGGAGAGCTTTATGAGAGTTGGTAGCCAGTCGAGGCAACTCCAAAAGCTTTTATGGCGCACTCCAAAGGATGCGCTTCATCCAAGGGTTGGAGCCAAGGGTACCAGGATCAGTTTTCAAGAAGAAGGATTCATGCTTGTGTTCAGGGACAGGGCAAGAAGGCAAGGGGACAAAGTGGAACAAATGCACAGATCTCTACACATCAAACTTGGAGTGGATTCAAAGACATAAGGCAAGGTTTCAATGAAAAGATTGCCAAGAAGGAAAGGATGACAGGTATGGGAGACCATATGTGGAGACAAGGTGTCACGTGCACCTCGCACTTGGATGCCACGTAGACATATCTGAACAAGAAGATGCAAGACTTCGGGTGGAAAACTCGTCCCATGTGAGCCCAATCCGGGACGAGTCAACCAGGGTTCCACTCCATTCATCCGAGGTCAGGTGTGCATTGTCCTGCACATGCGTCCAAGGTCAGGTGTGCATTGTCCTGCACGTGAAACAATGCCAATCCGCACACTGAGTCTCCCTCTAGAATGATGTCAGTTGCTCTGTGTGTTTGGTCTGTGACCAGATTGACCAGACGCCAGACAGCTATGTAGGTTGCATGTAGAAGGGGGCATCCATTAGGGCTACCCCAGAAAGGGATATTATACCTCATGTTTGGACAGGGGGTAGGCCTTAGGCTACCGCAAGGGGCCCATGGCCCATGGTCCTTGCCCACCAACACAAGGAGGGCTTGGCCAAGCAGCCGGCTAGCCTTTGGGCCAACCCAGCAAGTCGGCTAGCCCATAGGACAACAAGGACTGCAGGCGGCCAGTGCCCAGGGGCTGCCCAGCAGCCTCCGTTGGCCTGGACAGCAGCCCATAGAGACGGCCAAGCCAATCCAGCAGTATGTTAGACATCATCCCCTACTTGCTGACTTCCTATTTTGTGTCCTATTTTAGCCTCTAGGGCTGACATGTTAGTCAGAGGGGTTGGTCACCCCTCACATATATTTTACGCATATTTATTCCCCATTTTATGGTCTTGGGTATTTTCCCAGTCGTGTAGGTATTTTATCTCCAGTCGGCTGCCTTCATGTAGGCATATATATAGCCAGCATGCCTCCCTCATGTCTCATTGCTTGCCTAGCTTGTCTAGCTGCAGTCCCTCACATACGAGGTTCTCCCCTCTTGCTCGGGACATGTGTTCCTTTTGGTGATGATATTGAGAGCAGGTTCTCACCTGTGTTTCCTCTCCATCTTTCTCGCTCTCTCTCTCTCTCTCTCTCTCTCTCTCTCTTGTGTTTCCACTTTCCCTTCTTCCGCTGCACATTCTATCATGGTATCAGAGCGTCGGTGATTGTCAGCATTGGATGCTCCCTCCTCTACCTCTTCATTTCTGCGTTTTTTCTGCCTATTGACAGATCTGCATTTTTTGCTTTGAAGCTTGCGTTGAAGCTTTTCAAGGGCTGATTCATCCCTCTTTCAGTGGGCTGCAGTTCCTCCTCATCAAGGCGTTAATTGGCACCCTCTAGGCAGCCTGACAGGGGCGTGTTTTTTTTGGACAGCATACCTGTCCTTCTTGGCGGCACCTTCCAGGGTTCTCAGGCGTTTTTTTTCAGGTCTGGACAGCAACATAGCTGTCCCAAACAGGCTGCATTTTTGGCCTGGTTGGGCTTGCTTTCCCTCGCCTTGATCTTGGAGCTCTCTGGGCTCCCTCTACAGCAGTTCTTGATCTGAGGATTCAACGTTTCCATATTCAGCCCGTTCTACAGCCCCTTTTATACCTCTGCATTTTCAGATTTGCAGCCATGGTTGCTGCGTTTTTCTGAACCGATCTTGCTGATAGCTCTACGGCTTCATCTGTTGGACCCGAAGGTACCTTCTCTTCAGCGTTTTTCCTCATAGGAGGTGTGGACACTGGTTGGCCTGAATTTTCAGGTTTGTAGCCCTTGTTTGGCTGCATTTTCTTCTCTAGTGGACACAGATCACTTGCAGAGGGGGTTTCTTGTTTGGATTATGGCTTTGGAGGCAATTTGGTACTTGAGGAGGATTCTGAATTTCAAATTTCAGTCTACGTTTTGCTGGTTTTGGAGCATCTATACCTGTGTTTTGTTCCTGGCCTTCACGGTTTCCCGGTTTCTACATGTTCCTTGCCTTCTATTGACAATGGAGTGCTATTTTTGTTGGATAGCAGTGTTTTGGCTGCGTTTTGCTTCCCACATGAGCTTTCTACACTCAGAGGGGACCTATCTCCAGCTACTTCACTTGAGGATCAGTTTCGAGAGCTGTTTTGTATCTATGGAGACTTTCTGTTACAAGAGTTTGCAGTTTTTTGGAGGAGCAGTGATCTTTTCAGAGATCCTAAGCAGAGTTTATTTTGTCCGAGCTTGTGTTCTTTGCAGTATTTGCAAAACAAGGAGGGTGTTTTGCCCTTGCGGTGTGATCCTTTCACATGGATCATTTATTTGTTGCTGATTCTTGGGATCTGGTTCTACTTCTGGAACAGTCTTCTGCTATCTGTGATGCTTTTGAGAACTTTGTTGTTGAGATATCGAGCTCATCTAGTGAGGCGGTGGACACTGATGACCCGCCTGGGAGATAGGCCCTACACTTACACCACTGGCATGGTTGGTGAGGTCATAAGTGATATTGGGCCAGTGGGATGACAGGCTGTGTGACAGCCATTCTAGAGACTGGCATAGTTATAGCGCCAACTCATTTAGTTGGGTTCACACTATAGAGAACCCTAGTATGTATTTGGTTAAATACCTTTTCATCTTGTGTGTACTCCTATCTTTGTATATGGTGTGTTGAGTGTTGTGTGAAGAAGAAGAAGATTTTCAGTCTCTCATCTTGTGTGTTCTCTTTTAGGGTTTTGTGAGTGTGTGTGCGCTTGCAAGAGCTCAAGCTCTCTTCTCCTCTGCATCTTTTCATGGTATCAGAGCCTGGTTCATGCTAAGGACTGAGCTACAAGCAAGAGAAGCATAGGAAGCGGTACGAGGGTAAGAGCTTCATCTACTCTTCCCTGTTTGTGTTGGCGACTACACCCTTGTCGGGAGCTCTACGGGAGGCACCGGCAAACAACCTCTGATTGAGGAGCTTTCTTCGCGGGAGTAAAGCTATAGGGCAACTATACTATCCTATCGGACTATCGGACGAAATTTTTCAGGCCGAAAACGCGTTTCGGACGCGTTAGGACCTCCGTTTTTCAAAAAGTAGGCGATTTCGAGCACTGCGGGTAAGTCATCAATTCTCTGCAAAACTCTGTTTTAAGAACTGCAGGAAGACAGATTGGTTGTGTAGACATTGTGTGTGCTGCAAGGAGGTCAACAGTTGCCATTGGGTGTATGTATGCACATTGAGGTCACTAGTTGTGACATTTGAGTGTAGTACAGTACCACTACAGAAAATACAGCAATTTGTGCAAGACAAACCAGAGTGCTGTTTCTGGTAAATTTGTGTGTCTGGCAAGATGTCAAATGATGGCATAAACCAGATTGTTGCTGAGAAGCTTGATAAGAAGAACTTCCATGCTTGGAGGTTCACGCTGGCAAATTTCCTGATAAGAAAGGATTACTGGGACTATATAGAAGCTGAGCATGAAGAGGCACCGGAGATACCGAAGATCAATCCGACTGCTGCAGATATGTGAAAGAGTTCAAGGATTGGAACCAAGGAGCCAGAAAAGCTATGTATCGGCTCTCTATCAGTATACAGGACACCATGATTGGGCACATACAGGATGCCAAGTCCCCCAAGGAGGCGTGGGACACCTTGGTAAAACTCTATGAAACGAATACCAAGGCACGAAAGATACAGTTGAAGAATGAACTTCATACTGTGAAGAAAAAGAGTATGTCTATGAATGACTATGCATTGAAGATAACGGGTATTGTGGAATCCCTTACATCTATTGGCGTTTCAATAGATGATGATGATAAGGTGGAAGTCTGTCTACGTGGTCACGGGCCACAATACAAGGCGTTCAAGACGTCTATTCAGACTCGGAAAAACATTCCCAATTTCACAGATTTGGTGTCTATGTTGATTATAGAAGAGAAGAGCTTGGGTGAAGACCAACAGTCTTCACAAAACAAAAATAGTTCAGAGCAACAGACCTTCTACACAAGTTCAGGAAGAGAATGAGGTAGAGGAGGCCGTGGACGCGGCCAAGGAGGTGACCGAACAGGTAATCAAAATTATGACCAGCAACAGCAACAACAACAGTCCCAGAATTCACAACAACAACAACACGCAAGTGAAAGAGGCCAATTCAAAGGCAGGGGGAGTCAAAGAGGTCGTGGAAATTGGCAAAGGCAATATAATGATACACGTGGATACTTTTATTGTGGTAAGCCTGGACATGTGCAGGCAGATTGTTACAAGAAGCAGGTTGACATGCAAAATGAAAAATTGCAGCAAAACAACTATACATCCTTGAGCAGAAACAATGAGGATAATGAAAGGTTGTTTGTTATACAGTATGTCGTTAATGCCATATCTGAAAATGTTGAAGCAACACATAAAGATGATGTATGGTACGTTGATTCAGGTGCTTCAAACCACATGACAAGTCATGGGGAGTGATTCAAGGAGATGAAAAACCTTGAAAGACCAGGTTTTGTGAAAACAGGGAATAACACTGCTCATCCAATTGCCCATGTTGGAGATGTGCCATTGTCTATGCAAGATGGCAAAGTGAAGTACCTTGTAGATGTACTTCATGTTCCGAACATAACAAAGAATCTAGTTTCAATTGGCCAGATGATTGAGCATTGTTTGCAAGTTCGATTTAACCCTGATGGTTGTTATATTGAAGATTTTAAAGACAAGTGCAGGTTGGTTGCAAAAGACGACAGAGTGGGCAGAATGTTTACATTGAATGTAAACATGCCTGAAGTGAGTGCTGCGATGTTTGCAAATGGTTCAGGAATTGTTGCAGACACAGACATTTGGCATAAAAGAATTAGACATGTGAATGTGCAGAGAATGAAGTCTATGCAGACTAAAGGAATTGTGACAGGAATGCCAAAGTTTAAAGTTGAAGGTATGCAGAAAATATGTGAAGCATGCCAATTTGGAAAGCAAACAAAGCATGTATTTTCACGTGACAGAAATGTGAGCAGAAATGCACTAGATGTTGTGCATTCAGATGTATAGGATCCTACGAAGACCATGTCTATGGAAGGCTGCAGGTATTATGTGACATTTATTGATGACCACACAAGGAAAGTGTGGGTATACTTCATGAAGGAGAAGGGTGAGGTGTTCACTCATTTTCAGAATTTCAGAGTTATGGTTGAAAAGCAAACAAGGAAATATGTAAAGTGCCTAAGGTCAGATGGAGGGGGAGAGTACTTCTCCAATGAGTTCTCTGAATTTTTGAAGAAGAATGGTATTCGAAGACAATTTACATGCAAATACACTCCGCAACAAAATGGAGTTGTTGAGCGAAAAAACAGGCACATTAGTGAGATTGCGCAAGCATTGATGGGAGAGAAGAATATGCCGCATAGCTATTGGGTTGAGGCTGTTTCTACAGCAGTTTACATCATGAACAGAACTCCAACTGCAGCCATACATAATGTAACTCCAGAGGAGAGGTTTACTGGCAGAAAACCTGATTTGTCTCATCTGAAAGTCTTTGAATACATTGCATATGTGCATGTGCCAGATGAGCTGAGAACTAAGTTGGATCCAAAAGCTGAAAAATGTGAGTTTATTGGATATTCCCTTCAGCAAAAGAGATACAGGTGTTATAACCCTACTACACGTGAGTTGAGGGTAAGCAAGGATATTGTTTTTCATGAGATGAGCCGCTGGTATGCTGCTGAAAAAGAAGCTGTTGAGGCTGATGTGAGTGAAAATGTGGTTGCACAGAATGCAAGTCAGCAATCACAGTCTTTGAGTGGACCAAGAGAGTCCTCATCTAGTGGTTCAGTTGATAGACCATGGAGTGGCATGCTGCGTCATAATACCAGTCCTACAAATGTGATTAGTACATCACATAAAGGCAAAGAGAAAGTGGTTGAGCCCCTTAGTATACCTGACATTTCTACAGGGCATTCTCATGTTGATGGAGAGTCTAGTAGCTCAGAGATGAGCCTTGATGAGGATCTTGGAATACCAGCTATGAGAACACCTGGTGTAAAGAAGGCTATGGAAGCCATGAATGCAAAGCTGCGAAGATCTGGGAGAGTGAAGAATCCTGTGCAGAGGTTTACCTATGATGGTTATGTGGCATATCACTATGCATACATGGCGAAAGTTATACAGGTTGTAGATCCCACATGCATTGATGAGACTGTTGGAAATGTGTGTTGGGAGAAAGCTATGGATGAGGAGATGGATGCACTATACGAAAATGAGACTTGGGATTTAGTACAATTGCCTAAAGGCAAGAAAGCCATTGGATACAAGTGGATGTACAAAGTAATAAACATAACAGTGATGGAAGCATAAGCAGGTACAAGGCTAGATTGGTAGCCAAAGGATATACGCAGACATATGACATTGATTATGAGGAAACTTTCAACCCAGTTGCCAAGATGGCAACAGTGAGTTGTGATAGCAGTGGCTGCGTCAAAGCAATGGTCTTTACATCAGATGGATGTAAAGAATGCATTCTTTACATCATATGGATGTAACGAATGCATTCTTGCATGGGGATTTGCAAGAAGAGGTGTATATGTTGCAGCCACCTGGTTATGAGAATGTGACTCACCCCGAGCATGTTTGCAGATTGAAGAAGGCCTTGTGTGGCTTAAAACAACCACCAAGAGCATGGTCTGACAAGATTTCTGAATATCTTGTCACTATTGGCTTTCATGTAGCCAATGCAGATTTCTCGTTGTATGTGAGACACAGTGATAGAGGGGTTGTGCTTGTTGTCATCTATGTAGATGACATGATCATTACGGGGACCATGATGTAGAGATCTTTGATGTAAAGATCTTGCTTAGACAGAAGTTTGAGATGAAGGATCTGAGGAAGCTCAGATATTTCTTGAGAATTAAGGTGATTAGGTCACCACATGGTATTGGACTACTGCAAAGACAGTATGGCTTGGACATGTTGTCCAAGTATGGTATGACATGCTGTAAGCGTATCTCAGTGCCATTGGATCAGAATGGTAAGTTGAGTGCAGATTCAGGAGAGATTTTGAAGGATCCTACTTTGTATAGGCGCATAATAGGAAGCTTGATCTACATGATGATCACCAGACCAAATTTGAGCTATGCTATTGGGTTGGTGAGTCAGTTTATGCAAGTTCCTCGGAAGCCGCATTTGGATGCATTGAGACGCATACTGAGGTATGTGAGGTCTACTTTGCATTGTGGACTATTTTATGAAACTGGGACAGAGACATGTGTACATGGGTACACAGATGCTGATTGGACTGGTAGTATCTCAGATAGAAGATCTACTAGTGGCTTCATGTTTTCTTTGGGGAGTGTTGCCGTGACGTGGAGCAGCAAGAAGCAACCTACGGTTACTCTATCCAGTACACAGGCCGAGTACAGGGGTGCTGCTATGGCAGCATGTGAGGTAGCTTGGTTGAGAAAGCTACTTACAGATTTGGGTCTATCAGTGGATAGACAAGTTGTCATTTTTTGTGACAACATTAGCAGTATACAGTTGGCTAGGAACCCAGTTTTTCATGCTCGCATGAAGCATATAGAGGTCCACTACCATTTTGTCAGAGAGAAGGTTTTGGCAGGAGACGACCTTGTTTATGTCAGCACACAGGATCAGGTTGCTGACATCTTCACCAAAGCAGTACTACAATAAATTGTAGACATGAGCAGTAGGCTTCCATGGGTTAAGTCCTCGATGCCAAATAATTGCCCACCAGTTTTGGAGGCCATTTCGATTTTAAGGGCATAAAAAGGTTTTCCTTCTGTCTTTTTAAACGATTTTGTTTCAGTGGAATGTTTCGTGCAACATTGTTGGCCGACTAGTACAGGCTTCTAGATTGGAAAATCTCATGTTGCTCGTTAATTTCTCACGCAACGTGGCTGTGAAAGTGGGGCTTTGATGGGAAGTACCCTTCTCAATGTCCACTATCCAACTGAAACGGGTAGGTTATTGATCTTGATAAAGAATCCAATCTGATTTCTTCCCGGTGAGGTACCCCAGTGAAGATGTCTATATAAGCCTTTGTAGCTGACCACTAGCTCTTCTTGAGATGTTGAACCTCCATGTGCTTCATCCAAGCATGTAACATTGAATTCTTTGCAATCACATTTTTTTTTTCATGGCTTGTAAGTTATGACTGCCCCTTGATCACAACTGCTTCACAAGCTGCAAAGGCACTTGCAAATAACCCAATACTTCCATACAAAAAAGAAACTTTGGTTGTTGTGTGAGAAAACAATAAGAAAACGAACTAAACTTGTATTTGAGTAACATGGTCCAACGTGACTCAGAAACCCACACAAGGTTTTCTTTGAAATGTAGCTCTTATGGGCTGCAATCCACGATTCATGATTCAGATGATTCACGATTTCAGATGTCCATGATTCACTATTCACGATCTAGGAAATCTGAAGCAATGTGTATGCCATTAATCTTAGAGATCATGACTCTCTCCCTTGGGTAAACCATTGGATTGTTGGAGGGGACTTCAACAGGGTTGAGCAATGTGTTGATGAAAAAGGGGAGACCTAGAACTGAAACCCTCTGCTGGTTGGTACTCATCCAATGCTGATTTTCTTGTGCATCCTCATAAGATACAGGCTCCTCATCGTCGCACAATGCGCTGATACAAGCATAATCATTGGAAGCATTCCGATAACCGAATCTAACCCTCCAAAAGTGTGGTGCTGTGTGTCGGCTGTCCTGCAAAGTTTGCAATGGCCAGCTGGGGATAGCCCTTGCTTCTTGTATGGGTGTCCTTTCATCTCCAATTACATCCTCAACAATTTTCAGATCAACTAGCTGAATTTCAACATGCATATCAGGCTGATTATCATGCTGTAATGGCTGCTTTACAGCCCTTTTGTGAGGCACAAGATCCTCAGATGGCTGTCCCGAAACATAGATGGGAAGCAAGTCCTCAAACATATCATGTGAGCCTTCATCTTCGCGTTTTCTACACTCTAGCCTGGGTTGAACTGAATTTTCCACAAACACGACATCTCTACTAGCAAAATTTTTTCGTATAATGGGATGGTTGAGGGGGTAGCCATTGCTTTCCTTACTGTATCCCACGAATATGTATTTTTACAGCCTTGTCATCAAGCTTGGTACGATGCAGCTCAGAGCCTCAGGCACAAGAGCATAAGCCAACCCCAAGGCCCGCATATGAAAGGAGAACTATCAAACCATGATGCCGGCGGAGGTGGTTGCCTCCCAAAAAGTGAAGATGTTGTTTAGGATACTTCGATCCTGTACAAAACCTGTCTTTGTGCCATGTATAAAGTTGAGGAGGAAACGTCGAAGGCGCTAGCTGATGGTTTTGGCTAGGATTTTGTACGCGGTTCCTAGGAGGGTGATGGGCTCCATTGCCGAATCTCCAATTGGTCTCCACCCTCCTCGGGAATCAAATGGATCAATGTTATATGTGTGGAAGCTTAGTGTCTTCTTTCAGCCCTAAGCACCTTTCGTAGGAACATATAGATGCAAAACGCGAAAAGAGAGAGAGAGAGAGAGAGAGAGAGAGAGAGAGAGAGATTCATATAGTACAAAAAGGTACATCAATCTGGCTACGTTAGCAACCCCAAAAGTGTATCTAATGACCAATCTCCACATGGGAGAGAGATAGCAAGAATGAATCTTGGCCTAGTCTTTTATGAGATCAAAGTATGTCCAAGAAGCTGGCCGACCAACAGTCGAAGAAAAATCTCATGTTTTTATATATGTCGTTGACTTGCTTCATAAGCATTTCAAATCTGATCGACAGCGTCTTAAGTCCTTTTGGTTGTCTTCTGTACACACCGGAACCCATGCTAAAGCCTAAATCTAGATGTTTATTTGCTGTCGATCAAGATTAGCCTTGGATTAGGCATATCCATGTGCATGTACGTGACATCTCCTTCTGCTGAGCTTGATGATGGGATTCCAACTTCTGACCTTAGATGACTATCATCATCCCTTGTGTAACATGCGGAAGCTTTGGGGGATATCGGTAATTTCAATGCTCAGAAATCAGCACACGTGTCACGACAAGAATAACGCACAAAATTGAAATAGATGTGCAAAAGAATATATGTAATGTATGTATGTATGTATGTATAGACAGAGGTCCCACCACGGATCGTGTATTTGCTTTTATTAGAATGATGCAAAATCTGAAATAAAAGACTGAACTTGAACCTTCTTGGCATCCAACGTAATGCTTGATGGTCAATGCGAACCTCAAAGTCACGGCCATAAAAAAAAATGTTTCCAATGTTTCAAGGCTTGTATAATTGCGAGGAGTTCATTATTATAGACCGAGTAATTTTTTTTTTGTGGGTAGTAACTTATGAGACATGTAAGCTACTGGATGACCATTTTGTTGTAATATATCTCCAATTGCGATGTTACTTGCATCGGTGATCACCTAGAATTGCTCGTCCCACGTGGCAAGTGCTAGACAAGGTGCTTTTGATAAAGCCACCTTGAGGTTCTTGAATGTCTCCAACGCTCGTAGAGTCATTCGAATCTGTTGCCTTTTTGTCTTGACACCCTTTAGCAGATCGGTGAGGTCTTCCGAGAGGTTAGAAAACTTGTCTATGTAGGTGGAGTATGCTTGGCATATACCCACGAAGGATCTGATGTCATAAGCAGTCTGAGGTACTTCCCAATTGACAATCTAGGCCACCTTGGGCCGGATTAAGTCGAATGTCTTTTGCACTAATTATATATCCAAGGTAATGAACGTCGAACAAATAAAATTCCGACTACTTCTCATTGATGTAGAGCTCGTTGCTTTCCAGCAACTTCAAGACTTTCTCCACATCAATGTCATGTTGCTCAACCGTAGTTGAACATACCAAAATTGCGTCCAGGAATATGAACACACTTTCCAATTAATTTCCGGAACACCCGCATCATGATGCGGTTGAATGTGGTTGGGGTGTTTGTCAAGCTAAAGGCATGATCACAAATTCATAGTGGATCCGCTCTGTACGGAAGGCTCTTGAGGATATCTCCCTCAACAATCCTCACCTGGTGGTACCCACTCTTTAAATCGAGTTTTGAGAACACCTTAGCCTCATTCAGCCTCTCGAGAATATAATCTCTTCGAGGCATCAAGAATCTACTATCGGTAGTCAGCTTATTGAGTGCACGATAATCGACACACAAACGAGAAGACCCGTCTTTCTTCTTGACAAATAGGTCGGTGCTGCAAATGGCAACACGTTGGGACGGACGAAGCCAGATTGCAACAATTCTTGGAGTTGGTGGTTCAACTCCGATTCCATTGCCTTGGAAAGGCGATATGGAAACTTGCTCGAGGGCATAGTTGTCACCGTACGAAAATACGATACTATACGGAAATTTTTGGTACGATATGAAAATTTGGGATACCGTACGATAAAATATGGTTTTTTTAATTAAAGAACACCTACAAACATAGACATTTTCAATTTGGAAGGGTAGAGTCTAGAGAAGTTTCAAACCAAAATTTCATTAAAAACAAGTTTGAAGTGAAACAAAAGTACATAAAGCATAGATGTGCGATGCGATTATGTGCGCTAGGCGCGAGTACAAAAAAGTGAGTACAAAAAGAGGACCAAGGCGCTCCAAGAACTCGACCAATGCACCCAAGCTTACTCCAAACCAGAAAGCGGAGGCAGGTAAGACCGGTGGCAAGTTAAGTGCTGAGGAGATTGCTCAGTACAAGAAGGAGGATAGGTGTTTCTTTTGTCATACAAAAGAGCACACTTCTCGGGAGTATCCTAAGAAGACTACCGTTCCAAAGACCGCCGCCTCAACCTCCACGGCTTTAGTGGCGAGCCAAGCTCCCACACAAACCCCAGTGGTCCCTATTTCTTCGAATTCCAATGCTTTGGTTGAAACAATCATTAGGCAGGAGCTCGAAGATGAGCAGAAGGGCGTCCATGACCAGGAGTATGAGCGCAACGAATTGCTCAAGACCTTTGGCTACATAGGTGGCCAGAGAGTCGTTGTCTTGTTTGACAGCGGCCGCACGGAGAACGTGGTCACGAAACATGCCGCTCGATGTGCCCGTTTCCTCCTAACTTCTGTACAAGCAAGTTGAGGGTTTTAGCACAGGCATGACGACCAGCGTCAAGTATGAAGCTCTAGGTGCTAAATTAGTCATTCAGGGCATAGAGTTTGTGCATGATTTTATGGTTGCCCCTCTTGTAGCAGCAAACATAATTTTGGGCATTCAGTGGTTTCATAAGTTCCTTCCTGATGTCAAGTGGGACAAGCACACTTTCCAAATTAGTCGGAATGTGTCCAATATCCCAGTGACCATTAAGTGTGAGCCAAGAATCTCGAACTTTCCACTCATCAGCCACTTGCAGGCTAAACGAGCAATTAGGAAAGACGCACATTGTGCGATGATTTACTACCTGACTGCTCAGACGGTAGTCAATGCTTCCGAGAAGTATTTGGCTCTCCATGAAAAATTCCAGAAGATTTTTCTTTGGGACAATATCCCTCCCCAACTCCCCCCGTCCAGATCGGAGGATCACAAGATCGACCTCCTCCCAGGCTCGGAACCTCCGAGCATAGTTGTTTCTCGTACCGGTATGAACAGGTTCATACGATACGATTCATACGGTACGGTATCATACGGTACGATAATGCAAGTTGTCGTTTCTGACCATTTGAGCTGCCCGTTTATGACCGTTTTCTAGCCGTTTTGTTTGCCTTGTGATATGTGTTGGGCCAAGTCTTTGGCACTTGGCACTAGCCTATGGGCCATGGCCCATACTTATGAAATGCCCACTCCCTAAACTTCCCTCAAGGCTCTCATTGCTTAAGTCTCAACTATCAAGCCCCCTCCCCCCCCCCCCCTCTCTCTCTCTCTCTCTCTCTCTCTCTCTCTCTCTCAACTCTCAAGCCTCTTCCTCCCCCGTCTCTCAAGCCTCTCTCTCTCTCTCTCTCAAGCCTTGTCACATGCACTCTGCACTCAGTGCATGGTGACAAGCTGGCTCATCAGTGCAACAGTTGTACAGTATTAGAACCCAGTAGGATGATATTTGTCGTACGCCGTGACCCCATTGTACATCCTCAGTCCAGGATAAGTCAAGCACGAGCTACGTAGGTCATTCCTCAACCTTAGCGGGTCAGTCAGTCAGTCAAGTCCCTTAACCCACTTGGAGAGAATCATTCATGCATGGAGGGTCGGTAGAAGCCTTAGGATTTGCATCAGAAAGCACTCTGCATCCTGCATAATATGCATTCATATGCTGTGCATCATTTAGAACATCCCAGAAGCCTTAGGGAATTTACTAGGATTTATCTGGTATTTTTTTCATATTTTTTGGTATTTATTTAGCATTTATTGTCATTTATAAATATAAACTTTATTAAATAAATGACCAGCCAACTTGACCAACCTCTAGTTAGTATAAATAGGCTTGCATAGGGCTTAGTTTCCCATTCAGTCTTCAGTGTGCTAAGAGCTTTCCTCCTCAGCCCTAGGAGTTCCCTTGCCTTCAGCACTAGACTAGTCTCATCCAGCCCTTGGAGTGCTTGAGTTTGCTTCAGCCAGCCTTGGTTCTCCAACGCATGTAGTTCAGCAGTCCCTACAGCCATAAGCGCAGCAATTCAGCAGTACTAACGCAGCCACTCAGCAGTCCTAACTCAGCAATTCAGTAGGACAGCATACAGGCGCAGCCGTACAGTCCTCCTCAGTCCCCAAAACAGCAAACAGTCCTGCGTTTTCTGTCCAGCATCAGTACAGTCCTGCGTTTTCTTTCCAGCATCAGCACAGCCCTACGTTTACAGTCCCACAGCAGTCCTACCTTGCGTTTCAGTCCAGCCTCATCCATACAGCTTGCGTTTCAGTCTATAGCAGTTCTCAGCCTCCCAATCATCATCCCCATCTACCCCAGCCATATGGTAAAGGTAACATAGCATTCATAAGCATTTACAGCATTCTAACATAGCTTAGAACAGTCCACCGGCTTCGTTTCTCAGCCTCAGGTGTGCAGCCCTTCCTCATGCCCTTGGGAAGAGTGCATAGGCTCGAGATTAGTCCATTGAGGTGTTTCTACAGCCGTGTATAGTTCAGTCAGGCTTCCGATCCTCCGAGATCTTGCGTTTGGCTTATCTACAGTCCACAATCATTCTCTCTAAAGAAATAAAGCAAATACTATCTCGTTATCGGGATAGGGGGCCCTTCAGTGGGTAATTCGGGACCCAATCTGGTGTACAGTTCTCATATCTCTCTCTCATATCTCTTTAAAGTTTGAAGTATTAAAGTGGATTGCTAAACTCACGAAACTCGGGATACAGAAGACGGTGTGAGCATTTGTGTGACGGGATCTTCCAATACAAAGACTTCCGCTGCATATCACAAGCCTAGGCTCTCTCTCTCTCTCTCTCTCTCTCTCTCTCTCTCTCTGAAGAGTCAAGCCTCAAGGAATCAAGCCTCTCTCACTCTCATTTTCTCAAGCCTCTCTCTCTCTCTCTCTCTCTCTCTCTCTCAAGCCTATCCATCTCTTCTAACTTCTAAGCTCTCCTTGTCTCTCTTAGAATGACGAGGGAGAAGAATGAAGCCTTCAATGTGCATGCTATCCATGTAGAGAAAGCCAATGGAAAGTCCAAGTCATATAGATGGACTTGTAAGTATTGCGGCAAACAATACACAAGTGGAGTTACTAGGCTTCTCCAACATCTCGGAAAGGCGGGAGGGCAAGTTGCGCCATGCAAGGAAGTCCCCCCTTGCTATATCCGATGAGATCTCCAACAAGATCAAGGGTGGATTGGGTGCTCACCGTGATAGTGGTAGAAGCTCAAGGGCGGATGATGAGGTCATTTCCCCGCCTTGTGATACATGCTCCCTCGCGCGCCTCCGCCTCCTCAAAGAGACAAAGGCTTGAGTCTCCCATGAGGCAAGCCACTCTAGCCCAAGCCATTGGGGTTCTCTTCTTCTCTATCACATCTCCGAGAATGGCAACGGTTAGCGGATATAGAGATTGCACGCACCATTATTGAGTGCAATCTCTCATTCCATGTGCTCAAGGTAGATCAATGGAAGTCAATGGTGAAAGCCATTACGGCTATGTCATGACTCAAGTCTCATACCACATACGCTCATTGCATCCATTCATGTGCATTGTGACATGTAGGTCGGATCGGAGAATGTGGTGCAAGTCATCACCGACAACGCTTCAATTTGCCGTCAGATGGGAAAATTGCTGGAGGAGGACTATCCCTCCATAGTATGGACGCCTTGTGCCTCCCATTGCATTGACTTACTCATGGAGGATATGGGCAAGTTAGTGTGGATGAAGGAAGTAATGACCGAAGCTATCTCTATTGTCACCTTCTTCACCACAAAGGTGAAGGTGCTTGCCATGTTCCGCGAACATAGCAAGTTGGAATTGAAGAAGCCTTCATCTACACGCTTCGCCTGCATGTGGCTCCTCTTGGAGCGCCTCCACGATGTGAAATCCTCCCTTTGCCAAACAGTGGTCTTCACAATGTGGAATGAGTGGGATGGTGAGAATCGGCGGAGGCCAAAGCCATGCAACGGCTTTACCTACAGGAGGAGTTTTGGCAGTCAGTCTGCACTATTGTCATTGCGGTCACGCCCTTCTATAGGATATTACGGATGACCGACATGGAGAGCCACCATGGGCCTTCTCGTTCATTTTATGAGAAAGGCCATAACGGAGTTTCGCACTTCTCCTTCCATCGACGAGGAGAAGCGTGATGGTATGTTGGCCATTGTGAAGAGATGGAAGTGGATGCGAAGACCTATCCATGGTCTTGCCGCATTATTGTATCCGGCTTACAAATCACCCACCCTCTTTACCAATGTGGAGCTACTTGAAGCTCGAGATGCTTTCTTGCCCAAAGCATTGTCGAAGGATTGCCATGGGAAGTTCCTTGAGGAGCTCATAAGCTACAATGACCAAAGGGAAGGAGCCGCGTTTGCATCTACTACCTGTTGGAAGAGGGAATCCCTTGTGAAGCCCTCTTTTGGTGGGAGACATTTGGATATGCGCTCTCAAGCCTCCAAAGGGTGGCTTTGAGAATCCTAGCTCAGGATTGCTCTTCGGGTGCATGTGAGAGGAACTGGAATTCCTACTCACTTGTACACACGAAGGTATGCAATCGCTTGAGCACGCAACAGTTAGAGCGGCTAGTGTATTGCCGCGCTAATTGCGCATGGTGCACGTAATGCAAAAGATAGAATCGGCGAGACGGGTATAAGTTACAACTTATAAGTTATAAGCATTCAAATTTCAAACTTCAATGTTTATTGAAACTTGAAACTAAATTCTAATACATTGCTTGTCACTTGATCATTGTACAATGTAGGTGAATGTGGATGCATTCAAGCTCACAGGGAGCACTCTTGAGCGTGTTAACAAAGTGCAAGATGAGGAGGAGGAGAGGATCTATGCAGAGATCTATCAAGAGCTCGAGTCGTTTGATTGACGACCTACTCGCACTCGTCGTGGGTATGGAGGTAGGAGCAAAGGAGTGCAAGTAGGAAGCTGTGGATGCACGATTCGTGGTGCTTCCAGGGACATAGTGCATACCTATGTGTGGCGTGGTTCGGGTAGCTCCACACTCGAGAGTGAGAGAGAAAGATGGAGAGGAAACACAGGCGAGAACCTGCTCTCAATATTATCACCAAAAGGAATACATGTTCCGAGCAAGAGGGGAGAACCCCGTATGTGAGGGACTGTAGTTAGACAAGCTAGGCAAGCAATTAGATGAAGGAGGCATGCCGGCTATATATATGCCTACATGAAGGCAGTCGACTGGAGATAAAATACCTACACAACTGGGAAAATATCGAGGACCATAAAATGGGAAATAAATATGGGTAAAATATATGTGAGGGGTGACCAGTCCCTTTGACTAACATGGTCAGTCCTAGAGGCTAAAATAGGACACAAAATAGGAAGCCAGTAAGTAGGGGATGATGTCTAACACCCCCTCTCAGCACCGGATGCTGAGTGAACTCCAAGAAGCTAGAGACGCCGTCCTCGATCAAAGATGAAAGATTGCAGAAACAGGTACCAAGAAAGCTCCACAAGCAATCTCCTTAGCAACTTAGCTACAAAAGCAACAGAACAAGCTGCCAGGTACCCCGCTCCTTTGGAAGAAAACAACCATATAGGCTGCGACGTGCTGCTCCAAATAATGGTTCCAAATCCAAGTGTAAGAACACTCCCCGAAGTCGAATGTCGTGTATCCAGCCTGGAGAAGGTATGAAAAACCTCATAATCAACCAAGATCAGATCCTGTATATAATCAATCCTGGGAGAAGCAAGGTGCTCCTCATTGGAACCCACAAAAGAAAGAGTCAATCTGCTCCAACTACTATACCAAGAGTAGCCAAATGCTGGACAAAAGCATCCTCTGAAAAGATCGGCATCGCAAGATGTAAAGACTCTGTAGAAAAGATGGGGTCCATCTGCTCAAACTCTGTACCATGAGTTGCCCAATGCTGTACATAAGTACACGCCACTGAGGTGGGCATCGCAAGATGAAAGGACTCCACATTTCCCTCTAAAAAAAGATATTGTCGGACTGATATAAGCCCAACCTGATCTTGATCCAAATCCAAAAAACTCTGGAAGTACCACTGTGCCCCAGGCACGGTTAGCAACCACAGATCCAAAGCATCCCACTGGGTTCAAAAAATCATCCTCCAAAACAATAAGCCTGCAGAATTGGTAGAGGGAGGGGCATTCTTAGAAGCATCACAAAGAGGCAGAGGTAGACTCCTCACAATGAGAAAGGGAAGCGCGACTATAAACTGCAGTGGTAACAAATGAAAAGATGCACGGGAGAAGAGAGCTTGAGCTCTTGCAAGCACACACACACACACACACACTCACAAAACCCTAAAAGAGCACACACAAGGTGAGAGGCTGAAAATCTTCTTCTTCTTCACACAACACTCAACACACCATATACAAAGATAGGAGTACACACAATATGAAAAGATACTCAACCAAATACATACTAGGGTTCTCTATAGTGTGAACCCAACTAAATGAGCTCGCGCTATAACTAGCCAGTCTGGCTGCATATCACCCATGATCTCACCAACCATGCCAGTGGTGTAAGTGTGGGGTCTATCTCCCAGGCGGGTCATCAGTGTCCACCGCCTCACTAGATGAGCTCGATATCTCAACACTCTCCCTCGAGCTCAACTCCATCTCATGTACACCAAGCGAAGCTCTGAATTTGCGGAGCTTCTCTGTATCCAACTCTAAGGTGATCTCTCCAGGTTTTGTTCCACCATATTGTGAACCCTTGGCTCCCCACTTCTATACTAACACTACAGAGTCCAGACTCACTTAGACCATACCAAACTATCTCCTATTATTTGTTCCAAGCTTCATTTTTGCTATACAATGATCCTCCACATCAAGCCACATCATACATTACACGTGCATTAGGAAAAAATTGGACTCAAAAAGAGTCCTCTAAGAAGATCCATGTCATCACTTTTCTTTAAAAAAAGAGATCATATCTTATGTTAAAACTCCCACGTGTGACATACCATTGGAAAGCCTTCGAGAAGTAGATTCGAAATCTACCACCTCCGACAAATTTGGAGTTGATATGCTCAAGTTATGCCTTCCCCACTAAAAGGTAGATTCTGTTAGAAGTCATCTCCTGTCTTTATCAGACACCAAGGCCTCTGTTGTGGGAGTGCCCACCCTGTATAGGTGTTTTCTCATTTTTCCTCACTCCTCGTATTTTTTCTCCATTTTTCCATGGTGGGGGTGGCTGCCCTATGCTGGCAGGATCACACAGAAGCTGGCCGACTGCACTCGTATGCATATGGAGCTGGCCGACTTTTTTTGTTGGGGTCGTGGAGGATTTTTTGGCTAGCCAACTGGAAGGACCCAATCATGAGGCTGGCGGCCTGCTTCTCCATTGGCCGACTGCATTTATGGGGCCATATAAAATGGCCCCATTGCCCACACATCATTGTATCATCTTTTCATTGCGGGATCTTGTGTATAGAGAAGAGTTACACGCCTATCTCTCTCCTTCTCTTGTGCTGTCTATTTTCTGCACTCTACTTGCTCTTGTGGTCTCAGATTTGGTTATCATCTCTGTTGCGTATTTTGACAAATTCCAACGATTATACCTTTTAGTGAGAAAAGGCATAACTTGAGCATATCAACTCCAAATCGATCAAAGATGGTAGATTTAAAATCTACTTTTCAAGGGCTTTCCAATGGTCTGTCATATGTGGGGGTTGGGACATAAGATGCATAATGTTCACCATGACCCCCTTTTTTCTAGAAAAGTGATGACATGGATCTTCTTAGAGGGCCCTTTTTTATGCCAATTTTTTCCTCATGGGACTTACCCCATGGGCTCTTAGCCTATTGAACATGTCTACAACAAGTTGTGGCAGACACACTCTAAGGTGATCTCTCCAAGTTTCGTTCTCTAAAACCACCACATTGTGAACCCTTGGCTCCCCACTTCTATATAACACTGCTACTCACTTAGACTGTTGCAGCAGACACACTCTAAAGTGATCTCTCCAGGTTTCATTCTCTAAAACCATCCCATTGTGAACCCTTGGCTCCCCACTTCTATACTAACACTACTACTCACTTAGACCATACCAAACTATCTCCTACTATTTGTTCCAAGTCCCATTTCTGCTGTACAATGCTCCTCTACATCAGGCCACATCATACATGACACCTAATATTGATCACGACTAACCAATCTCTTTTCGCTGTCTTCATTTCTCTCGTACTTTGAGGCTCATCATGCCCACACTGGGCAAAACATACTCACACGGGTGCATATGAAAACAATGCTCTCATAATCAGACTTGGCACATCCACCTACCCCTTCCCACCAAGTAAACTTCCCAAGCCACACAATCAGGCAAGTTCATATGACTAACTGATATCATGCAACCTCGACGTGAACCAAATACATTTCAACATTTTTCCCAACCTAAACAAGAGGAGCGTTGAGGTCATGATGGTCTCCTCACAAGCATCAAGTGTGTGCTGTATATAAACATATCTGTGATTTTCCATCATCAGCACCCTAACAGCAGGTGTAGGTAGGCTTTCATATAACAGCATGTCTACCTTCGTGTAAATGTCTCCGTACTCCCAAAATCACGTCACTACTTTTCATCAATTTTCAGGAGACAAAGACAACGCTAAGCTATGCTGAAGGCTAGCAGCCCTGTCCAGCAAATGGAGCCGATTTCTATCTCATCGTTTTACAATAATACTTCAAACAGCAAGCAAAACTGGAATCAAGCTTTATACCTTTACTTGGGGTGGTTTGATTCGACGAGCTGGGGCTTGGACTTGTACCTTGATTTGAGTTTTGACTTGATGGCGGCGGTGGAGGTGGCGGCTGTGGTGACCCAATAATAGATATGTTCAAATTTGTACAATCAGCTCCTATGGCACCTGTCAAAATAAAACACGTTCAAAGTTCAAACATCTATCTACGAGTTCAGGCGTGTGTAGTCATTGGAGAAACATCATGCATACATAAAGGCGGTATAGTTACTGACATGTTCACATACAACACAGAGGCATCATCACCACATTGGAAACATAATCTTGTGCATAAAGAAGCACTTATTGGGTCATGGGAATGGTATATGCCCTCGTTGCAAAGCAAATCTGGAGACTGTTTCTCATCTCTTTTACACATGCCCAGACACTAAACAGTTTCTGAAAGTGCTTAATGATGCCGTCGAGAAGTCTAGAAGCTCCCCGCTCAGCTGGAAAGAAGTTCTTTTAGGGGAATGTCGTCAGCTAGACCCCTTAACTTGGCAGTCTGTCAGATGTCTCCTGTTGTAGCATGTCTGGAAACAAAGGAATGAAGCCCTCTTTGGCATAAAAACTAATCACAATTTCTTTCTATTTCTTGACAGTATTTTCAAGTTGACCAAGCAAGTCCAACCTAGAGGTGAAAGTTCTGAAGCTGGTCGCTGGCAGGATCATCCGTGGAGAAAGTGGAGGAAAGTTCTGAGTTCTTCTAACTCCAACACTAGTGACTAGGGCAAGCATGTGTCAAGGATTGGAGAAGGAACCTATTGGCTTAGCTGTCTTAAGGGTCCCCCCATGGACCTTCCTCATGGGTCACTGTAATCTCATCCTTTTTTAATATATTTTCCTGTTTCTACTAAAAAATAAAAAATAAAAAAGAAATAAAGAAGCACTTATATTGGAGAGACATTATTACATGCATTAAAGAAGTCGACGCTAACACCGATGAGACATCATAAACACTTACATTGGCGAAGACAGTATCCATCTGACTTGTTAGACAGATTTATATACCCAGGGTCGCACTTGCACTCATAACTACTGGAATTACTTTCACGAGTGCATTCTCCATTCCCACAGACAGGAAGAGAGCAAACTGAAACACCAAAAAAACAGAAGTTGCAGAGTGTCAAAGACAGCATGATCATGTGATTTAAGAGAGGATATGATGTATGTCTATTAGCTTGCACATTAATAATTATGATGCATCATTAGGTGAACTTGTGATGAGCAGTGACAAGATATGGTTATTTGCACTGCTAAATGAGGTGCTTGCAGCTTAATGCATCTCTAAACACGAACACGACTGCTTTTCAGATTTGTTATATACTTTAATTAACAGTCAGAGAGGACTCTTAAAGTTTTTGAGATTAGCAGGAGTGTCATATTTAATAATTGCTAAGTTGTACTATTTAGCATTGAAAGGTGTACCACCGAATTGTGCAGAAGGTTTGTATTGACAAACAGTTAACCTGGTTAAGCAAAGGACTGTTTGATACCATCAACTCAGATATTCTAATGGGATGCCATTGACACGTTCAAAATCGCCATGGTCACTGAATGGTCTGACTCCCCCCTGCAGCTCAAAAACCACTGCAAGACTTGGCGCGGCAACCTTTCAGTGCCCATGACATCACTGAATGGGAGCTGATATACCCATACCTGCCAGCATCTTCCCCACTGTGCCCGTCGCCCCCCACAGAGGCAGGAATGGGGATCCCACTGCCCATGCCTTCTTAATCAAATGGATGATTAACCCCTTCTATTAAAAAAACCTTTGGCTATAATGATCAGAAGGATCTTTACCTTTCAAAGACTGAAAAGGCTAGGATACCCTATGCATTACAATGATTTCAAACCTTTTAATCGTGGGCAACAGTGTTCACAGAAAACATTGCTCTCTGCAAATCATTAACCTTACAGCCTGAAAATTTTTAAAAACCCAGTTGAGAATTTGCAATTTTTTGCGCTAAAATACAACTAATAACCTTACTTTTTGCAATTTTTCTTAAAATTGAGAAAAGAAAATTTGCAAGCAAAAACGAAAATGTTGCAGGTATACTGCATATAGTTTGCAGGTTTTCTGTGAACACTGGGCAAATCAAAGATACCATACGCGAGATCATGTACAGCAAAGGTTAATCTATTTGCAATTTTTGTTTACTTATTGGTGCTAATTATTATTTGGGATGGTTTTTTTCTTCATGGAGAGAAAAATTAAAGAATTTATTGGCAAGAATTTAACCCACATACCGTCAAGCGAAGTTGGAGAAGAAGCAGGAGGTGCTGGAGTGCTGCTTGAATTCGAGCAGCCCAGACTAAATGAGCCTGCAAAAGAGGCATGGAAATATACCAAAAATAAAGATAAAATAAAAATACTTCTTTAGTGTTAGAATAGAAGTCACAATTTATTTTCCTCCTTTAGATGATTTTCATTTACAAATAAACAAATAAAGAGAAATTAGTGCTCACAATTGGGGAGAACACATGGTATCCAAGAAAGTCCGAAGGGAGACTGCCAGCCCTCATCACACTGGCACTGGTACAAAGGAACTGAGGAAGAGCCCACACACTTTCCCTTCACACAATCTATTATCCCGCAAATAATAGCTGCCATTGAATTGGGCGAACAAAAACACATCAAAATTAATCAACTCATTAGACATAATCAACAGCTTCGCATGACATAAACAAATCAGCTCATTACACAATTTATCTTCTGCAACGTCGGCTACCTCTTCAACACTTCCAAATTAAAACCAAAAAATAATCTTAAATTCCACGTTGTGGGTTTTCTTCGACGCCAAATTTTTTTTACTGGGTTTTCTCTAAATCAAATCCTTAATTGTGGGTATTCTCAATATCAATTTTTCAGTTGTGGGTCTTGCTCCGCCATTGAGTACTCAAAACATTTTGCAGAATTCTCCAACAGCAATCCATTCATTGACCTTCTGAACTGTAGGTTTAGCTCAGCATTGATGATAGTTAAGTTCTATAAATGGGCTTTGAAGCATGATGCTGATTATATGCTGGAAGTGGGTTCTTAATTAAGATCAAATAAATGAGAAAGGATGTTGTATTTACAGCTGTTGAGGTCGAGCCCAGAGAGATCAAAGGCACTCTCTTCTTGGAAAGTAGAGCAGGCAGAACACGAGAAAAAGCAAGAGAGAACTATGAAGGTTAAACAGTGGTGCCAGGCCATGGCTGTAAACTCGAACTTTTGATCTGTCGCTTCTGCTAAGCAATGAAGTTGGTATCTCTCAGGCAGGATTACGAGCGTAATGAAGCTCTATCTGAGGGTAACCTTAAGGTAAAAGCTTGCGTTAATGATAGCGAAGCTCAATCTGAGGTAAATCTTCAGGACTCTCTTGAGAGGTTTGACATTAAAGTAGGGGTCTGTGGAGGTGGTTGTGGGTAGGTGTCCAAGCATTAAAGCGAACAGCATAAATTGTCCACAGCTTGTCCCTTTCCTTCAATTAATTTAATCTTAATCAATATGCCATCCAACTCTAATTAATTATAATTTGACGTAATCATGTTTTTTTTTGAGTTGTGTAACCCCTTGCGTTAAATTAAGTAATTAATTTTTATCTATCAACCCAATTTGCCATGAAATTGGCTCCAAAACCTAAAGTTTTTGCCGCCCAGAATGGTGGCTTTTCTTGTTTTCATTATATGACCCCACAATTTTAAATTTGCCTCTTTTTCCCTTGATTGTGCAAACCCGTCTTGGGTATTATTGAAGAGGGAAGTCTAAGTTCTTTCCTTTTTTTAAAGAAAAGACTAGAATTGTATTAGAAAATAGAAGCACATAAAAAATATATAAAGCTTTCTAAACGACTTCAATATCTAAATAAATAGAAAATTGAAGATGTCATTCTTTGTCGATACTCCTAGTTAGTTGGCAAATATATTGTGCTAGCTCTTCATCCCGAGTGTCCAAATTAGCAATAACTTCTTTCCCTTCAGTTATCAAGGAGGCAACATTCTCAATCGCTTCCTTGCGTCGTTGTCTACTTCTAGCATATCAGCAATTCTTTAACTCTCGAGCGCATATCAGAAAAGAAAGGCATTCCTATTTTTCCACACTATCCAAAGAAATTATGCTCTGATGATATTCCACAGTTTAGTAGAACAATCATTAGCTTCACCCAATAGGATTTCTTTCTAGTTGAGAGCGGTAGAATGGACCGGCTTGATGCACACTTGGAGGAAATCCAATATGATGGAGTTTCCATTCACAGTTAATAAAGAGGTGGGCTAAAGTTTTAGTTTTATCTTCTCCTTTACATCTGGGGACAGAGGCCTCACCCTATACCAATCTTAGCAACACGCTGGTTTATCCAAAGAGCTTTGTGGAGGATAAGCCACATGATGCATGACTTTTTAGGAGCTATTCTTTTAGACCATGTATGATGAAACTTGAATTTCCACTGACTTCTATGCTAATTAATGAACCATCTATCATTGAGTTTGACATAGAGAGAGGGAGGAGGAGGAAAGGAAGGAATGGGCAACAAATTGGATTGAAGGGACCAAATAATCGAATGAAGGAGAAGGGGGGCTCTAATCTGGATGAGATGAGCGAGGAGAGGATCCCAAAAGTTCACTCTATCTTGAATGAGGTCCAAATCCTGAGCATTTACCCTAAACATTATTTAGGATTTTAAATCTAGTAAGCCATCTTTTGTGATCGAAGTGTCAAATGTCAGCCCAAGTCCAAATGCCTTTCTTAGAAAGTGCATGAGCTCTTTTAAAGAGGTGAGGCTGGATAAAGTTTTTTTGAGTCAAAGAGAACCATATCGAGTCAAGATGAAAGATCGAGCTTTAAGTCTGAGATTTCCCACCAGACCAAGCTGGGGCTTAAGCTCATTCCACACCTACCAAAACAGCTTTAATAAGAGATCTACCATGAGCTTTAATTTGAATTGGTCCACGATACAGGGGAAGGAAGGGGAGATCCTTCCATCTCAGGAAACCCTTGATAGAATTTAGATGTGTGCACCTATTTGCTAGGATATCCCAGTCCTCCTTAGGGAAGTAGATGCTTCCAACAATCCATTTGGCTATGAGTTTGTCCTGCCAAGTCGAGGATGTTAGGCAGGCCCTGTCCTCCTTCATCCTTAGGGAGAGTACATTATCTCCAGGCCACTTTGGGGATCTTATAATTGCTAGAGTCTCTAACCCATAGAAAGTTTCTACACATAGCTTCCAAAGTCTTGAGATCATTGGTAGAGGGTCTCCAGCAAGAAAGAAACTAGATAATGGAGGGGATAAAAATGTGTCTCAAGACCACCAATCCGCTAGCTAGATTTTTTTGACATCCTTTCCATATGTCAAAACTTTTGTTGAACCTTCTTGAACACCCATTGCCATCTTTGGTTAGTTGAGACTCCAAAGCCCATAGGGATTCCAAGAAGTTTGAAGATAGAGCCTTTGGGGTTCATTTTACAACCGTGTTCTAAAAGCCAGCAGGGGGTTCTTTGAGAAGAGTTTTGATACCAGTCTTGATGTGGGTTGATGGTAGATCTTGAAGCAAAGAAAAATGTGGAGAGGCAACTTCAAAAAGAGACAATGAATTACTGATCATATACGAACCATATTGTCGGTGTCATTAGCAAATTGTTGAAGGCAAAGTTGGCCTACATTGTTGGGGAGGTGGATAACCATGAGGGATCCAGACTTGATAGCATCAGATGTCCAGTAGCCAACGATAGAGCATCTCCAACTGTGGCAAATAGGAGAGGAGCAAGAGGGCACCCTTGTCTAATTGATTTCTTAAGGTAAAAGGCATCCGATAGGTTACCATTAATGGTAACCCTAGCATGAGCATTGCCAAACAGAGTTTTTACAAGTCTAATGAATTGGTGCCTAAGACCCATGTCATGGAGGGACTGAAGAATGAAATCCCATTCCAGTTTGTCATAGGCTTTATCAAAATCAATGTTGAATAAGATGAAGTCCTGATTAGATTTTTTAGCATGTTCAAATCTTTCCCACAAGGCTGCTGGGGGAGGGGGGGTGGGAGGGTGGTTGGCGAGCATTTTTTAGCGAGCTCTTCTTAGGAATCGAGCGAGTGGATTCCAAAAAAATACCCCCCTCCATGAAGAGAGAGAGGGGCAAAGCAAGTTGGAGAGAGCAACATGACATAATTGTTTGAGAGAGAGAGGGCGATAGTGAGCTAGAGGGAGTGAACACAAAAAAAACATGTCAACATCACATCCTCTACATTGAGGTTATTGGTTCAAACTAAAATAAAACCAAGATCATTTCATGACAACTTCCAAATACAGAAATGTGAAAACTATCATCTTTCCTAATATGGGCCTCGCCTGTTCTCAGGGGTGTAGGCATAAAGTAAGTGAACTGTGTTCGTACCCTTCCGCACTTCCTCTAGTAAGACACGCTCAGACGATTCATCAATAAATCCATGGGCTCGCCATATTGTAATTAAGCCCACGGCTTTGTCCTTAACTTGAGAAATAGCATCATCATTCCCAGGAAGTGGAAAGGATGTGAGACCTTTCCATGCTTATGCACCATCTATGGTCTTCTGCTTGACTTCCACATTGGTGGCCTCCCTCTAGATACGCTCAGCAACAACTTCAATACTAACATTTGATGAGGCCATCACAAGCAAAATGAAGGAGGATTTAGGATGGTGTACTCTACTCTAAAACAAGGCTTGGTGGCAAAGGTCTATAACAAAGTGCTTTTGCCTCTATATTTATAGTAGTGGGAGAGGTGCACTCTTCTTTTTAAAAAAAATATCTTTTTTAATGTTAATAATAAAGGCATCTTTCCTTGATTTTCTACACCACAATAATAAAGGCATTTTGTAAGATTCCTCCCCCAGCCCCTCATGATGTCCAAATTCTCCCCCTGTAATCAAATCCCTCTTCAGAAATATAAAAGATCTTGTTTCTACCTGTTTTGGTCTAGAGAGAGAAAATGTTATAGAGAGAGATTATTCAGATTTTGGATATTTTTGGATGGAAAAATATCTCTTCATATTTAAATAAGTTCCCCCGAAACAGAAGTTCAAAAAGATTTTTAGAAGGTGCATTCGAAATAAATTATAATCTGTTCAAAAGGCCTTATGTTCAAAAGGCCTTATCCTAGGGGTCCAGATTTTCTGAAAATTTTAAATTAAGGTTTTGAGGGACCAATCAGATTCATCCAAATGTGTGGAGGAGATAAATGGAAGAAATAAAGAAAATCCTCCCAAAAATGAGTAAATACTCACATAAGATAAAGAGTTGACTAAGGACAAGGATATTAGTTAAAAAAGAAGAGATATTTAGTGAAATGATGAATTTTTGACACCCCAAGATGGGGATTCCCCCTCATGAAGGAGGCGCCTACTTCACATGTGTGGTGGAGTTTAAAATTATCAAAAATTGAGATATTTCATCTCTCCTCTCTCCAAATTCAAGTCTAGTTCCAAAAAGTAAGCTAAACTGACCTAAAAATGGTCAAAAATTGACCAAACTGATTTGGAAAATTCTTAAATCAATTTGCTTGGTTAGAGGCTCACTTTTTCCTATAAATAGAAGCCTCTCCCTTTGTTGAAGCTTAATAGTGTTTTTTGCACTGTTACCCTGCTTCTCCCAAGAGCCAAAAACTGTGAATTTACTCATAATTCATTAGTTTTTGACCTTCCCTCTTCTAAAGATTGGTGGCCACTCTTGTTTCAAACAAGAGTAGATCCCTCAAACCATCAAGCCAAAGGAAAGCTCTCAAATTCCTTCGTAAGTTGAAAATTCTCTCTTTTTTCTGTTCATTTTATGGTTTTTATGATTTTTGTCTTCTCTAAAATGAATATGATGTTATGTCTCATTGAAAAAAAGGCATTCCCCTCTCTTCTTTAGTAAATCCAACCATTCTTTATCCTAGATGAATGATTAATGGATAAAATCAAGTTTTTCATAATGTTTATCTTAAATGAGTAGAAAATGTTTACATTAGAATGATTTAAATACACTTGGTGAAATTCTAATTAATTTTAGAGAGTAAAAATTTAAAAAATGGTCAGCCATACAAAGGAGGTTATGGCAAAATTTTCTAAAATTGTGTAAAATAATTTTTACTTTTTTTAATTCAAAAAGAGTAATTCCCATCGTATATGTATTCTTAAAGTGTTATTTTTCATCCTAGGTATAGAAAAATGCATACTAAAAATATTTTATTAAAAAGTGTTACTTTCTTTAGAATTAAATTCTATGCATAGAAGGAAGCATATTAAAATTGTTATTTTGATTATAAAAGTGTTATTTTTATCATAAATGATTTTTATGCATAAAAGAAATTCTTTTATATTAAAAGAGTGATTTTCATCATTAATGATTTGTATGCATAAACTTATGCATAAAAGATTTTTTTTATATTAAAAGTGTGATTTTCATCATAAATGATTTTTATGCATAAATGGATGCATAAAAGAAATTCTTTTATATTAAAAGAGTGATTTTCATCATAAATGATTGTATACATAAACTTATGCATTAAAGATTTTTTTTAATATTAAAAGTGTGATTTTCATCATAAATGATTTTATTGCATAAATGGATGCATTAAAAAAATCTTTTATATTAAAAGACATTTATGATGAAAATCACTCTTTTATATTAAAAGAGTGATTTTCATCATAAATGATTGTATGCATAAAAGATTTTTTTATATTAAAAGTGTGATTTTCATCATAAATGATTTTTATACATAAATGGATGCACAAAAGAAATTCTTTTATATTAAAAGAGTGATTTTCATCATAAATGATTGTATGCATAAACTTATGCATAAAAGAATTTTTTTATATTAAAAGTGTGATTTTCATCATAAATGATTTTTATGCATAAATGGATGCATAAAAGAAATTCTTTTATATTAAAAGAGTGATTTTCATCATAAATGATTGTATGCATAAACTTATGCATAAAAGATTTTTTTATATTAAAAGTGTGATTTTCATCATAAATGATTTTTATGCATAAATAGATGCATAAAAGAAATTCCTTTATATTAAAAGAGTGATTTTCATCATAAATGATTGTATGTATAAACTTATGCATAAAAGATTTCTTTTATATTAAAAGTGTGATTTTCATCATAAATGATTTTTATGCATAAATGGATGCATAAACGAAATTCTTTTATATTAAAAGAGTGATTTTCATCATAAATGATTTGTATGCATAAACATATGCATAAAAGATTTTTTTATATTAAAAGTGTGATTTTTATCATAAATGAAATTTATGCATAAAAGAAATTGTTTTATTATAAAAGTGTGACTTTCATCATAATTGAATTTACACATAAATAGATGCATAAAAGAAAGTTTTTATTTTAAAAGAGTTATTTTTCATTGGATTTAGTTTTTATGCATGGGAAGATGCATAAGAGAATGCTTATGAAATGAATGTGGATTGATGTAGATGAATGTATGAATAATGTGGATTGACATGTGGATTGATAATGAGCTAGGAACTATCGAAAAGGCCCTTGAGTGAACAGGTGGTGAGCGTTCTGGTTGCCAATGATGCCATAAGTACACCGATGAAGGGATGATTGGAAATAAGGATTCAACCAGAGATTTTGAGGATTGTGATCAGTGACACAATGGTTTCATTAAAGGATTGTGATCAGTGACACAATGGTTTCATTAAAGGATTGTGATCAGTGACACAATGGTTTCATTAAAGGATTGTTTTAAAGATAGCTGATGCTAAGAAAAAGGTAATTTCATATTGGGTGTGTAAGTGGTGTGACTAGTTTTATGTTTGCATGAACATTCGGCTAGGGGGCTTGGGAACTCTTTTCCCTGGTACCCGAGACAAAACATAACCAAATTTCTAATTGGATCCCATCACTACAGTGGTTGGTGGGCGGTTGGCTAACCCATGGGACTGGATGGGGTTAGGCTGGATTGGTAGATCCGTAAATCGAGACTTAATTTCTGTTTAGTTCGATAGATGAAGTAAATTTCACACAAAAATTGTTCTATGGAAAAGAATCAACGGCTGTGCCTCTCAGTGAGGAAAAAAGCGTTGGTCTCTATGATCCAAGTACAGTCTTTTTCCCTGATTTGATTATGGGACTTATGGGTTCGGTCAGATAAGCTCAATTAGTTAAGGCTTTTGACTACATTAAGGAAAAGTTATCCTGGTGGAATCGCCCGTGCTTTCTAGGCAAAGGAAGTTTTTTCCGGGTTCGGTTTTGGAAAAACCGATGGATTAGTCTCTTGTCTGGATATCCATGGGTGAGGCCCCGAGTGTGGGACCCTACCCCACGCAAGAAGTGCTACTTCCGCTACTAGCACCCCTGAATTTGTTGCACGGTGGAGACAGGGATCTTACACATTTTTTGAACTTGTTTGGGAAAGAGCGAGTATGTATTGGAGCACCTTCATCCTCTCTCTTTGCTCCTCTTGTAGGATTTCAAACCCATGAATGCTCGTAACATGAATACCATTCATCACTACATGACAACATTCTACAATACTAGACCTATTTGAAAATGCACAACCCGTAGAGTGAGAGGGGGGGAGGGGGGGAGGAGAGATAGACATTGCACAATTCAACCCTCTACAATGAGGTTACTTCCACAAAGGTTACATAGGTCCCAAAATACTAGAGGTCAACTGATTGTCAATGCATTCAATTGTCTAAATTAGGGTATGTTCTCCTACGAGACACGGTATCGTAAAGCTCAAGGTCGGATATAATAGGTTGGTGGTGGATGAATATATTCTCGCTCTAGATTAAGCCTAGCACACATAAATAATGAAGTACAAGTTCTTGCATGCAAGATATGGCTTCTTCTTGGATTCTTTATCGGTAGTGCAATCATCGTAAAGAGAAATCTTGCATCTATATCCTTCCCCTGCCAGCCAACTTCCATGCTTGCTTTCTGCTAGGTTTGTTCTTAGGGTATTTGGACAATTATTACTTATCTCTATCTCGTTGTCATGACTGAATTCCAATGTGCTATGTGCACCTTCCACTAGCTTAACCAAGAGTCCATTGGTGACAAATTCCTATCCATCACATGACCATTGCACCACCGTTGATGTATCAACAATCGAGCCTCCACCACTAATGCAGCTTCATTGGGCCATACGCCACTTCTCGCGCATTGCTTTGTGCTCTCCTTGAGACGTAATGCATACATACGTTGTTGTGTGGGCAACCATGCTCTGCTCCCAATGAAATAGGCAAGACCTCTCCCTATCTGTCAAGACGTTATTTTTTTCACCAATGAACACATGCCGAACTGCATTCTACTTAGCCTGAACCTCGTCTGCCATGAAACCAAAGAAATCTGCCCTCTCACAACCATGGTTGGCCATCACTTCATTAATGCATTCCCGTAATAGACATTGGGCCTCCATATCCTCCTCTTTCATTTCATGTGTCGCAATCGTGAGAAGATCTTGCATGCTATGTGAAAACTCTAGTCATTTAAGATGTTACACAATTAGCTAGCTCTAACTACCTAAATACGCTACATTGGTAATATGCTACCTTGGATCATACATATAACAAGCCATGGTCACCCAATCTGATGTTCGTAGGGTGTGGTCAAATTGTATCCACGCAAGTCGCCAACTGGTCCATCACATTCGATTCACCAAATCCAACCCTAAAGCAGGTCCAATGGTGGACATCTTGAAAACATAGCACTTCTCACCGACGAGGATCCTTGACCCAAGTATCTACTTCCGTGGGAAAAGTCGTAAGTGCACTCTCACTTCAGAAGTGCATCCAAGACAAAGCTCTCCTTTGAAGGCCCTTATCAGGTTACAGTGATGACTGACCTCCGAAACCTTAAAATCAAATTGTTCAAATATCACAATTTACTGCCCCATCATTGCGATCTACCCCTAGCACCCTGGACACCACATGCCTTGTCCTATTAATTAGTGCCTTTGATGTGCATGAATGTGCATAATGTTGATGGAAGCCGATGTGTATCATTAATCTACTCATCGTCTCATCGAAGGGCATTACATAATAGATGTAGCAATGCACATCGCCAGAACTGAGCAATAATGGCAAAGGAGCTTTCCAAATGCATTGTTGCACTCCTCTCCAGTGGTTGGTGCCTTTAGCATGCTTCTAGTAAAATGTGATGTATTTGACACCCTGTGGTTCTTTAAACACAAGCAAAGTTCATTCACACACTTCAAACTACCTAGGCAATGGCTTCTTCGACATACTCCAGGGAAGACAATGTTAGAGCTTTGCAGCTTTGACCACTAGTGGGGATCATACTTATGCTCCATGGAGTCCATTCTTGAGCATGTTCCTGGTCGGTGGGAACTCAAATGCAATATCACCATTATATTACCTAGGAATCTCCACGACCTTGATAACCTCTTTGACATTTAACAAAATCTTTGTTAATGTGTTTCCCTTGTTCATGCTCCAAAGGTATTCCAAAATGCTCTTACCTCTCCTCTTGCAAACAGTGGATAAGCCTGATGCATCGGTTTTGTAGTTATCTTAAAAGGGGCTGCATAAATCTATCACATTCTTCTGAGTTGGAAGACCTTTGGACAGGCTATCTAAGATGGCTATTGGTTGTGGGTTTGAGTTTAATCAAGCATCAACTATTGCCGAGTAATTGGCTGAAAGAGAGTCGTCAAGTATATAAAACTCCTCCCCCTCATGATTAGAGGTTGCCTCGAGAGGGATATGCAACTCTCGGGACCCAATATTTACTATGGCTTTCAATCCATAGAATATGGACCCAATATTTACTATGGCTTTCATGCTCCAAAGCTATTCCAAAATGCTCTTACCATCTCCTCTTGCAAACAGTGGATAAGCCTGATGCATCGATTTTGTAGTTATCTTGAAAGGGGCTGCATAAATCTATCACATTCTTCTGAGTTGGAAGACCTCTGGGCAGCCGGGCTATCTAAGATGACTATTGGTTGTGGGTTTGAGTTCAATCAAGCATCAACTATTGTCGAGTAATTGGCTGAAAGAGAGTTGTCAAGTATATAAAACTCCTCCCCCTCATGATTAGAGGTTGCCTCGAGAGGGATATGCAACTCTCGGGACCCAATATTTACTATGGCCTTCAATCCATAGAATTAGTGTGGGGAGCTACTTGTTTCTGTAAAAACTTTGCACTCACGATAATTTGTCCATTATTGAAATGTAGACTCTTCTTAGAAGATGGGAATGTGATTGTATAGCTCATTGTAAAAAGGGACAAAAAAGAAGTACACAAGAATAAGAAAGAATGGCATAATAGGTAGGGAGTAAGTATTAAATAGTTATTAACACCCTTAAATAAGTTGGCCGTTTTGAATTTGACCATTTTTAAATCAATTATTATTTTTAAATAAGTTGGCGGTTTTTAATTTGACCATTTTTAAATCAATTATTATTTTTGAAAAAAATAAAAAAATGATCCTGTAACACACACACACACACACACACACACACACACACATACCAAAACTTAGCATCCCTGCATTCTCTCCCCTTTTCTCTCTCCATCACTCCTCTATCTCTCTCTCCCCTCTTCTCTCTCTCCTCTCTCTCCCTCATCGTGGCTTACAAGATGAATATCGAAAAACATAATCATTATTTAGCTATAAAAAACTCGACAAATACATTAAAGAAGTTGGCATTATGAAGTAGTGACAACATCATTACTACATCAAAGCAGTTGGCATTATGAAGTAGCACCAGCATTATTACTATGTTCAATACTTAGGAAACACACTCATTAGGCTCTACGGCGCGTAACCATTGATGGGCCCAAATTCCTAATTAGTTGCTTATTCTCATCATTGATGACTCTGCATGTCCTCCAGTAAGTAATCGTACTTGATATTATGCGCTCGAACATATATATCGTTGCAAGGTCGTTCTTCTTTGCTTTGATTATTTGCTTGAATTCCCATAATAAGTTCCTTGAAATCTCTCTAGCTTGGTACAAGTCTGGATTGTTTGAGTCCTTCTTGTACATCTCATCAAGTGCCATGTATCCTTACCATGTGGCTACCATATGTAATCCCCGATTGTAGGCATTACACGTGGCCACATGGAGTGCGTAGTGTAGCACTACGCACTCTATGTGGCAGACACATACACGTGGCTGGACGTGGCACACCACGTGTAATGTCCGCACATGGGCATTACACATGGCATCGCCATGTGGGCGTCATCCGTGTGGCCTATGCCATGTGTCATTGCACGCGACACAGGCCACGCGACGTGGCCTGCATGGCTGTGTAATGGCTTTAAAGCCGCACAGCCAGCGGAGGGCCCTCAACCCAAGCGCCCTCTCTCACCCTCAACGCACGTGTCCTCTCTCGCCCTCGCATCCCCAATGCCCCTGCTGTTCTGCCCTCAACACCCTCTCTCACCCTCAACGCTCTCTCTCTCTCTCTCTCTCTCTCTCTCTCTCTCTCTCTCTCTCTCTCTCTCTCTCTCTCTCTCTCTCTCTCTCGCACCTCAACGTCATCTCCTCACCTCTCAATGCTCTCTCTTCCCTCAACTTGCCAATCGAAGGGGTTCATCGGATTACAAGATGTGGGCATACCACAAGTGGCTACATTAAGCGAGGTAATGCCGAATATCTCTCAATTGCAGTTGACTATGGGAGCTGGTTCTTCAACACACACCGACAATCGTGTGGCTAGCAGTAGTGCCATGATTATAGAAGAATAGGATTTTGTAGTAAAAGAGAGTTTTGGCCAAGTGGTTAATTGACACATCTCCACGAATTGGGTGGAGGACCACTTGGTCGATAACCAAAACCGCCTTCCTAAAGTGCCACTTTGTTGCCTCCTTGCAAACCCGACAATCCACGTGAACAAGGATTCTATAGAGGGGTTAAGGAGAGCACATACCAATCGACAATGGCGGCATTCATTGTCTCTGAGGGACGCCTTAGCAAAGCACCCATTCCATTCGATCATCGAAGTGCAGCTAGTCATGACCTATCATTGTCACGTGAGTTTGACACGATACTAGAGGAGACCAAAGGATGGGAACACATGGTTGGGAAGATGTTTGTTGTTTGGGATGGCAGCCATCAACTCAAAGCTTGGCAAGAATGGGAGAATACCAATCGAGTTGAAAGAGAGAGGATTCCCAAGGTGAATTGCAGAGTGGGCCGATTCCTTGAGGAGGAGGAGGAGGAGGAGTTCTTATTTGTGCTGCACATGAGTAAGTGGATTGTACATTGTTTTTTTTTTGTATGAAATGAACAAACATTGTATATCTCATCATTTACCTTATTTAAAATGCATGCAAAATTTTCAAGGTCACTACCATTTATGTGCCGAACACAACGGCACATGATATATTTATGATATAGCGTGTGGGTCTTGCTGATCCACAATCATTGTATTATTAAAGTGCAATGACGCTGAACATGCATGGGACCAGAAAGTGCTTACTCATCGGGGACTTGATAGATCGAAGTGGCTAAAGCTTCCCATGGCACTCTGGTTACAATTAGGTTTCAAGGTGTGTGCACGCCTCTTTCTCAAAGCATGTTTTGATTTCGAAATATATTTCATAAATATAATGCATTGCAGTCGGTGTTTGATGCTGCATTCCAAGCCAAGATCAGTGGCTTACTTGAGCGAGGGAGTAGAGAACACCATTGAATGTAGAAATGTTCGACAAGAACTACAGGGATGCCCTCAAGGAGATGGAGGAACTTTTCACTAAGAAGGGACATAAGCTGGCACAAATTGCTAGCCCCGACGATTGTGGAAAATAGTTTTTTTTAAAGTGATCTTGTACCTGGGCTGGGGTGAAAAAGCTAGAAAATTCACTAGTCCAAGCTAGCAGAGATTGCTCGAGCACATATTTCAAATGGGGAGGAATAAGATCTCTAACTCTCTTGACGCATTAAATTCTTTTTTTAAAGTAAGTAGAAACATAATACTTGTTCACAATGTAGGAAATGTAGGCTCCTTGACATATTGGCAAGTGGCGAGTTTGCTATGAGGGACACTCAGATTCCACCATCCACCACCAATAGAGCGTTCTTCATGTGGATCCATCGTCATGTGTACTGGTTCCAATTGATCGAGTACTATTAATCCCATTTTGGATTAACAAGTATGCTCCTCCAATTGAGTACATTAATAAGTGTCATGAAACGACACTATAAAAGTTGTAAATTATGAGATATTGGCCACCCAAGGCCCAGTTAAGTAAGTTTTGGGCGCCCAAGTGTGAATAAGGGCCAAATGTATATAAGGAATTTTCACATAGTGAAAAGACACAATCCCCCTTTGTGCTATTGAGAGTTCTTCTTTGTGTCTTGAGAGAGATTGAGAGAGAGCATTCTAGCATTGTGCCTCTTATGCTTGTATGATTCATGCTTATGTCGGAGAGTGAGAGAGAGTGATTGCCTTATGTGACAGTGTGAGCAACTCTACGGTTATAGCGTGGAGGTGGATCTTGGAGTTTTGGAGCTTAACAAGTGAGCTTGGAGGCCTCAAGGGACTCAAGTTCGAAGCATTGGTAAGTGCCCTACGATAGTTGTGTTCTATTGCTCATCCTTTAGGTGAATGTATTGAGTTCCTTTTTGGAGGTGTGGTAGCCCATAACATTTTTGGCGCTGCTACTAGGGAAACATCTTTGTTTCTTCCTTCCTCTTGGAGTTTCAGCTCCCATTGCATAAGATTCATGATTGCCTTTGCATTCTAGTAGTGCATTATGTAGGAAATGAATGGATAAGATTTGTGTAAAAGTAAAAAATCATGAGAAATTGGTTGTGTTTGTTGTGTATATGTGTGGTGGAGTGGTCTTAGAATAGAGCTTCACTATTTTTTCTAGTTAATTTTGATATTTGCATCACTGGAAGCATCAACATGAACAAGAAGGTTGGTGTTCTATTTTTTTTCTTTACCAAAAATTCACAAAAATCTAAAAAATAAGGAGCCATTGACTGTGCCTTGAACTTGTATTCCACTCCTTAGAAGTGGCACAATCATTTTGGGAACTGTTGAATAAGTATTTTGCACCCATAATCACATTAGTTGACGTGGAAAGTTCTCACGTGAAACTGCAAGAAAATGTTCACACCGTGAACCATTTTCTGTAACTTCACACTGTGAACTGCTCCCGACATCAACGCTGCGATTAACGCTACAAATCACAGGATTACCTTGCCAAAAATAGGTTATCCTAACACCTCTAACGCCACGAGGTCTGACAAAATTAAGAACCGTGAGTGCAGAAATTTGTTCACGACGTGAACCATTTTAGAAACTTTCATGGCATGAACCATTTTTTGTTCATGACATGAACCCATTATTTTCCACATGACATGAAACCTTATCTTTTCATGGCATGAACTTTTTCTTGCAATCTCATGGCTTAGTCCAATCCAACACACTAGCTTGGTATAGTCAGGTTAAGGCTACAAATGTATGGAAAGGATCGATACCCACAATAAGGTAACGAGGAATTCTGATCTCAAGAGGGAAAAAATTTAAACACGTGAAAGTGCAGAAATGCGTTCACGACGTGAACTATTTTTTGACACTTCACATCGTGAATTGTTCTCTACAATCTCACGGCCTCTCAGAAACAGATCGACAGAATCTAATCAAAACATACTTGGGTCATCAAAGTAGCTTATCAAATCATACATACATTTATCAAATCATACATACATGCACTTAAGATCTGGAAAGCTCATCGGAGACGATCTTACACCAGACGATAGTGCATCAAATCACCCAGGATCTTCCTATAAAAAAAGTGTGGGTTCAGGCCATTCAGTAAGCACTCACTTGAGTGTCTTAAGGAATCTGACCACTGTTGAAACTAGTAGTGAAGAATCCATGGAAGAAGGGCTGAGGTACTCTTGGGAAAGAGGAGAAACCACCCTTCCCAACCAGATCCAGTGGTATCATTGATATCGCCCGGGGATTTTTTGGTCTCCAAACCACCCTAGACCAAGAAACGCAATCTGCGGGGCGGGCATGAGTCTGTCAACCAGCGCACTGGACTTGGTCCAGGGCAAGAAGTGCCCATCCATGTCAAATTCTAGGCTATCGAACACCGGCACCTCCTGAATGAGATGGGACATGGAAAGTGCGGCCAGGACGGGCAAGTATTCTTCCCCACCTTAGAGGAAGTAGAGTTAGATCTAAAAAGGATCGAGGTGGAACGATAATTATTACGAGAATTGAGCTTAAGGAAACAAGAGCTCGATACTCGAAGGGTGAGAGCTAAACAAAAGGAGATGGGAGGTCTAAACCTACTCTAATCAAGGGGTAAGGAGCCAAAATTAGTTATGTGGGAAGAAGTGAGGGAGAAATTCCAAACTTAGAACCCATCACGGAAGAGCCCAGAGTTGAGGAAGGGTTTATAACCCTAGAAGAAGAGGATAATCTAGCAAGAGCACCGGGTGAAGTGGAGGACCGTCTGTACACCAAAAAAGATATTAAGCAGATGATCAATCATCCTACGTTCCTACAGGACATGGAACTTTTAATTATGCAAAGGCGTATAGAGGCAACTAATGATGAGCCACACCAAGGTGTAGTGGTGGCAGAACCATCCCATGAACCGGATATACCTAGAAGAGCCAACACAAGAAGAGGACGAGGTGTAGGTAGGGGGGAGCAATTCCTCACAGACCAAGGGTGGATTGGTCTGTGAGGAAGAAGAGGACGAGGTGTAGGTAGGGGGGAGCAATTCCTCACCAACCATTGATCTTAATGCAGCCACAAGGACGGATTTGTTGAATATGGCTGCCGAAATAGGCTGAGGAATGGTCAAGGAACTAGGCACTGATCTAGAATCCCGACCCTCCTAGATGAAGCCACACATCATTTCCAAACTCATCCAAAAATTCTATGGGGACATAGATCCTATTCAACATGAGGAGATTTTTGAATACACATGAGAAACTTGCAGGCCTGTCAGTGATGTGACAATGATCCATGCTTTCTCACTGACCGTGGAAGGGAAAGCGCATCAGTGGTTCCGAACCCTCAAACTTGAGGATAAGGTTAACTTCACACGACTCAAGAATGTGTTTGTGCCCAGCTTTGCAAAGTGGTGATAGATTAAGCCCTGTAGCACAACTACACAATATCAAACAAAAGGAAATGGAATCGATGAGAGACCATGTGTCTCGACTTGAGCACACTTAAATTTAAGGTGCAAACTATGGGAGAGGTTAACTGTCGCGAGTTATTGCCTTGCTTCCGGAGAGGAGTTAGAGACCACAAGATGCATGATTATCTGGTACTAGCCCCGACTAGCCACTCTAGATGCATGATTATCTGGTACTAGCCCCGACCAGCCACTCTAGATGCATGATTATCTGGTACTAGCCCCGACCAGCCACTCTAGATGCATGATTATCTGGTACTAGCCCCGACCAGCCACTCTAGATGCATGTTGCAAACTGGCAATTGAATATGAAGATAATATGCTGCAAACTACCACAACCAGAAGATGTTAGAATATCTTCGACAACAACGACTTCTCGTGTCTCGAGTCAAGAGATTGGAACTCGGATCAAGAAAGTCGGAAACATGACTATGGATGAGCTTAGTAACGTAATACTAGAGAAATTGAAGGTAAAGGAGGTAAGAGAAACATCTGGGCATGGGCATAACCATCTTTACCCCTGTAGGGAAGTGGTGTGGTACCGAAAGTCCACAATTAAGAGCAAGGGCATTACTCTATTGTGCACACTGTGTAAAATTAGGGAATCATGACACTTCAATGTATAGATATCCAAGGTTCCAAATTGTTGCACAACTGCCGACACCTAGAGCTCCATTGGCTTTACCAGCACCACATGGGTAAATTGCTGTAGCTGCAGGACACCCCAACTCTTCCTATTTGCCTAGGGGGATGTTCCGGGTACAGGACACTTCACCTCTACCTTCACCTCTACCCCACAACCACCAGTTCTACCACCACAACCACCACACAGACTAAAATCAACCGAGTATTGATTGAAGAAAACCCGAGTCGTCAAGATACCAATTAATCAATTGGGACGTTATCACAAAAGTGATGACATAAATGCTACAATCCCAATTCATCATGGTGGGTACCAGGCACTGTGGATGGTGGGGTGGGGGTTAGCATCATCATCATAAAACATTGCTGGGAAAACTAGGGAAAACTGGATCTAAAAAGGGTATTTCTAATCGTTAAAATGGCTAACGGAACATCTTCAAGACCCATTGGACTTTTGGAGAATGTGAAACTTAAGCTCTTTACATTTTTCTACCAGCATATATTTGTGGTAATGGACTTTCTATGCTAACCTGGCTCATATGACATAATATTGGGGAGACCCTTCATGAGGGAGCCCAAATTGGTGTGTGATTGGGCCTTAGATCATGTGTATGTTCGTAGGGATTCACAAATTTTAAAGATAGATCTGAGAACGTGGAAAGCACACCCCATGGAAGGGAAATTGTTCGGTAATGATTCGGTCACAAACGGAGCGGACCACATCTGTACAAATATGCCAACCCACGGTGGAAATTTATAAGGAAGAACAAGAAACGGAAATGTATGCATCACTTCCTTCTCCAGACTTCAATGAAAATTGGATGCATGTGCTAGCTACCATAGATGTGATGCAACCCAGGGGGATCCAATATGTGGAATCGGGAACTGTCCCTACTAACTACGACCTTTGTCTGTATGGTTAATTGGCAAACCATTGATGAAGAATCAGAAGAGGAGGCCTCTAGCATAGAAGGGACCATAACACAAGGACGTACCAATGTTCAATGCCTCAGAAGATGGCAAAAATAGAAACGATATATTGCCCGATGAAGTGCCCTATTACGAAGAAAACCAATGGATGCCTAGTGGCTGAGATACCTCGAAGCCACTAAGGTACACGATGAGTTTTCTAAGGATTGGGGTGAGAAATTGAGTGTAAGATATCACTGGAGGGAAAACACAAGGAGAAAGTCACCCTTCAAGAGCCAAAAACACGTAAGCTTATGAAAGCTGGGAGTCAAAAATGGAACAAAGGTTTGGTAGAAGTCGAGCGTGAGGCTAAAAAGTCATGGCTAAAACAAAAAGCGAGAATGAGGATAAACCAAACTTGCTCTCAGTAGAGCAGACCCACTTCAAAACCTACACTGTTGATGAACGGAAAGTGGTCCGATGATTGATGGCAACAAGGGTCAAGGAGGATGGGCTATCCACTTCATACGATGGCCCAGCGCGAAAGTTAAGGAAGTTGATATTGTGGGACAAGGGGAGGAAGCCAGACCCATATACATTACTAATAAGGACTTCAACTGAAGAAGATGAACTCGTTGCCCTCCTTAAGGAATTTAAGGATTGTTTCTCCTTGAATTACAAGGAGATGAAGGACTTCAACTAAAGAAGATGAGCTCGTTGCCCTCCTTAAGGAATTTAAGGACTGTTTCTCCTTGAATTACAAGGAGATGAAGGGTGTACCACTTGAGGTAGTGCAACATACTATTCCAATCATGGAAGAATCAAGACCAACTAGGCAGAAACCATACCAGATGAATCCTAAGTATGCGACAATTGTAAAGGAGGAAATAGATAAACTCATTGCCTGCGGATTTCATCTATGAGATATAACACACAGATTGGTTGCCACCAATCGTAATAGTGCCAAAAAAGAATGGAAAACTTAGGGTATATGTTGATCTTAAAAAGGTCAATCCAGCTACTACGAAAGATCATTATCCATTACCCTATACGGAACATATTTTGGAGAGGGTGGCTGGTGAAGAAGCTTACAGCTTATTGGACGGATTTTTCAGCTACAATCAGGTGTCAATAGCACCAGAAGACCAACATAAGACAGCTTTCAATACAATATGGGAAACATTTGCATACAAAGTCATGCCCTTCGGTCTCACCAATGCCCCAGCAACATTCCAACGATTGATGTGCATATCCTTTAAAGATGCCTTTGCAGCAGAAGTGGTTGGAGGTACTCATCATTGATGATCTGTGTGCACACTCTCGATGGGTGGATCATATGGCTTGCTTAAGGAAGGTGTTCAAGCGATGTCGTTATATCGTATGTCCCTAAATCTTTTAAAGTGTCAATTCTGGGTTAAACATGGTGTAATATTGGGACACATTGTCTCAAAGAACAGTATATCCATGGATGATAGCAAGGTCAAGTTAATATTGGAGCTCTAAGACCCCCCTATTGGGACCTCATATTTCATGTGCATATTGATGCATCAAACTTTGCTATTGGATGTGTACTAGCCCAGCCCGATGAGTTCAAATTAGACTATCCAATCTACTTTTCTAGTCGTCAATTAAATAATGCAAAGGTGAATTACACCCCACCACAAAGAGAGAAGGATTGGCTATGGTTTACGTTGTCAAGAAGTATTGACATTACCTATTGGCCGACAAATTCGTATTCTTTGTAGACCATCAAGACTTATTATACTTGGTGAATAAACCTTGCACCATGGAAAGAATCACATGCTGGTTGCTCTTACTATTGGAATTCGACTTTACAGTTACGGTAAGGAAAGGGACATAGCATGTGTTAGCCAATCGTATGTTAAGAATTCCAAATGGGGAACCAACACTAGTATTGAAGACGATCTCCTTGATGCTTGTTTGTTCAAATTGGACATGGTACCTGAATGGAGCAAGGAGATATCTGATTATCTAGCTCATGGTTTTCCAGCAAGAAACACCCTTGAAGAAAAATAAAATGCAACAGCTTATCAAGCTTACTGCACCTTATCAATTAATTGCGAGAGAATTATATAAGCTGGGTAAAGACAATGTCCTAAGAAGATGTGTGCGAGAAGATGAGTTCGTCACTCACAATATTGGATGAAGCTCATTCAGGGATAGCAGGAGGGCATTTTGCAGGGAAAATCACGGCTCGCAAGGTACTCCAAGCAGGATTATGGTGGCCTACATTATTTGGAGACGCCATAGAATTTGTTAAAAGGTGTGAAGAATGTCAGCGCTTTGCTATCCCACAATAAAGAGACAAGATGTCACTCACCTCTATTATTGTAAAGACAACCCTTCGAAAAATGGGAGTAGATTTTGTTGGACATATTAGTCCTGCGGCACATCCATCACAAGCCCAATATGTGATCATGGCCAAGGACTATTTCACCAAATAGGCAGAAGCCAGAGCCTCGAAGCGAGCTAATGTATGAACAACAGAAAAATTCTTATATGAGCAAATTATTTCGAGATTCGACTGCCTATTAGAATTAGTTAGTGATCGCGGCTCACATTTTATTAATGAGGTGATTAATCATTTAGTTTTGCTGGATTCTTAGTAGTCCATCGAAAATCATCATCTTATTACCCCCAGGCTAATGGTCAAGCAGAGAGCATAAACAAAATTTTGTATACTATCTTGACGAAAACCTTGGAAGCAAGTTGAATGGACTCGAAACATAAGTTGACAGTGGCCCTATGGGCATACCAAACATCATATAGGGTAGCAACGGGATACACTCCCTTCCATCTAGCTTATAGTGTTGAGGCAGTGATGCCTATGAAATACCTAGTTCCGAGCTTAAGGATTGTAGTACAGGAATGTGTGACGGAGAATGAATTAGCTGAAAGGCTAATCTATTTAGAGAAGCTTGATGAGACCAAGCTAATTGCATCCCATGGACTCATGGTCAAGAAATTATGCAGAAAGCTTGGTTCGACAAAAATTTGAAACAAAAAGAACTGGAAACGGGGGACCTTTTCCTCATGTATGGTGTAAGAAGCACCATGAAAAAGAAACTCAAATACAAAGGCTTAGTACCCTTCTGAGTGTCTGAGATCACACCTCAGGGGTCGGTTAGAATTGAGACAATTAACGGCGTATAGATGGAGGGTTACGCCAATGGGAGCAAACTCAAAAAATATTTTGGACCACTGACCTAAGAGATACTCTTGCAAGAACATCTCTTAAAGCAATAAAAAGAGCTTGCAAAGGAAAAAATCCAGCAAGCTCAAGAAGAGGCAAAGTCAAGGGAGGCCAAAGTTAAACAATTACTCTAAAAGAGAATGCTACATGTCAACATGGCTTCCTTGACTCTCTTGGATGAAGAAGATTTGAACATTGAGCTAGCACGACTCAGGGTGGAACTCTCTACAGCTAAATGCCATGCAACGAGCATTGCACTAATAGATACAGGATCAAGTCATAACTTGATCTCATATGAGACATGGGTAGCCTTAGATAGACCACACCTTGAACCCCCACCAATGCACAAGTACACAATGTGCACTTAATAACTACGAAAGTTGAGGGATTTTTAAGTGTTAACATTTCCATCAGAAATAATTTCTTGGCTGGAAAGGTGTTCGTCATGCCTACAAGTTCCATGGAAGAGGAAATGATCCTAGGATGATCCTGGATTTGCGCCAACAAATGAACACTGTTGAACAGGGAGACAGTGTCATGTCCATACCCTTATGGAGCCTGACAAACACAGGGAAACAGGTCATGATTTAGGAAATAACGACACCGAGCACAATATCAACTCATAAAACAAGAAAGGCATCAGTGCCACAAACCCTACACAAACAATATGCAAAGTCACAAGGTACATAGCAATGGGTGTCCAAGGTTCAACTCAGAAACTAGTCTCATAAGAAGGAGAAGGAGGTTAATATGGATACAATAAGAAAGATTAAAAAAGGGGCCAAAAATTAGAATTGGCCTTTACAAGTAGGTTGGTAGTACTCTAGACATACAACACCCCACAAGGCATTCATAAGCAATGAGTCCAAAAGGATTTACTACTGGCATAAGGATACTATCAAGAAAATATGGCAGTGTGGGTGCCCAGACCCCGCTTAGTGGCCACTGTCACAAACTGTTCTTCTGATAACAAAAGAAAGGGTAGTAAAAGCATGTAGCACAAAATCACAACTAAAACCAATGCTAAAACTGCACAAACATTGGTATGGAGGAAGAAGACAACTCAACAAGATGGGTTGAGGGTTGCCAAAGCAATGTCAGTAACCACTTTGATCAAAGAACTGAACAAGGACCCTAAAGGTAGAAACAAAGAAGTTTAGCAAAGGGACACGAATAAAAGCCCCCAACCACAGGACCTAGTAATAAAATTGTTCAGTTGAGTGGAAAGAAGAATAAAAAACTCCCACATGGAGCTAAAACGCCTGCAGCAATACTTACCCAGAAGTGCCAAGGTGTCACCTTGGTTTTCATGACAATAAAAGATGAAGGTATCTGTTTGTTGCACAATGGATACAAGGTGAAACTGGGTATCATTCACCCATTTAATGCATGTTTGAATGACCGAGCATTAAAAAGAAAAAGAAGAAGAAGAAGAAGGTATCAATCTTGCACACTCATGATCCAAAAAGGTTCATGATCCAAAAAGAAGGTATCAATCTTGCACACTCATGATCCAAAAAGGTTCATGCCGTGAACTGGTTCAAAACACTTCACGGTGTGAACTGGTTTGAAATGCTTCACGTCGTGAAATGGTCACTTCCCTCACGAGTCAATCATAATATGCCACGTGGCATTCTTCATTAAGGTAGCTGCCCAGTCCGACGGCTATGCTATAAATTCAAAAAATCTTTCCTTTTTCATGATTTTGCATCGATCATGCATCGCCTTCCCCGGTTCTTCCAACTCTAATCGACATTCACCCATTCAGATGGGAGCTTGGACCTTTTGTTGTTTTCTTTTCTTATTCTTATTTCCTTTTTCTTTCAATCAATATCGTGCTCTTTGACAGCATCTGCATTATCATCACCCAAATTCTGTGTTTTTTCTAAAAACTCCCCTTGTGGTATCATCACTTGCACTCATGAATCTTTTGGGTAGACAGAAACATAAAAACGTAAACATCACAAAAACCAGCAAATTCACGAAACTGCCACGAAAATGTAGTTTCACAGAACAATAAAAAGCTACAATTTCATGGTTCCAAAAAATCTCACGGGATTCCATCGCACGGAACTCCCTTTCACATAACAAATTCTCACGGGATTCCGTCTCACGCCCTTTCACATCTTTAACTTTTACAAGCAAACTCTCACGAGATTCCATCTCATGGAACTCCCTTTCACGTCTTTAACTTTTACAAGCAAACTCTCACGAGATTCCGTCTCACGGAACTCCCTTTCACGTCTTTAACTTTTACAAGCAAACTCTCATGAGATTCTGTCTCACGGAACTCCCTTTCACGTCTTTAACTTTTACAAGCAAACTCTCACGAGATTCTGTCTCACGGAACTCTCTTTCATGTTGTTAGGTATTTTTTGGTAATATTTTCTTGGCATATGTACACACTCTTGCATGGCATTTACAAATAAAGGGTGTCCATCTCCAAGGGCCAAAGGGAGTATAAGGCCACATGTGAACGGATCTAACAAAAATATGCAATGTGTACAGTTAGTTATTGGTTTACCTTGATAAATAAGAAATGGAAGGAGTGTGAGATGAGAATCAGTTTCACAAGGCAGGTTTTAGCACTATCATATGTGGACAAGGATGTTGACAAATAATGTGAGCATGCAAGCTCTATTTCTTTAAAAAAACTGGATAGGGACCCGTTAGAGGAGGTCAGCTACAGTACCGGTCCTTGGCATTTCATGGGAAACAAGGTATTTGTGGTCCACAAGATGTTATTAAGGTGCAAAGTCTTCCTTGAATGCAAGAGTCACCATGGAATTAAATACAAGGCTTGCTAAAAATAGAAGGTGGCCTTGGATGGTTTCAAAAATTCCTCAACTAGCCTCAAAATTCAAAAGGGCGCCGCGTGAAGGTGGGGTGAGCTCTCTGACATACGTTGGAGTATTAAGAATAAATAATGCTCTTGGGTTGAACGGGCAGCGCATGCTGGTGTATAAGAAGAGGAGAGGGTACCCGCAGCAAAGGAGCTCTAAGCCCAGCCCTTGTGTGAAGAGAAGCTGCGTAGCTGTGCGTAGCAGAGTGTGTGAGAGAAGCGCTGCACTCTACATAGGTGTGTAGGAGGGGAGCTGTAGCTTTCAGAGTGGGTGAAAGGGAGAACTCGCCATTTTTATGCGCAGTACATGTGCGCAGCCAGGTGTGTATAAGAGATAGCCTGTATAGCCAGTGTGATAGTGAGAGCTCGACTCTCTGATGCTCTCAGAGGGTGCGCAGCCCATGTGTGAGAGGAAGCTTGCGTTCTGTAGTTCTCAGAGAGCAGCGCAGCCTCTGTGTTAAGAGAAGGCGTGGTTCTGTAGTTCTCAATGATGTGCGCAGCACTCTCTATTGTTGTAGGAGAGTAGCTGTAGTAGAGAAGGCGTGGTTTTGTATCTCTCAGAGAGGAGAGTTGCTGTAGTGTTATAGAGTGTGTGGGAGGGCTCAGCTCTAAGATTCTCAGAAAGCTACGCAATACATAGAGGGGGAGCTCATTGCTTTAATGCTCTCAAGAAGCTGCGCAATACATGTGCGCAGCCCTTGTATGTAGAGAGGAGGAAATGAAGCCTTGTGTAGTTTCCAGTGGTAAGGAGAGCTCGCATCTTAAATGCTCTAAGTGCAGCCAATGTGTGTGAGAAGGCGCAGACTTCCAAGTGTGAAAGCCCGTGTGTTTTTTTCCTGGTGTGTGAGAAGCTGCTCTCTGTGTTTGAGAGAGAAAGGAGACGAGCTCGTTGTCTTTGAAGAGAAGTACCCTCAGAACAGCCCACGGCACTCCAGTTTGGGAGGGGAGGAGAAGCTGCAATGCTACTTGTATGAATAAAGAGAAGGTGCCACGCCTTGAGAGTGCGGCTCTCTGTCATGATGACAGCCCATGCAATGTAAGTGACGGGGCTGGCCAGCTTTTTTGTTCTCTTTTTTGTGAAATAACTCCTATATATATGAGGAATCACCAGTTTGTGGCATTGGAAAACCCATGTATATGATAACCAAGTCTCTGATTTTGTGGAAAGCTCATGTGTATGAGAAAGACAGCCCTCTGGTTTTGTTTGAGAGAACATGTATGTATGGTGGTGTGCTTCTTCAACAGACAGACTGAAGACCATAAAGTGATTGTGCCTCCTAGTCACACACTGCTTGCCAGGTTGGGAGAATTGAAGTTCCTTACTGATGTTGTCTTTTCTTGGGAAACTGAAGTATTGCAGAAAGCTCATACTTGATGGAATGTAACCTTGTTATGTCAAGCGGTTCTCTCACCATTTCTCTGTGGTGATCATTTTGATTATGGCTGTGAGCCTATTTCATAATAAGGGTGCACCCCTATATGCATATGTATCAATTGAGTAAAGGGTGGCAGATGTTGATGTGCCCATCTCCCCTTGCATGTCTTGATCAAATGTGTGTAGGCTACCTCCAGCTACTTAGAAAATTGAATGAGGGTAGAAATAAGGTTTCATGCTTAAGATGTTAAATGTTGTGTCAGCTCACTGAGTAGCTGACTGGTGCCCCTTTTTCTTGATGTTGGTGTGTACTCCGAACTGTGGAAAGGCATTTCTATAGAGGTGTTCCGTGTTTCTCCGCCTCCCTTCATAGTTTTTGGTGCCCCCACTGAGGAGCATTCCAAGAACCTTCAGTTTACAAGACTAAAAACATGTGCATGTGATTAATCTCAGTGAATGACTGCTATGCCAGGACAGTTGTGTGATAGATGCCTTCTAAAATTGTGCTATATTACCTTGATTTGATAGCCAACTGAAGTATGGTTTGCAGGCTGAAATTCTTGGGATTGGTGCCGTTTCACAGTTGATGTGTTGCCTAAAAATTCTGGTAGAATTGGGAAATTAGCCAGTCGTGCCTCTTGGGAGTTGGATGGCCACTCTCAATGGATAATCACAATGGACCTCAATTTACTCCCTTCCATTTTACCCAAAGAATTCAGATAAATGTTCATGTGGACAGAAAAATTTTCTTTCAACAGCGTATGGCATATATGTTTGGGCCAGAAAGACTGAGGGAAATATTGGAGTCTCCTTTGCCGGTGGTAATTCCCATGATTAACTATGCAAATTCGTTTGATGTGCATGTGTTCATCCTCTTCTAAACCTGAAGTGTTTTGAAGTCTTCTTCTGAGAATTGATTTAGTAGAAGGTTTTGTTTTTGCATCTGTGTCAAAAGGGTTTTTTTTGGGTAACAATGGCTTTCCCTTATCCAGAGTTTCATGGAAAAAATGATGAGAGTGTGGAAGAGTTCTTAGAAAACATGGAAGTTGCGTGCATAAGCAACCATATCCAGATACCCGCTCAAATGTTACGCCTTTTGCAAATCTGTTTGAAGGGTGATGCACGGAGCTGGTGTAAGGGTTATGAGGAGGAGTTGCAGAGGACTGATCCACCTATGCCATTGACATGGGATAATGTCCGACAAGCTTTAACAGCACAGTTTGTGAAGGTGAAAGATCCAGACAAAGTTTGGCATGAAATACAAGAATTGAGACAAAGAAAAGCGGAGCCCATTGAGGATTACATCAAGAAGTTTTCCATATTATGGGAGAGCTTGTGTCAAGCCTTGCAGCCACAAGTGCCCCCACCAGATATGATGAAGAAGGATCGGTTCTTGGTTGGCCTCAAGGAAAACCTACGTTGGAGGGTAGAATTGAAGAAGCCAAGAACATACGAGGATGCATTGGAGGTGGCAAGGAACAAAGAGTGGAAGTTGAATAGACTAACTCAATTGGGAGTGAGCTCACTACCCATGGTGTCAGAAATGAAGCAAATGGATTCCATGCAAAGTCGGGTTCCAGAGGAGGTTCATCCGGCAGATGCGGTTTCAGTAACTACTCAAGTTGTGCCAGCGATGGTCACTACTGCAGCACAAGATGATGAACTGAGGCAGGACTTGAGGCAAGTGGTTGATTTAATGAAGAATCTTAGCCTAAATATGTTAAGCAATGTGGGAAATAATCGAGGTCGTGTGAGACTTGCAAATCAGCCAGGAGGTGAAGGACAACCAAAGAATGGTTTTGGTGGACAGAATAACGGCAGGGGTTGGAGGCAGTTGCCCACATGCTATAACTGTGGAGAGCTTGGCCACATCAGCCCACAATGTGATAAACCACCAAGAATGGGTGGAGATATGTATCCATTGCCTGCACAGTTGCCGAACCGGTCAAATGATTATGGCATAGAGATTAAGGGTGAGGCAGGACCTAGTGGATTGACCAAGGAGGACAAGGGAAAGACAAAAGTGTTAAGTGTGGTCACCTTGGAGAAGGCAGCAATGTTGGAAGATACATTAGTAATGCCTATTGGGAAGAGAACCACAGAGGATAAAGAAGGAAGAAATGAAGCAGGTCCCAGTAGGAAGAAAGGGAAGAGTCATGAGGGTGAAGATGTGAAAGCTAAAAAGAAAAGGAGAGCCCGCCGAAAATTTCACGTCTCAGATTTTCCACTAGGGGAAGGGCAGGATAGCTATGACTTGAAACAGGACCTGAGCAGTAGGAAGGCAGACGTGACCTTTGGACAACTAGTGGAGATGATACCGAAGCTGAAGCGCCAATGGAAGAAACTAGTCAGCCCGCTGGGGAAGGAACCCAACAGAGGGTCAGTAAGAGTGTTGGCCATTGATGAGTCTTCAGACATTTGTCCCATAGTAGATGTCTGGCACAAGAGGAAGAATCTTGGGCAGGGATACGTGGATGGTGGTGCACAAATTTGTGTAATCACTCAAACATGTGTAGAAAAGATGGGCCTGACGGTAGAAGGAGTTTCAGGATTCCGCATACGACTGGCAAATCATCAAAAGATCAAGTGTCTAGGGGTAGTGAAGAGCTTGGAAATCGAAGCTTATGTAGTCAAAACGGTAGTAGATTTTCATGTAATGCCAGCAGGATTAGGGGCTTATCCTATCATCCTTGGAAGACCATGGCTACGCGCAGTGCGGGCCGTTCAAGATTGGAGACACGGTACAATCAGCTTATATGGGGAGACAGGGGGCAAAAGATTATTTGACATGAGTAGCAGGAAGCCACTAGATGAAGATTATGAAGAGGGGGAGAATTCAAGTAGTGAAGAGTCTTCCACTGTGTCAGATGGGGACAGTGGCACCACCACTAGTAGTGAGGGAGAGGTAAATGTGGCATTTCTGATGGTGGACAGGATCCTTGAACAGACCAGCATAGTCGCATCCATGAAAGGGATTGAAGATGAGTCCAAGGGCCCATATGAGGTGATTGAAGAGCTAATGCAACCCCAGGTGAAGCCACACGAGAAACACGAATTGATGGCCAGGATGATTAGCACAGATCTCTCAGTCGTAGAGAAGGAGAAGTATTTAAAGATGCTGTCAACATATCCAGATTTATTCATCACATCGTATGAAGAAGTTCGGGGCTTCAAAGGAGAAGATTTGCACATAGAGCTAAAGGAAGGAGCCAAGCCAGTACGTCAAAGATTAAGGAGAATGGGTCCAGAACAGATGAAGGCTTTGCGAGAAGAGGTGGACAAACTACTAAAGGCTGGTTTTATATGCCCTGTGGAAACAACAGAGTGGGTAAGCCCAGTCGTGGTCACTCCAAAAAAGGACGGGAAATGGAGGGTTTGTGTGGATTTCAAACCTTTGAATGCAGCTACAAAGAAGGATCCATACCCACTACCTTTCATTGATCAAATCCTGGATTCAGTGGCGGGTCATGAAAGATACAGTGTGTGTGATGGGTTTTCAGGCTATTTCCAGTTGAAGATTGCTCCAGAGGATCAGAAGAAAACTACTTTCATTACGCCATGGGGCTGCTTTTGCTATACAGTACTACCATTTGGGCTAACAAATGGTCCAGCTCACTATCAAAAGAGAGCAAATTGGGCGCTTCTGCCATTCATTGGAAAATGTGTACAGGATTTCATTGATGATTTTTGTGTCTACAGCACACGCATGGATCACTGTGAGAAGCTGGAGATGGTGCTGGAACGATATAATGATTGTGGTGGCCAACTCAATCCCAAGAAGTGTTTCTTTGCAAAACCAAGGGTAAAATTGTTGGGTCATATGGTGTCAGAAAATGGCATTGAGGCTGATCCAGACAAGGTCAAGGCAATCATGCTTCTTCCTTCTCCAGAGTCTACAAAACAGTTGGCAACATTCATTCAGAAGGTAAAGTACATGTCAAGATTCATTTCATTGTCCTCACAGCTTTTATATCCATTACAACAGGTGGCAAAGCACGATCCTTTGCAATGGGATGACAAGTGTGAAGAGGAGTTTCGGAGAGTCAAAGAAGTCTTAGGGGAGATGACAGCGGTGCAGGCTCCAAATTGGGAACAGGTTTTTTATGTGAATCCTTCAGTAGGAGAGGATGCTATTGGTGCTATGTTGCTACAAAAAGGGAAGGGGAGCCAATATATGCACCTCGTCTATTATGCTAGTAGGGTAAAGTCAGTAGTAGAGAGGGGACTGTCAGAAATAGAGCTGGTGATGGTAAGTGTGGTGTTTGCTTGCCGACGGTTTCGCCAATATCTTTTGACAAAGCCATTTGTATTCCTAACTAGTTACACATTCTTGCCTCAGCTCATCAATGGTGTAAACATGTCTAAGGCAGTGAAAAAGTGGGTGATTGTTCGAGTTCTCTTTCTTGGTGGAAGAAAGCAACAGAGCTACTTTGGCAGACTTGTTAACTTATAAGGAAAACCCTCTGCTTGTCAAAGAGGAAAGTGTTAGAAAGGTAGAAAATGTGGCAGAAATAAGCAATGCTCATGTTTTGTTCTTTGATGGTTCATACAGGAAGAGCCATGATGCAGCTTTTGGTGGTATAGCTCTTTATGACCAGCAAGGTAAGCTGGTTTGTAAAAAGGGATTCAAAGTTGATGCTCATACTAACAATGAAGCAGAGTATTCTACATTGGAAGCAAGGCTAAACATTTGCATTAAGCATGGTGTAAAGAGGCTATGCATAAGAGGTGATTCTCTACTGGTGGTAAAGCAAATACTAGGAGTATGGAAGAGCAAAAACCCTGCATTGAGGAACAAATGTTTCAAGATCAAGAGCTTGTTGAAGGAGTTTGAAGCATGGGGCATTCGGCATGTGGAGCGTTCTCTTAATATAGAAGCACATGAAGCAGCACAGGGAATGATTGGCGAGCTATATGTATTAAAAGCAGATCTGCCACTTTATCGGGGTCGTGAAAGTCTGACACTGGAAGAAGAGTTTTTGTTGACAGGAGTCATTCCCCAGGACATTGAGAAGGCAAAGAAATATGGGTTTGTACGCAGAGCGTGCAAATACAAGCTCATTGGTGACACCTTATACATGCAAGGGGTTGACATGGTGTTAAGGCGTGTACCATGGAAGGAAGAGCTGTACAGAGTGCTTGAGGAGAATCATGAAGGAGCATGCGGTGGCCACTTTGCATTTAAAATCACATTGCACAAAATCTTACAGGAGGGTTACATATGGCCAAGTATACAAAAAGATGTGCATCACTGGTGTAGCTCATGCAAAAGGTGCCAGGCATTTGGGAAACGAGTTTTAAAACCAGAGTTGCGCAAGACAATCTTGGCCTTTGACATTTTTGAGAAGTGGGGAATTGATGCAGTAGGACCCTTACCCATTACCAGCAGGGGGAAGAGTTATATTTTGACAGCTGTGGATTATCTTTCCAGGTGGGCAGAAGCTAGAGCAGTGAAGCAAATTACGGCAAGAGATGTTGCAAAGTTTGTTTATGAAGACATCTGCTGTAAATTTGGGGTGCCCTTGGAGCTTCTTTCTGATCAAGGGCCTGGTTTTAGAGCTGACTTGCTAGAATACTTGTGTGCCAAAATGCGGATTAAGCATAATTTTACTACTCCTTATTACCCGCAGTGCAACGGTTTGAATGAAAGATTCAATGGTGAACTTGTACACATTCTTGCAAAGGTGACAGAACATCAGGGCAAGAATTGGGATCTGGAGCTATTCAGTGCTTTATGGGCTTATTGTACATCGGTGAAGACAAGCACAGGTTTTACACCTTTTCACTTAGTGTATGGCAAAGAAGCCTTATTACCTGTGGAAGTTGAGTTGCTTGCAGTTAAAATGTTAGAAAAGCTGCTAGGGCCATCCAGCAACACATTTAAAGAGAGACTCTTACAGCTACAAGAGGTTCAGCTGGACAGGATGAGTGCCTTGGAACATTATGAGAAGATGCAAAATAGGGCATTGACAAAGATAAATGAGAAGATTAAGAAGAAGGGTATTGAGGAAGGTGATTTGGTGCTACGCTATAATAGTAAGCTGGATAAAACCTTTCAAAAGAAGTTCCAAGTGAAATGGGAGGGGCCCTTCAGAGTAATGAATTGCTTTGCTAATGGCACATATCAATTGGCTGACCTTGATGGGACCCCACATGTATCAAGGGTGAATGGTTTGCGTCTCAAGTTATATCATGCACGACTGATGATGGTAGACAAGGATGAAAGAATTGAAGAAGTGAAAAGCAGTGTCTTTGAGAACATGGCAATATCAGATACATTGAGTCTCACGACACTGTTTTCTGCTGACCATGAATGATCTAGCAGGCTAGGGGATGGGCAAACTATGTTAGGTATTTTTTGGTAATATTTTCTTGGCATATGTACACACTCTTGCATGGCATTTACAAATAAAGGGTGTCCATATCCAAGGGTCAAAGGGAGTATAAGGCCACATGTGAACGGATCTAACAAAAATATGCAATGTGTACAGTTAGTTATTGGTTTACCTTGATAAATAAGAAATGGAAGGAGTGTGAGATGAGAATCAGTTTCACAAGGCAGGTTTTAGCACTATCATATGTGGACAAGGATGTTGACAAATAATGTGAGCATGCAAGCTCTATTTCTTTAAAAAAACTGGATAGGGACCCGTTAGAGGAGGTCAGCTACAGTACCGGTCCTTGGCATTTCATGGGAAACAAGGTATTTGTGGTCCACAAGATGTTATTAAGGTGCAAAGTCTTCCTTGAATGCAAGAGTCACCATGAAATTAAATACAAGGCTTGCTAAAAATAGAAGGTGGCCTTGGATGGTTTCAAAAATTCCTCAACTAGCCTCAAAATTCAAAAGGGCGCCGCGTGAAGGTGGGGTGAGCTCTCTGACATACGTTGGAGTATTAAGAATAAATAATGCTCTTGGGTTGAACGGGCAGCGCACGCTGGTGTATAAGAAGAGGAGAGGGTACCCGCAGCAAAGGAGCTCTAAGCCTAGCCCTTGTGTGAAGAGAAGCTGCGTAGCTGTGCGTAGCAGAGTGTGTGAGAGAAGCGCTGCACTCTGCATAGGTGTGTAGGAGGGGAGCTGTAGCTTTCAGAGTGGGTGAAAGGGAGAACTCGCCATTTTTATGCACAGTACATGTGCGCAGCCAGGTGTGTATAAGAGATAGCCTGTATAGCCAGTGTGATAGTGAGAGCTCGACTCTCTAATGCTCTCAGAGGGTGCGCAGCCCATGTGTGAGAGGAAGCTTGCGTTCTGTAGTTCTCAGAGAGTAGCGCAGCCTCTGTGTTAAGAGAAATGGTAAGGAGAGCTCGCATCTTAAATGCTCTAAGCGCAGCCAATGTGTGTGAGAAGGCGCAGACTTCCAAGTGTGAAAGCCCGTGTGTTTTTTTCCTGGTGTGTGAGAAGCTGCTCTCTGTGTTTGAGAGAGAAAGGAGACGAGCTCGTTTTCTTTGAAGAGAAGTACCCTCAGAACGGCCCACGGCACTCCAGTTTGGGAGGGGAGGAGAAGCTGCAACGCTACTTGTATGAATAAAGAGAAGGTGCCACGCCTTGAGAGTGCGGCTCTCTGTCATGATGACAGCCCATGCAATGTAAGTGACGGCTGGCCAGCTTTTTTGTTCTCTTTTTTGTGAAATAACTCCTATATATATGAGGAATCACCAGTTTGTGGCATTGGAAAACCCATGTATATGATAACCAAGTCTCTGATTTTGTGGAAAGCTCATGTGTATGAGAAAGATAGCCCTCTGGTTTTGTTTGAGAGAACATGTATGTATGGTGGTGTGCTTCTTCAACAGACAGACTGAAGACCATAAAGTGATTGTGCCTCCTAGTCACACACTGCTTGCCAGGTTGGGAGAATTGAAGTTCCTTACTGATGTTGTCTTTTCTTGGGAAACTGAAGTATTGCAGAAAGCTCATACTTGATGGAATGTAACCTTGTTATGTCAAGCGGTTCTCTCACCATTTCTCTGTGGTGATCATTTTGATTATGGCTGTGAGCCTATTTCATAATAAGGGTGCACCCCTATATGCATATGTATCAATTGAGTAAAGGGTGGCAGATGTTGATGTGCCCATCTCCCCTTGCATGTCTTGATCAAATGTGTGTAGGCTCCCTCCAGCTACTTAGAAAATTGAATGAGGGTAGAAATAAGGTTTCATGCTTAAGATGTTAAATGTTGTGTCAGCTCACTGAGTAGCTGACTGGTGCCCCTTTTTCTTGATGTTGGTGTGTACTCCGAACTGTGGAAAGGCATTGCTATAGAGGTGTTCCGTGTTTCTCCGCCTCCCTTCACAACGTCTTTAACTTTTACACGCAAACTCTCACGAGATCCTGTCTCACGGAACTCCCTTTCACGTTGCTAGGTAAAATTTTGTAAGGTGTTTTGGGCTTGTGTACATATGGGATGCATGGCATGCAAAAAAACTTTGCCCTGAATGCCCTGGCAGATGTACAGAGTGGGTGGTTTGGTAGTAGGCTAGTACATGCTTGTCCGGAGCGTGGTCTGCTGGATATAGTATCAGTCATTCGGTCTCTCTCTATGTGTGCACGTCCCAAAAAATAAAATGGGCATTTGTAGGTTGTATTCGAATGCGTGTGCTAATGGCATGTGGGCAAGAAATGAATGGAATTAGTGGGATATGGTTTAAGCTAGTGTGAACAGCCTTAAACAATAAAAAAATTTAATATGAGGATAAAAGGCTTTAAGTTTCTAGAAAAATCAGCAAGGGTGGCGGTTGCCAATAGTATCCTAGCAAGTTTGACCGTTCACATGCGCTAAAGGATGGAGGAGGCCATATGTCAACAACAGATAAACTTGCTGTATGAGAAGGGGAGGAATTGCCAACAAAAAGGAGGTCGATTGTGCGAAAGGGAGCCTCAGGTGGTAGTAGTGGTTGGGTGTGTCACCTGGTACGTAGCAGTAGCTGCAGAAGAGGAGGTTGGTGTTGAGTGCAGTTGAGGAGTGAAGAGGTGCGCCAACTACAACGTAGCAGAGGGAAGAGCCGTCACTAAGTGGTGGGGCGACGACTGCAGCAGAGAGGCAGTGAAGAAGAAGGTGGAGAGCAGCAAACAAGGGGAGAAAGGCGTCCAGCGCGTCACTAGAGAAGGAAAGGTGGCAGTCCTGCAGAGAACCAAGAAAAAGCAAGGTGTCAAAGTAAAAAAAGAAAGTGAGCGTTAACTACAAAAAAGCGAGGATGGTGGTGGTGTCGAGTGGAGCAAGAAAATGAAAAAGAAGAGCACATCAACAGCAAAGCTGTGAAGGAAAGGACGCCAACTGAAGCAGAGTAAAGGGGAGGGGAGGTGTCAACAATAGTAGGAAAGACGAGAGAGAACACCGATTGCAAAGGAAGAGAGGAGAAGGCGATGACATCAACTGCTGAGAAGCAAGGGAGAGTTCTTCGAGTGTTGTCTTTGTATAACTGCCGTAGCTACAGAGGAGATAGGCGTGTCTCTTGTTAATATGGTTGTCTTTGAGCACAGGGCTTGCTGTGTTGTTGAGTGTGAGCAGAGAGAGGTGTACTGTTTATATTTGCTGCTATTGCAAAGGAGAGAGGTGGTTGTTCTTGTCTGTATTGTTGCCTCTGAGTGCAGAATATGAGTGTGTGTTGTTGGGATGCTACGGTTGGTGTCTTAGGGCTACTCGAGGGCTCTGAGGTGATGTTCTTCTAAGAAAAGGTGAGAGGGATTAGCCAAGATGAACGGGGGACAGCCTTGTGAGTATACATCTTGTGTGTTGATGTGAAGGTGTCGTGTATGTAAGATGGTGTGAAGCAAAAGCTTCTGTGTCGGAAGAAGCTTGTATGAAGTGTTAACTGGGAATTCGAGGATGAATGATACTGGTGATGTATCTGGCTATGGTTGTGTGTTGGTATCCTGTGTGTGTTGATTTACAGGAGAAGGCATGATTGACATGTTTGGTGGTGTAGTCCATGGGTTTACACTCTCACAGCGCACTTTGTGCCAGCCTTTGATTACCTCGTCATGCACACGGTGGATGTGTATGTGTTTGTTGGGTGTTTACTTTGACTATGGTGCCCCTGTTTTGTGCTAGTGATTCCGAGGTTGGTGGAGTGGGAAGCTATAGAGGCCTGTTCTCGTGTTCTTTTTTCTGCTCCATAGCTTTTTGGTGCCCCCACTGAGGAGAGCTCAGGGATTGTTGTAGATTTGTATGATGTGGTCTTATCCAGAATTTCATGGCAGGAAGGGTGAGGATGTGTTTGACTTCTTGGAGCAAATGGAGTTAACTTGATCCACTAGGTCAAGTGTTAACAACAACAATCTGTCAGCATAATCCACTAATCTCATAGTGATTTGCTGAAGTCATTAACGTCATTCCAGTTATGAACATCATCACAGGGACTTGCCCCATTCATCCTCATTGTGGTTTTGCTCAGCTTATTACATTTCAACCAAAATTTAAGAATCATCATTTTTCAATCAGAATCCAAATCAACTCATCGGATCTCAACCAGAATTTAAAAAATCATATCAACCACATTCAAATTCATCATCTGGATAACATTTATGCTTATAATTTCAAGGTCTTACATTTACTCGTATATACTGCCAGTAAAGAGCTACAGTTATATCCTCGGTATATACGGGTAGTCACGGTCCTTGGAATTTTAAGGTAAATATCATCATGTCTAGGCCTCAAGCAAGTTAGGGATTCCATGCAATTGCGGTATTTCCATTTGAAGACCCAATTACTAATTTATGAATTTCAGTCTGAATGTCAATTTGTATAAATTTCATCACACAATTACAACCTTTTACTGCTACTTCAAAATTTTTGGACACTTTTGGCTTCACGGTTGATCCACATTAGCCAAATTCGCTCTGATACCAGCTGAAAGATCCCTATCCCCACCACGCAATGAATTCAGGGGTGCTAGTAGTGGAAGTAGCACTTCTTGTGCAGGGGTAGGGTCCCTCACTCGGGGCCTCACCCACCACGGATATCCAGACAAGAGACTAATCCATCGGGTCTTCCAAAACCGAACGCGGAAAAACTTCCCTCGCCGGGAAAGCACGGGCGATTCCTCCTCCAGGATAATTTTTCTCTAACGTAGTCAAAAGCCTTAACTAACTGGACTAATTTGACCAAACTCGTAAGTCCCATAGTCAGATCAAGGAAAAGATTGCACTTGGATCATAGAGACCAACGCTTTTTTCCTCATTGAGAAGCACAGCCGTTGATTCTTTTCCATAGAACAATTTTTGTCTGGGATTTACTTCATCTATCATACCATAACAAAATTGAGTCTCAATTTAGGGATCCATCAGTTGAGCCTAACCCCATCCAGTCCCATGGGTCATGGGATCCAATTAGGAATTTGGTTAGGTTTTGTCTCGGGTACCAGGGAAAAGACTTCCTAGGCCCCCTAGCCGGATATTCATGCAAACTTAAAACTAGTCACACCACTTACACACCCAGTATGAAATTGCCTTTTTCACAGATTCAGCTATCTTTAAAACAATCATTTAATGAAATTGCCTTTTTCACAGATTCAGCTGTCTTTAAAACAATCATTTAATGAAATCATAGTGTCACTGATCATAATCCTCAAAATCTCCGGTTGATTTCTCAAATTCTCCAGTTGAATCCTTATTTCCAATCATTCCTTCATCGATGTACCTATGGCATCATTGGCAACAAGAATGCTCACCACCTGTCCACTCAGGGGCCTTTTTGATGGTTCCTAGCTCATAGTACTCGGCAATATATTCACATATCAAAATGGAATCTCCGTTGAAGATCAGCAAGATCAACCAACAGATCCATATAAAAGAACCATGGACTCATCCGTTGAGGACTAGCAAGGTCAATCAACCATCCATGCTCAAATTTAGAAAACATCTCTTACTTCTTGTTCCAATATCTTCCACGACGCACGTGTGGGTATCTTCGGTGACCCAGATCTCGAGCACCGTATGGTTAGCGCCCTCTAGGATCCTTCGTAGGTCACCTAGCGCTTCACTCATAGGTCGCTTCCTTGGTCCCTTATCCATCGACCGGAATCTCACCATTTTAATCGAACCGAGGCTGGTCAAGACCTCGGTCGAAAGACCTCGATCGACCTTGTTATGCGAGACATTCTCCATTGACTCTCCGTCGCCGTTAGCTATTGCAACTTTATCAGATTAGGTCTCCACAACCTCATTCACAAGATGGTAAAAATGCTTCCCCAGCATTCTTAAACAGTCATTTAAAAACAGGTCATAAATACAGTTTCTATAACGAACTCTCGTCTTTCCACATTGTTCCATATCAATCCACATTATTTAAATCACATGCATTTCATATGTATTCCCATCATCCAATCACATCATTTTCATCTCATCACATCTTTCCTCATTTATCCTCATCAGATCTCATCCACTTGCATCTACCTATCTCCACATCTCATCACATCACATCACATCTCATTCACATCTCATTCACATGACATCACATCTCATTTATTCACATCCCGATTCACATCACATTCATTCATATCCATCGTATTCATTCGTTCATATCCACCACATACATTCTCATAACCATCCCATCGCATACATTCTATCCACATTATATCACATCACTTCTTTCCACATCACATACATTCTCATAACCATCCCATCGCATACATTCTATCCACATTATATCACATCACTTCTTTCCACATCATATCTCATTCATACACATCTCATCTCATTCATCCACATCCATCCAATCGTTCACATGTATGACTTCTCACATCTATCCATACATTCATATCTATCACTTCACATCAACATATATTCATGTCACATCACATCTCTTTACATCACATCACATTCTTTCACATACACATCTATATCCATTCTTTTACATACATTCACATCCTTCTTTCACATACTCATTCACATCCATTCTTCACATACACATTCACATCCATTTTCATCACATACATTCACATCCATTTTCATCACATACATTCACATCCATTCTTTCACATACTCATTCACATCCATTCTTCACATACACATTCACATCCATTTTCATCACATACATTCACATCCATTCTTTCACATACTCATTCTTGATATATACATTCACATCCATTCTTCACATACACATTCACATCCATTTTCATCACATACACATTCACATCCATTTTCATCACATACATTCACATCCATTTTCATCACATACATTCACATCCATTCTTTCACATACTCATTCACATCCATTCTTGATATATACATTCACATCCATTCTTTTACATACATCCACTCACATCCCATATCATTCATGTACATCTTGATTCACATGACATCACATCTCATCCATTCATTCACATCTACCTGATTCACATCACATCTATTCACCTCACATCTATTCACCTCTATTCACATCACATCACATCACCTCTATTCACATCACATCACATCCATCCATTCATTCACATCCATCTGATTCACATCCATCCATTCATTCACATCCATCTGATTCACATCACATCTATTCATTCACATCTATCTGATTCACATCACATCTATTCACCTCACATCTCATCACCTCTATTCACATCACATCCATCCATCCATTCATTTACATCCATCTGATTCACATCCATCCATTCATTCACATCCATCTGATTCACATCACATCTATTCACATCACATCTCATCGCCTCTGTTCACATCACATCACATCCATCCATCCATCCATTCATTCACATCCATCTATTCACATCACATCCATCCATCCATTCATTCACATCCATCTGATTCACATCATATCTATTCACCTCTTATCTCATCACCTCTATTCACATCACATCCATCCATTCATTCATTCACCTCTTATCTCATCACCTCTATTCACATCACATCCATCCATTCATTCACCTCTTATCTCATCACCTCTATTCACATCCATCCATCCATTCATTCACATCTACTTGATTCACATATCACATCTATTCACATCACATCTCATCACCTCTATTCACATCACATCCATCCATCCATCCATCCATCCATTCATTCACATCTATATGATTCACATCATATCTATTCACCTCACATCTCATCACCTTTATTCACATCACATCCATCCATTCATTCACATCTACCTGATTCATATAAAGATTCTTTACGTATCTATTTATGCATAAAAATCAACTTCAATGGGAATAATGCTTTAAAAAAAAAATCCTTTTATGCATCTATTTATGCATAAAAATCAACTTTAATGAGAAAAACACTTTTGGAATAAAAATAAATCCTTTATGCATCTTTCTATGCATAAAATCAATTTTAGTGGGAATAACACTTTTGAAATAAAAATAAATCCTTTATGCATCTTTCTATGCATAAAATCAATTTTAGTGGGAATAACACTTGAAATAAAAATAAATCCTTTATGCATCTTTCTATGCATAAAATCAATTTTAGTGGGAAGAACACTTTTGAAATAAAAATAAATCCTTTATGCATCTTTCTATGCATAAAATCAATTTTAGTGGGATCAACACTTTTGAAATAAAAATAAATCCTTTATGCATCTTTCTATGCATAGAAATTAAATTCAATGAAAACAACACTTTTATAATAAAAATTTCCATTATGCATCTTTCTATGTATAGAAATTAATTTTAATAATTAATATTAGTGATATCCATGCATATTCATAGGTGAATATGTACAGCAAGTAAATTAGAATATTTCTTTTAGAATGCACAAACGGTGGGAATTACTCTTTTGGAATAATATAAAAATAAACTTTCTTTTCCACATAATTCAAGAGAATTTTGCCATAACCTCCTTTGTATGGCGCTGACCATTTCTCATTTTTAACATTCTATTTTCAATTTAAATTAACCCCAATTAGATGTAAAGGACTCTAATCTACATAATTTTGAATTTCTAAGAGAGTAAACAATAAGAAAAGTTTAGCTAATCTTTTTGTTAAACATTCTAGGATGAAGAAGGGTTGAATTGTAAGGAAGAGAAGGAGATTTACTTTTCATCAAGTCATAGCATCAGAATTTACTTTAATTAACTAAAACAAACAAGAAAATCAAGGAAACCATAGATTTAAAATCAAAAGTAAGAAGAATTTAGCTTACATGGAGTTTGTAAGCTTTCCTTTGGCTTGAGGGATTGAGGGTTCTACTCTTGTTTGGATCAAGAGTGGCCACCAATTATTTTGGAGAGGATTAAGTCAAAAACAATTGAATTATCAAGAAAATTCAATGTAATTGGCTCTCGGTAGGAGTAGAGTAATAGTGCATAAACACTATTAACCTTTTACAAAGGGGGAGGCTTCTATTTATAGAAAAAAGTGAGCCTCTAGCCAAGCAAACTGATTCTAGAATTTTCCAGATCAGTTTGGTCAATTTTTGACCATTTTTAGGTCAGTTTAGCTTACTTTTTTGGATCTAGTTGAAATAGGAGAGAGGAGAGATGAAAATATCTCATTATTTTTTAGTTTAAAACTCCTCCACACATGTAAAATAGGCGCCTCCCCACACAGAGGTGTTAAAAATGCATCATTTCTTCTAAATATCTCTTCTTTTTTAACTAATAAACCTTGTCCTTAGTTAACTCTTCATCTTATGTGAGCATTTACTCATTTTTTGGGGTATTTTCTTTTATTCTTCAATTTATCTCCTCCCTACATTTGGATTAATCTTATTGGTCCATAGGAGCCTTAATTGGAGCATAATTCAAAAATTTCTAAAAATCTGGATCCTTAGGCTAAGATCCTTTATTCCTATTTTTAATTAATTCTAATCGCACATTGGAAAGTTCTTTTTGAATTTCTATTTGAGGGGAAACCATTTTCGACACTAGGAGGATTTTTATATCCAAAAATATCTCAATTTTGAATTACCTCCCCTCTAGACATTTTCTCTCTCCAGCCCAAAACAGGGTAAAATAGGATCTTTCTTTTATTTCAGAGAGGGGAATAATTAAAAGATCAGAAGGGGAGGTTTTTATACCTACACACCTCAGAAGCTGGAGGGAGGAATCTTACACTTAAGGCAATTCTATCAAGCACATTATGATCAATAGGATGGCACTAGGCTAATTATAAAACACATTGTGATTGTAAGAATTACCCTCTAGGACCATTCTAACATGCACCAATAGTTGGTAAAAGGGGTATATAATGGCCCTAGGACCATCCTATGATCCATGATATGCTTTAGCATGACCCTAGGACCATTGTGAAATTCCGCATATGCTGCCTCAACAGGGTGGAGAATGGCCCTAGGGCCATTCTTTCAAGAACATTATGCAGGTAGTTTATCCCTATAGGGCCATTCTAAAGCACATTTTGCTTGCAAGAATGGCCCCAAGGTCCTTCTATCACGCGTAGTCTTGATTTTTTATGCATGGACATGTAGATATTAGCCCTAGGGCCATTCTAAAATTCACTATCTACAATGTGGTTTAGAATGGCCCTAGGACCATTCTTTTAAGCATAATTGTGTAGGTAGAATGGCCCTAGGACCATTATTGAATTCACCATATTTTGGCTCAAGGGGGTGGATAATGGCCCTAGGGCCATTCTTTCAAGAACATTGTATAGGTAGAATGTCCCTAGGGCCATTGTAAAGCACATTGTGCTTGCAAAAATGGCCCTAGGGCCATTCTAAAGCACATTTGTTATATTTTATGCATGCACATATAGAGAATGGCCCTATGACCATTCTTACCATGCACATGTAGAGATTGGACATAGGACCATTCTAAAACACACCCGTGTTGACACAAGAAAGTGACAAATTCAAATTTTGGGGGAAAATACGAATTTTAAATTTTGAGGGAATTTTTTAATTTTATGGAAAAATAAAATTTCAAAATTTGGCAGGGAATTCAAAGTTCAAATCTTGGAGGAATTCATATTTTGTTGGGGAATTAAAATTTACAAGGCACTTGAAATTATGCGAGAAAATTCAAATTTCAAAATTTGTAGGAAATTCAAATTTTAAATCTTGGGGGAATACAAATTTTGATGCAAAATTTAAATTTACAAGTCAATTGCAATTATGCAGGGAAATTCAAATTTGAAGAGAAAATTCAAATTTTGGGAATGTTAGAATGGTGATATGTCCAATCTAAAGATGGTTTAGAAGCTTTGTGCATGATAGCCTGGTCCTAGGACCAATCTACCAGCAAACATGATATGGCTTTGTTCATGGTAGCTTGGCCGTAGGGCCAATCTAGATTCGCTTGTGTGTGGTAGCTTGTCCTAGGGCCATGTCCTAGGGCCACTCTAGATTCGCTTGTGTGTGGTAGCTTGTCCTAGGGCCATGTCCTAGGGCCACTCTAGATTCTGTGTACCCTAGGGCCAATGTAAATTGAGATTGGACCTAGGGCCACCAATCTACACTCTCAGTCTATTTAGCTCCTCTCTCCCAAAGTTTAGATCCAATTTTAAATTCATAAGATTTAGACTCCTTAGCCCATCTCTCCCAAAGTTTCCCACCCAATTTCAAATTTACAAGATTTCAAGATTTTCCCCAATTTTGGCTTCAAAGTTTTCCCTCCCAAGCCTCTCGTGCATCGGCATTATCAACATCCAACCGAACAAACGAAAGGTGCACTTCCTTCTACTTTGAGTTTCTTATGTATGTACATATGTATGTACATCGGCATTATCAACATCCAACCGAACAAACGAAAGGTGCACTTCCTTCTAGTTTGAGTTTCTTATGTATGTACATATGTACATATGTACATACACATACACACATACATAAAGTTTCATTAAATTAGGATTTATTATTATGCATATACTAATTTTAAACTAATTAAGTTTAAATTAAACTAATTGAGCACTAATTAAACTAAACTAAACTAATTGAGCACTAATTAAACTAAACTTATGAAACACTAATTAGATAAAAAATTAGAATCTAAACACTAATTGGATTTTAAAGTAATTAAACTAATTAGAGAGAGAGAGAGAGAATTGTGTGTGTGAGAGAGAGAGAGAGAGGGGTGTGGGTGAGAGAGAGAGAGAGGGGTGTGGGTGGGTGTTTGGGAGAGAGAGAGAGAGAGAGAGAGAGAGAAAGAGAGAGAGAGAGAGAGAGAGAGAGAGAGAGAGAGAGAGAGAGAGAGAGGTGTGGTGAGAACTCCATGTGTGTGTGTATGTGTGTGTGTGTGTGCATGCATGCGTGTGTGTGTGTGTGTGCGTGTGTGCATGTGCGTGTACGTGTGTGTGTGCATGTGCATGTGCGTGTGCGTGTGCATGTGCGTGCATGCGTGTGTATGTGCGTGTGTGCATGTGTGTGTGTGTGTGAGAGAGAGAGAGAGAGAGAGAGAGAGAGAGAGAGAGAGAGAGAGAGAGAGAGAGAGAGCCTAGGTATAAGGAGGCATAGGCAAGAAAGAAGAAAGGGGGGAAATCACAAAGAGCTGCAAAACCCTTTGGACTTGGTGCTTGACCTTGGTGGTTGAGATCTTGCATGTGTATGAGATATGCTCCGACCCGTGATCGATTTTGGCATCCTCATTCTATCACCTCAAGAGGAAAAGGAGAGGTTCCCCCTTTAGATTCAACTCCTCCAAAATATGCTCCGAGCTTTGGTGCAGGGAGAGGACATAGTGAAAGTTCTACCATATAGGCTTTACTGTAGGCAAAGGCCTTGTGAATTTATCACGGAGTGGTGTTATGTCTGAAAAGGTTGCGAGAGAGAGAGAGAGAGATAGACTACCTTTGCCTCCTCGCATCTGCCACCTCCACCTATGCTCTCCATCTTGTGCGCCTAGGCCAACTCCACAAAAAGATCTCCTCTTGTGCCTACATTGGGTCTTTGGACATACGTACAATCTCTCTCTCTCTCTCTCTCTCTCTCTCTCTCTCTCTCCATATATATATATATATACATACATACATATATATATATATATAAAGCCTCCTCGTGAGAGAAATAGTGCTTTTGGGATTACTTCCAAGGTCCAAGCACTAAGATCTATTTATATGATACATTAGTGAGACTTGTTGTGATGTTTAGTGCCTAATTCTATGGGTTAGACTTGCAAGAGGATAGAGAAATTATGATGTTTTCATGCATGATCATGAGTAAGCCATCGGTACCACATGAAATTGTGCTTGTTGAGTTTGGGGAAGTCCCCTTTGGTCCGTGATGCTATTTTCAAGACCATCACCTATATCTACACATAAGGAGATGGTGATTGTTTGTTACGCTCTAGCACTTGAGTCTTCACAGGAGGGAAAAACTACATATTTGTATTCTAGCATCACCAATTGGTTACATTTGGAATTCAATCATTTAAATAGGAAGAGTGGAATTCAATCATTTAAATAGGAAGAGTGGAATTCAATCATTTAAATAGGAAGAGTGGAATTCTTAGCATATTGGAATTAATGGATATTTTATTTAAATTCAAAGATAAATTTTAGATAAATTTATTTTATCTATGAGAAATATTTAAATGATAAAAGAGGAACTCCTATGACATTTGGAATTCAATCATTTAATGGAAAAAGAGAAATTCCTAGCATATTGGAATTAATGGATATTTTATTTAAATTCAAAGATGAAATTTAGATAAATTTATTATCTATGAGAAATATTTAAATGATAAAAGAGGAATTCCTATGACATTTGGAATTCAATCATTTAATGGGAAAAGAGAAATTCCTAGCATATTGGAAATAATGGATATTTTATTTAAATTCAAAGATGAATTTTAGATAAATTTATTTTATGTATGAGGAATATTTAAATGATAAAAGAGGAATTCCTATGACATTTGGAATTCAATCATTTAAATGGGAAAAGAGAAATTCTTAGCATATTGAAATTAATGGATATTTTATTTAAATTCAAAGATGAGTTTAGATAAATTTATTTTATGTATGAGGAATATCTAAATGATAAAAGAGGAATCTCTATGACATTTGTGGCAAAAATGATATACCTCTAACTGTATACTCTTTTACTGTGCGAAAAACACCAGAGCCTATTGTTCACCCTTCGAGCAGAGCCTCGTGCGGGACACCAATGAGGTGTGTGCACATAGAATTGTAGATTGTGCGATTAATGGCACCCGTCCCACTCGCATCTGGTTGGCTGGACGTTGCAACGACATCCTGGGCAATGCGCACTCTTTTGGGGAGTGACTCTGCATCCAGTGCCTTCATGTGCTTGCTCTTGGCTCTTTGCTTGCTCCATACAGCGTCCTATAACTGCAGACGATCCATATTAGCTTCAGGCGGGGCAGCATCACTAAGATCATTGCATGCTACACGCATGCTCCCCAAAATAGTTCGTGTTATATGTTGATGGTTGAAGTCAATTATCTTTTGTCTATCAAGCAACTCAGCGTTGCCTCCGCCGAAGTCAACGCTCTGCATTTTCCCATATTTGCTCTAATAGATCTCGCATGAGTATCTCAGACTCATTGATCTTTTTGACGTTGTCTTCTGAACATTGTGACACTGTGATGACTGCTTCAATGCGAATTGCTCGTAGAACGATTTTACGCTCTTCAGGGGAAAGCATGGTGGTCGTCTTCGCAAATCTAGCAAATATCACTAAACACAACAAAAACGGAATATTAAACAATATTACTGAAATCAACATCAAGCAATACATCATCAAACGTGAGAGAACAGCAACAAGTGTATCATTACTTATCAATGATCAAACAAAAACGGAATATCAAATAATATTACTGAAATCAACATTATCCAATACATCATCAAACGTGAGACAACCGCAACAAGTGTATCATTACTTTTCAATGATCAAACAAAAACGGAATATCAAAACAATATTACTGAACTCAACATCATGCAATACATTATCAAACGTGAGACAACCGCAATAAGTGCATCATTACTTATCATTACAAGTGCATACATGTTGCACTCCTCATCTACACACCTACCGTGACACAGAGAGAGAGAGAGAGAGAGTTGTGAAGTGTATCATGAGAGAGAAAGAGAGAGAGAGGGAGAAAGAGAGAGAGGCGTGACAGATAGAGAGATAGGAAACATTAGATGACATTTTTAATAGTTTTGTGAGTTCCTAAAGAGAGGAAAATAATGTTTAGTATTGTTTTATATTTTAAGAAAATAGAGAGAGAAAAGAGAATTTATTAGGGATTATGTAAATTTTAAGAGAAAAAAAAAGAACTCCTCATCTACACACCTATAAAGAGAGAGAGTTGTGAAGTGTATCATGAGAGAGAGAGAGAGAGAGAGAGAGAGAGAGAGAGAGAGAGAGAGAGAGTTGTGAAGTGTATCGAGAGAGAGAGAGAGTTGTGAACTATATCATGAGAGAGAGAGTTGTGAACTATATCATGAGAGAGAGGGAGGGGGGGAGGAAGAGAGAGAGAGAGAGAGAGAGAGAGTTGTGAAGTGTATCATGAGAGAGAGAGAGGGGGGGAGGAAGAGAGAGAGAGAGATATTCATTTTTACGAGTCACGATATCATGAAATTAAACTTAAAGACAATATGATGTAAACTTTGATCCATGAAATACTCATGTCGTGTTACCAACCAAGTATCGCATGGATCACACACAATAAAAACAATACAAGCCGCATCAAGCAAATTTATGACATTTTTCCGACCGCGTTAACGATCAAATGCCGCAATATGCAAAAAACAATATATGCACTAGCGGACGACACCAACTTGCCGCGTTAACGATAAAATGCCGCCCGAATCTATGGGAATACAAATAGGATACGGACATACACTGGCTGCGTTACCGACCATATGCCCGCATTTGACAAAGGGAAGGGAAGGGAAGGGAAGGGAAGGTGACATCGCCATAACGATACTATGCTTGACGCGTTACCGACTAGTACCGCTACGGCGTGCCATAGATACCATAGAACACAAACCAGCTGCGTTACCGACTATGTGTCCCACGATAAGCACCATTCCGAAGAATGGCCTTACACACACACCCCTCGTGTGGCGGACCACCCACATCTTGCCGCGCATTGCGACCATGGGCGGCTGCCCGCACCACACAAACACACACACCCACAGTGTCATTACCTGTGTATAATACTGTCAGCAATGAACTCCCAAAGGGTCCCCCGGGCCCATATATATACAAAAATGTAGCCCGCCGGGCTAATGACGACCCCGGCGGGCCCGCCGGGGTTTTAATATTCCTGGCGGGACCGCCGAGCAATGCAAAAATCCCGACGAGATTTTAGCCGGTTACCACGGAACCTCCCACCGGCTTTTTTGGGAACATGTTAACATGTTAACATGTTAATAACATGTTAACACATGTTATTAACAAAAAAAAAAAGATCATGTGAATATAAAATCATTGTCGATGACCATCCCCCTAAGAATATAGTGTAGATATCCAAAGTCTTTCATCTCAAACTCAGTGGAGAGTTTGGATTTGACAGTTGAAACCATGGCTTCATTGCTACCTATCAAAATTAGATCATCAACATACATAAGATTAAGAACAATGTCCTTCCCTTTCACCATGTAGTAGAGAGTATAATCTTCTTTACAATTCTGGAACCCTTGAGCTTTGAGATTGTAAGGTCCCCCCTTCCTAAATAGGGAAAACCATAAGATAGTCTACTAAGTCTAACTTGAGAAAAATTTCCTACTCATCGACACCTTGACCATGTAAAGATATAAGGATATGATTAATACGTAAGACCTAGTTCCATCCTGCAGGGGGGAGTGTCTTCTAAATAACTCTTAAAATCGAATCACCCATAGAGTTATTGATCTTAATTTGGGCAACCTCCATTCTTGATCCGTAGAGATAATGCTTTTTTTCCCATCTATGCAAGGCACAGTCCCGCTGTCCTAATCCTCTAGAGTAGGGTTGCCCATGGACCTATTATCTAGTGTAGAGTTTTAAATTAATTTGTTGGAAAGCTACCCGACTAATCGGGTCCACTTGTCCATAGGATGGTGCCGTCAAGGCATTCTATCTTTCCACTTTCCACCCAACTCACGCATTAATTTTGTTTTCTAATTAATCCTACCACACTATTCAACATAAATAAATAAGTTCCTTAATTAATAACCTTCACAGTGTTCGTTTAAACAATCTTTAACAATGATACAACAATGCTAGCAAACAAGGGATTTTAAAAAAAATACAATGTTCAAAACTATCCATAGCCAGATCTAGGCTGTCTTATTCCTTTACTTTATTGAATATTCTATCGATGATCTAGAATTTAGCCTTCTAGCCTCTATAGACTGGGCAATCCCTATGGGACCATACACCTCATCGGATAGGTGGCGAGGACTCAAGTGGACCTGTTGCCCTCTCAAGCTCCATCGCTTGATCCTCCCACTCCTCATAGGGATGTCTACACACTAGGGTGGGCTTATTCACCACACTAGCCTGGGCCTGCAGAACTAGGCAGCATCATAATACTTGCCTAAATCGATGAATCTCATCTTCCCGATGGTAGGAGGGATACCTCGGGCCTCACTAATATCGTCGCTCGGCTACACAACTCAAAAATGAGGTCAAAATTAAGGAAGGGAGAAGATGTACCTGTACTTTTAACTTAATAAAGATAACAACACAATTTCTTAACTAGACCATAGGATACAAGAAACAACATCATGTTCTCAAAAAAGCAACGGTTTCTTAAGAATTTTGGTATTTTCAAAGCAAGGAAAAGTAGCAACTTCTTTCTTACATAATTAATGTTAAAATTAAAAGTCAATCAAAAAACCTCTTTTTTAAATTATTATTAAGCTATCCTGGCGATTAGTTCCTTGTGGGATTCCCAAGGAGAGAGTTAGGGCCACATTTGGAGTATTCTCTCTAGGGTCGTTATGCACGCTTCTTGAGGTGGGATTTTGGCATCTTCATGGAGGAGCCATTCTACCCACCTTCTCATAGCCCACGTCATAGCGAAGTCAATGCTTCAGTCACATCATGAATCAGACTTCGTTTGCTCACTTTATAAGCATAAAACTCTTAGGTGGGAACTACCTCTAAGAGCCAAAGAGCCCTTACTAAAGTCACTGCACAAATGGGGGAAATAGTGTCCTTAAACTGGAATTTGGGGCAAAAGGTTGCACCTAGAGGGAGAGAAGGGGAGTTCTCCCTTAAGTCTATTCACACGATGGGAGAGTAGTTTTAAGGACACTCTCTACAACTCAACCAAGAGAGATGAAAAATTTCTACAGAGCCTACTTGGAGATGGACTGAAAGGGGCTTGCTGTGTTGAGATATCGAGAGATCAACTAGTGCTACAATGGACATTGATAACCCGCCTGGGTGATAGCTTCTACATCTACACCACTAGAATGGTTGGTGAGATTATGGGTGATATACGGCCAGTGGGATGATAGGCTATGTGACAGCCATTTTGGATTACTAGAGACTGGTATAGTTATAGCACCAACTCATTTAGTCAGGTTCACATTATGGACTGACCCTTGTATGTTGTAGTAATCGAGTACTAACCCATATAGTGTGTATTCTTATCTTTATGTTATGTTGGTTAAGTAGAGAAGAAGAAGATAGAAGAAAATTCAGCTATCCATCTCTCTAGGGTTTGAAGCTCTCCCTCTTCCCCACATTCTCTTTATGGTATCAGAGCCTGGTTTGTGTGAGAGCTAAGGAGGCAAGCAAGAGGCAAGAACAAGCAAGGAAGGAAATGGTACTACATGGGTAAGAGCACAATCATCTCTTTCCTCTTCTTGGTTTAGGTACAACACCCCCTTAGTAGCTCTGGGAACTACACATCTCCGATTGAGGAGCTGTCTTCGCGGGAGCAGAGCTACAAGAGGGCCGGTTTATATTCCTATTGGACTTAGTTTTTTTAGCCATATTTGCATTTTGGGCGCATTACGGGCTCCATTTCATCACTGTAGGATATTTTCGATAGTTTTCTGGAAGTTCTGGTAGAGAACTATTTCAGCTCGAAATCTGGTTATTGTATTGCAGCACTGCATTTTGGAAGTGTAGACATGGTTTGCATATGTAGTGTTGATACTAGGTGTATGTACATGTACTCTGGTCACATTTGGTGATGACAGACAGGTTGTGCTGAAGTACCGTTGGCTACTATAGCAGATACTATTGTATTACGCGTTGCATACAGAAGAAGTCTGTTTACAGGTTATTTGATTGCTGCAAGAAAACATGTCTGACGGAATTAATCAGATTGTTAGTGAGAAGCTGGATAAGAATAACTTCTATGCCTAGAAGTTCAAAATGACCAATTTCCTAATGGGTAAAGGATTTTGGGATTATGTAGAAGGAGACAATGAGGAGCCTCCAGAGTTATCTGAGAGGAGAATGCCACTCCTACAAATGTAAAGGCATTCAAGGATTGGAATCAAGGTGCAAGAAAAGTCATGTACTATCTTTCAATTAGTGTCACAGACACTATGATAGGACACATACAGGATGAAAACACTCCATGTACTATCTTTCAATTAGTGTCACAGACACTATGATAGGACACATACAGGATGAAAACACTCCAGTAGTTGCATGGCAAAATCTGGTTCACATGTTCTAAACTAACACAAAGGCAAGGAACTTGCAGTAAAAGCAAGAGTTGCATACAGTGGAAAAGAAAAGAATGTCCATCAATGAATATGCCTTAAATATCAAGGGCATTGTTGAATCCCTTGGGTCTATCAATGTATCAGTGGAGGATGATGATTTGATGAGTGTCTGTCTGAATGGGCTTGGCAAAGAGTACAAGCCATTCAAGACCTCCATTGCAGTTAGGGAGAATATTCCCAACTTTTGGGACTTGATATCTATGCTGATCATAGAAGAAAAGGCTTTAAGTGAGGATTCTTCTTCACAAAGCAGGAACACATCGGAACATGCCTTCTACTCTAATTCAGGTAGAGGCAGAGGTAGAGGCCAAGGTGGTAGCCAACAAGGAAAACAGAATTCTGGACAATAACAATCCAATGATTCACAGCAACAATCATACACAGGTGGAAGAGGCCAGTCTAGAGGCAGGGGGAGCCAAAAAGGCTGAGGTGGTTGGCAAAGAAATCAAAATGCAAATAGCATAGAGTGCTATTACCTACGGCAAACCAGGACACATGGCAAAGGACTACTACAAAAAGCAGAATGACATTAAAAGTGGGAAGTTATAGCAAGGTAGCTATGCATCATCTAGCAAGCATGGAGGTGATGACAGAAGTGAGCAGCTGTTTGTGATGCAGCACATGCTTAGTTCCATAATAGGGGATGTGGCAGGATCTCAAGATATATGGTATGTGGATTCCAGTGTCTCTAACCACAAGACCAGTCATGCTGATGAGTGGTTTAGAGATATGCAAAAAATGGAAAAACCAGGTTATGTAGAAATAGGTGTGATGATACTGCACATCCCATTGCGCATGTTGGTAAAGCGTGAATGTCTATGCAGGATGGCAAAATAAAGTACTTGGTTAATGTACTTCATGTTCCAAATATTACAAAGAACTTGGTTTCTGTTGGACAGATGGTTGATCAGGGTCTGCAAGTGAGGTTTAATCCTCAAGGAAGACTTCAAAAATAAGTGTTGCTTGGTTGCAAAGGGTAACACAAATGGCAGGATGTTTACTTTAGATGTGAACATGCCTGAGATAAAGGAGGCAGCCCTGTTTGCGCATAGAACAGGTGTCATTGCAGATATTGACATATGGCACAAGCACATTGGTCATGTGAATGTACAGCGGTGATTGAAGTCTATGCAAGCCCAAAATATTGTTGTAGGTTTGCCAAAGTTTAAGGTTGACGGTATGCATAAGGTATGTGAAGCATGCCAACTTGGTAAGCATGCCAAACATGCTTTCCCACATGAAAAGCATGTCAGTTACAAGACCATTGGATGTCATACATTCAGATGTATGGGGACCGACCCCAAGACTACACAATTGCAGGGTTGCAGGTACTATGTTAAATTCATTAATGACCACACTAGGAAAGTGTGTTTTATTTCATGAAGGAGAAAAGTGAGGTGTTTCCTCACTTTCAGAGATTTAAAGCCTTGGTTGAGAAGGAAATAGGCATGCAAATAAAATGCCTAAGATCAAATGGTGGGGGATAATATTTCTCTGGTGAGTTTAGGGATTTCCTGAGAAAGCTAGGAATCAAGAGGCAATTTACGTGCAGGTACACTCCGCAAAAGAATGGTGTTGCAGAAAGAAAAAATAGGCACATTACAGAAGTGGCACGTGCCTTGATGTGGCTGAAAGGAATATGCCACATTAATTTTGGGCAGAAGCAGTAGCAACTGCTGTGTACATTATGAATAGAACACTCACTGCAGCTGTTCATGGTATGACTCCTGAACAAAAGTTTACAGGCATACGACCGGATGTGTCTCACTTGAAAGTGTTTGGGTGTATTGCATATGTACATGTTCCTGATGAAGTGAGAACAAAGTTGGATCCAAAGGAAGAGAAATGCATCTTCATTGGTTATGCTATGGAGCAAAAAGGTTATAGATGCTATAACCCTACCACTCATGAGATGCGAGTAAGCAGAGATGTTGTCTTCGATGAGATGAGTAGCTGGTATGCACCAGTAGTGAAGGCAACAGAAGATGCAGATGTAAGAAGTGTTGATATTGCACCACATGTAGAGCAGCAATCACAGGTGTTGAGTGGACCTGGGGAGTCCTCGAGCGCAGTGGATCCAATGTTAGCCCATGGTCAGGTAGGTTGAGGAATGATGCAGGTACACATGTATCATGGAAAGGGAAGGAAAAGGTATATCAACCTTTTGTGCTTAAGAAATGGGAAGATGCCATGGAGGATGAGGAGATGGTAGCATTGGATGCAAATGCAACATGGGAGTTAGTGCCTTTGCCTAAGGAAAAGAAGGCAATTGGATGTAAGTGGGTGTATAAAGTCAAGCACTGATGGTTCAGTGAGCATGAACAAGGCAAGATTGGTTGCCAGGAGCTATGTGTAGACATATGGCATAGACTATGAGGAGACATTTAGTCCGGTTGCAAGAATGGCAACTGTGAGAGCTGTCATTGCTATGGCTATAGTAGTGAAGGGTTAGTCTTTACATCAAATGGATGTAAAGAATGCTTTCTTGCATGGTGATTTGCAAGAAGAAGTGTACATGATGCAACCACCAGGTTATGAGAGTGATGCACATTCAGATTTTGTGTGCAGGTTACGCAAAGCCTTGTATGGCTTTGAAGCAAGCACCCAGAGCATGGTCAAACAAGATTTGGGGAGTATCTTGTTACAATTGGATTTTAGATATCCAATGCAGATTTTTTCCTATATGTGAAAAAGATAGATATAGGGATCATGCTATTAGTCATCTATGTGGATGACTTGATTATGACTGGTGATAGTGATGCAAACATACATGATGTCAGGATGCTTTTGAAGTAGAAGTTTGAAATGAAGTATTTGGGTGAACTGTAATATTTCTTGGGCATAGAGGTGGTGAGATCACCTCATGGCATTTTGCTATTGCAGAGGCAGTATGGCTTGGACATGTTGTCCAAGTATGGTATGACAAGCTATAAGCCTATTTCAGTGCCATTGGAGTAGAACACAAAGCTTTGTGACTGTAGATATAGGTGAGATTTTGGAGGACCCCACTACATACAGGCGCATAGTGGTGGGTAGTTTGATCTATATAACCATTACAAGGCCAGACTTGAGCTATGTTGTTGGACTTGTGAGTCAGTTTATGCAGGCCCCTAGGAAGCCACACTTGGATGCGGCTAGACGGATCCTTAGGTACATAAAGTCCACAGTTGATTATGGAATTTTCTGAGTCTGGTACAAAGATATAGTTGCATGGATACACAGATGCTAGTTGGGCTAGTAGTATTGCAAACAGGAGATCTACCAATGGTTTTATGTTCTCATTTGGGAGTGCAGCTGTGAGTTGGAGTAGTAAGAAGCAGCCAATAGTTTCCTTGTCGAGTAAGAGGTAGAGTACAAGCGTGCTACTATGGCAGCTTGTGAGGTAGCTTAGTTTTGGAAGCTACTTGGTGACATGGGAGAGCCCTGGTGGATACGACAGTTGTCATATATTGTGACAACATGAGCAGCATATAGTTGGCCAGTAAACCAGTATATCATGCTAGAACGAAGCACATTGAGGTGCATTATCACTTTGTGAGGGAGAAGGTTCTAGTAGGAGATGTAGATCTAGTATATGTCAGCACAGAGGATCAGGTGGCTGACATCTTCACGAAGGCATTGGGCACAGAGAAGCTCCATAGGTTTAGGAGCTACTTGGAGTGTAGTGTGTGGAGTTGAGCTCAAGGGGGAGTGTTGAGATATCGAGCTCAACTAGTGCTACAGCAGACATTGATGACCCGCCTGGGTGATAGCTTCCGCATCTAGTTGAGCTCAAGGGGGAGTGTTGAGATATCGAGCTCAACTAGTGCTACGGCAGACATTGATGACCCGCCTGGGTGATAGCTTCCGCATCTACACCACTGGCATGGTTGGTGAGATTATGGGTGATATGCGGCTAGTGGGATGACACGCTGTGTGATAGCCATTTTGGATTACTAGAGACTGGCATAGTTATAGCGCCAGCTCATTTAGTCGGGTTCACATTATGGATCGACCCTTGTGTGTTGTAGTAGTTGAGTGCTAACCCATATAGTGTGTACACTTATCTTTATGTTATGTTGGTTGAGTGGAGAAGAAGAAGATAGAAGAAAATTCAGCTATCCATCTCTCTCTTGTGTCTTGCTCTCCCTTGTGTGTGTGTGTTTGCTTGCTAGGGTTTGAAGCTCTCCCTCTCCCCCACATTCTCTTTATGCTGGGAGAGAGAGGCTAGAGAGGGTTGTTGGGTACAGTCCTGCATAGAGTGTCGGGTACGAACTGTCCGGGTGCAATCTTTGCACAGAGTGTCGGGTACGAGAAGTGCGGGGTTTTAGGGTGTCGACCATGGGGGTGCTGGGGGGTTTATATAGGGGCTGGTATGGATACGGGTGCAAGGAAAGGGAGAGGGAGAGCAAAGCAGGGTGCAAAGGATGGTGTACGATGAAAGTACACAGATGTGTGGGTGCATGAGTTCGAGTAAAGGGATGGTGCATATACGCAGGGCGAAAGATAAGGTACGCATGTACCTTCCGAATTAGTGGCCGCATGGGTGTCCACATAACGGCCAGTTGGGACCATATGCTAGGGGGGGTTGACCTTTGGTCCTTATGTGGCCGTTGTACGGGCGCTCGGGTATGGAACGACATCTTTTTGGGACAGGGATCCCTTTTTCTTTTTGGAGCACCGATTGTGAAAATGTTTTTTGGCAAAAATGTTTGGGGTGTCTCCCTAGTTGTAGGGGTCAGTCCATTCATCAATCGGGCACCTGGAAATGCATTTATTAAGGTCAGAAATTTACCATACTTTAACTAAAAATCTATGTAGAGGCTTATTCCAATGTCCGTTTTGAGTGCTGTAAAATTTTATATTAGGGTAAAATTGACGTAGATTCCAAATTTGGACTCAAAATTTTAAGATTCCAAGTGGAAATAGCTCAATTATTGAAATTGATGATTTTTACACCATAAAAAAGCCAAAAATTCATCTATTAATTGGACATATATTATTATTAAAGATGGGCATGTTACATCCTTCCCCCTTAAAGAAATCATGATGTCCTCATCACTTCATGGATTCGGGGTATTCTTTTAAGAGTTTAGCTTCATCTTCCCAAGTTGCATCCTCTTCAGGATAATCTTTCCATTGTACTAGATGTTCTATAAGAGATCTATTATGGAGTTGCCTTTCTCTAGAATCTATGATCCTACTAGGTTGCAACTCAAGGACTCCTTGGGTTGGGATTACAACTTATCATCATCAAGAATATGATTGATACTGGGCATATAAGGCTTTAACAAACTTACATGAAATACATTGTGGACTTTGATATGGGCTAGGAGTTGCAGCTTATAGGCACTTCTGCCCAGACACTTGATGACGGTATAGGGTCCACAATATCTTAGGCTGAGTTTAAGTGACAGAGAGCTACGCTTGGGTCGCACTGATAGAAGAACTTTGTCTCCTTCCCTTGGGACTTCATCCTAACTTAATACCACATTCTCTTAAAGCGAAAATCACCAAAAGTATTTCATCGGACCATTACTTGTTAACCCTAGGAATGGGTTAACAGGGTGCAAAGGACAGTGTACGGTAAAAGTACACCGGTCTGTGGCTACATGAGCCTAGGGAAAGAGATGGTGCATGTACGTAGGCAAAAGGTGAGGTACGTATGTACCTTCCTACTCAATGGTCGCATGCGTGTCCACGTGGCAGCCAGTGGGGATTGTACGCTAGGGTGTTCGGCCTTTGGTCCTTACACGATCGTTGTACGGGCGCTCGGGTATGTATATGGAATCTTTTTGGGACGGGGACCCCTTTTTGGGACGTCAACCTCGATATGCATGCCGGTGCACCCCCTGGCGACGACTGTGAAATTTTTTTTCTGTGAAAATATCCGGGGTGTTTCCCTAGTCGTAGGATGCAGTCCATTTGTTAATCGGACACCTGGACATGCATTTATTAAGGTTGAAAGTTTATCGTACTTTAATTAAAAATCTACGTAGAGGCTTATTCCAGTGTTTGTTTTGAGTGAAATCCTGTATTATAGTAAAATCATGCACAGATTCCAAATTTGGACTCATAATTTTAAGATTCCAAGTGGAAATAGCTCAATTATTAAAATCGATGATTTTTATACTATAAAAAGACTATAAATTCATTTTTCAAATGGACATATATTATTATTGAAGATGGGCATGTTACACAAACCAGATGCTATGTTCCTTCTTGGAAACTGCCTATAGGCTTTTGCATATACACTTCCTCCTCAAGTTAGCCATTGAGGAAGGCATTGTTGACATCCATTTGCCACAATTTCCATTTATGAAGAGAGGATGGAGAAAGGACTAACCTAATTGAATTCATCTTGGCTACTAGTGCAAAGGCTTCTTCATAAATCAAACCCAGTGCAAAGTCTTGATTTGTACCTATTTATCTTTCCTTCCTTGTTGTCCTTCACCTTGTAAATCCAAGGGGTTCACCTAAAAATATGTAAGTATAGCACGTGAGTTCAAATGAAGGGGTTTTGTAATTTAAAATTTTAAGAAAATTTTACATAAATACATTTATAGAAGGGGTTTTTTAATCGATTTCTTAAAAAAACTTGTAAATCCATAAAGAGAAAAGGGTCACCTTATTCAAAATTCACAGGTAAGGGGTTTTTCAAATACCCCTTAAATGCACATGATACATAGGGTTTCTTTAGTAGTGCATCCCCTGAGTGGAGTCCTAAGGAAAAATATATGTATATTAATAAGCTTTGATTTTTAATTTTATGAGCCTCGAGAAGTAAAGCTCATTAGTTTTAGGCTTTAAACCATGGCCCTGCTTATGATCCCATCACGCAATTGCACGATGAATTGAGAGTTTAAAAGCCTTAAGCTTTTATATAAGCTTAATCTTAAAATTATGTGATTAAAATTTTGATTTAAGCTTTGAGATCAAAGCTTATGATTTTTTATTATTAAAAATCACCCTATATATACATATATGTATATGTATATATATATATATATATGTATATATATATATATATATATATATATATATATATATATATATATTGGCAGACTCTTAGAGATGAGGCCCTCGTTTAAGCCAACCATTCCATATTCCAATGCTTCAATGACATGCCATACTCTTGTTATACTATCAGTGAACCTATATGCAGCCAAAGCAAACACAGTGTCATTGGCCATTTTTACAACCTCGTGAACCATATCAAAAAGGGACCACAGGTCCAAAAACCTCTTCCCTAAAGATAAGCATATCTCTAGTAGCATTAGTGATAATTGTAAGCTCATAAAAGGTGCCACCCAAACTATGTCACTTTCCACCTTGTAGCACCTTCACTCCCTTCAATGCTTGACATGTTTGGTTGAGAGAATCTCACATAGGAGGATATCTTATTTAAGGTTTGATTCCAATATTGAAATAGTTGTCATATTTCAAATAATCACTATCCCAAGATGCAAATATAAAAGCACTTCCATGATGATGCAAATATAAAAGCACTTCCATGATGATGCAACAAACTCCGCAACACAACAATAAATACAAACAACCTTACTATTCCTAGGTTAACTAGCTAAAAAGCTACCGCCTTGATTTTGTTGGAAAAAGGAAGAAAAATCTAAGCCTTCCATTCTAGGTATCTTACTTTCTCATAGCTAAATAAAAATATGAAATTAAGACAATATTGCTCTAGATTTTCTTCTCAAATCAGTATAGGAGATAGATCTAAGACAATATTGCTCTAGATTTTCTTCTTAAATCAGTATAGGAGATAGATCTAAGACAATATTGCTCTAGATTTTCTTCTCAAATCAGTAGGAGACAGATCTAAAGGAGATCAAGTGTCTCAATTTCTATCTCTATATTATCTTCTCAGGAAGAGTTTCACAAAGCTGCCATGTGGCAAGAATTTGAAGGTTCGGGAAGAGGAGAAGGCGGTTTGAGGAAGTTTGGGTAGAATTTGATTTTGGAAGCGTCAAAAGATGTGTGAAGCACGGGTTCCCAACTAGTCAGAGAGAAAGGATGGCCCATTTTCCAGAGGTCTTTAAGTTTATTCTTTTTACCTAAAGGTTAAATCCTTTTGTTTTTCTTTACCCAAAGGTCAAAAGCATTTCCTTGGCGAACCTCTTGGGATATAGTAAGTGAACTTAACATGTTTGAACATTCATTAGTTCATTTATTCATCAACAGTAATAACATGTATTTGGTGTTGTCTAAATGAAGAACTACTGTCTCATTGTGGTAGACCCCCTGCACTTAGTTTTGAGCTCCAACATTGATCACCTCCGTCTTGTGCTTTTGGGAAAGCTAAAACACATGTACGATCTCTTAGGCGTGCTAGTGACTCTCTCCATTCATCATCATTATAGTGTTTGTAGTCGCCTTATATGCTTTGTTATTCCAGGAATCTTGCAGTATTGTAAACGATTCATGGGATCTCTGACAAGGTGGGGAAGCATAGATGCCTTTGATAACCTTGGAGGCTTGCACTTGGTGTTCCTACAGATCTGTGTCTCTGCAAGGATAATGGTCTGGTTCCTTGATGGAATGTTTTTAGGGAGGTACTTGTGGAGTCGGCTTTTGTGCTTGTTGTAGAGTTCCTACAGGCCAATGGCACTATGGTGTGCACTCTACGTGCAGAGCACCTAGGGATTGCTGTGCGGGAGGCATGAACTTGGAACTTCACATTGAAAAGGACTTTGTTCTTGTGCTTCCCGTGATATCTGTATGTCATTGACTTCTTTTAAACTCTTCGACCCTTGCCCTTTGCTCTCACCATGTGAAGGGGTCTCCTGTGCTTTGTCCTGTGTCTGGACTACTGCTCATTATCCTTGGAATGGCTGTCCTCAGATTCCTCATCAATGTCATCCCCTTCCCACTCTATCTGGGACCTTTTTTGGGTGTTGGTGTCTTGGTTGTGGACAATGGAGGTTCCTCATTTGTGGATTTCTTACCCTTTTTCTTCTTGAAAGCCAATTGCTCTTGATGGTAAGCTTCTTGCCCTTTTTCTTCTTGAAAGCCAATTGCTCTTGATGGTAAGCTTCTTGCCCTTTTTGGCTACTGAATTCAACCAACATTAGAACTTTAAATTCCCAAAAAACAAGCTTCATACTTCATACAAATTAAATACTGTACACAATGAAACGTACTCTGAAACTACTTTGCCCAAAAAACAAGTTTCATACTTCATACAAATCAAATACTGTACATAATGAAACGTACTCTAAAACTGCTCGGTGGTAGGCTTCTGGCTTTTGCATTCAACCAACATTCTGGCTTTTACATTCAACCAACATTAGAACTTTAAATTCCCAAAAGACAAGCTTCATAATTCCTACAAATTTAATATTGTACACAATGAAACATACTCTGAAACTGCTCTACCTCCTCTGAAGGAAACTCCCCCTCTGGGTAGTCTTACCACCATGGGTAAAGTATCCATGTTTCCTTGCCCCAAAGCTTGTCAATCCACTTTTTAGGGTACAATCATGTCTCCTCCGTCTCAGACATCACCCATACGTCTGAAGGGTGCTCGGGAATGTATTCCCGGTCACATATTCTACTTCTCCACCACCTACTACAGAAACATTAAAGAAGTCTAAGAAACCAATATAATAAGAATAACAACTTCTCCACCACATGTAAGGCGATAAAAAAGGAGTTGTGCTACTTCATACTTGTACAAGAGAGGCATCGTGCTATGCACGACAGGTGTGGTAGCTGGTCAAGATCCAAGGTGGCACGCATTTATCCTTTCCACCTTATAAATGCCTTCTCAAAATGAGACTTCTTGTAAGTTTTCAAGGCATCCATGATTCCACTATGGCTCTTTTGTGCATGCCGACTACTACTGCAGGTGAAGCCCACCTCCAACATCACGTACAATTGTAGCATGTACTTGTTATCGGCTACCACACCTCTAAGAGGGAACTCAATGCATTCACCTAAAGGATGAGCAATAGAACACAAATGTCATAGGGCACTTACCAATGCTTTGAACTTGAGTCCCTTAAGGCCTCCAAGCTCACTTGTTAAGCTCCAAACCTCCAAGCTGTCACCGTAGAGTCGCTCACACCGTCGTATAAGGCAATCACTCTCTCTCACTCTCCCACACAGGCATGAATCATACAAGCATAGAAGAGGCACAATGCTAGAATTCTCTCTCTCGATCTCTCAAGACACAAAGAAGAACTCTCAATAGCACAAAGGGAGATTGTGCATTTTCATTATGAGAAAATGCCTTATATACATTTGGCCATTATTCACACTTGGGCGCCCAAAACTTACTTAACTAGGCCTTGGGTGGCCAATATCTCATAATGTACAACTTTTATAGTGTCGTTTCATGACACTTATTAATGTACTCAATTGGAGGAGTATACTTGTTAATCTAAAATGCGATTAACATCCCCCGCTTCCTGATGTAGGCTCTATCCTCAGAACTTGTTACCGAGGTCTAAAGACCTGGTCTCACCGAACTCATATCGGTAGAAGTTTCGACGTGACTGAAGCTTTCTGAGGGTTCTTCTGAATGTTGAGTGTCAGCGCCAGAACCCTGTGTCCACCATGTCTTTGAATGTGACATGCATGTAAGCTAGAAGACATATTAGACGATGGTAATACAACATCATGCCCCGGTCAGGCCTTGATTCATGTCGAACTGCAGTTGCTCAGCTTCATAGCCATCATAGGGCTCTTTGGGTTGATCAATTAGGAACACGAGCAATTTCAAAAATCGAACACTTGCCACTATTGTTGGGTCCGAGATACGACACCATGCCTGTATCCAAGTGAGCATCTGTTTCCTTTGCTTTCATATATCTATAAAGGTTGCTGGCATGAAGACTGGGAAATTGTAACAGACATGGGAGTCGTGCTGCTTGGCCTCCTGAAACTCTAGTGGAGTCCATCTTCTCTTTAGTGGCATGTATAATGGATCAACCCATTGAGTTGGTGGCGTGCACATATAGACCTAGCTGTATTCTGGAATGGTTAAGTATTATTTTCGCCAGTGTGGTTGTTTTCCAAAATCTTCTATCATCTGTGATAATAGTGGTATAGCCGCCTCTTGTATGTACGGGGTGAGCCTTTCTCCACCTATACGAAAGCAATAACTAATCATGAAAGTGACAATTCTAATCAATTGGAGATTAGCCAATTCGGTGTGTCGTGCCACATTAGCCCACAATGTAACCTCTCCAAGGGGAGTAGTTCTTCTAAATCTGGGCGAGGCGCTCGTAGAGGGTATGGCACATAAGGTTGTTTTGTTGGTGTGACCTCGGAGAAGGCTTTTGGTAGAATCCTTTGAGTTGGTTCGAAAGGCGTTACTTGCATTAGTACTTTGAACATCAGCTTTAGCTTTAACAGAGGATTGCCAGCTCGAATAATGAATATTCTGCACTAGACAATGACTCCAAAATTGTATCATCAATGAAAGATTCAATATGATCTTGGGGCACAGTATAGTGTACCTCTTGAGGTGGCTATTAGGGAGACGGGTGAGGTGCCAGTATCTCCTTGGGGGCAAGAGGGTTAGTGGGAAATTCTATCTGCTGAGGCATGAAAGTAGAGAATATGCAGTCGGCCTGAGATTTGTTAGTAGGTGGGGCATTAGGATAGGGATTAAGTAGTTTACTATAGCGACATTACAATATACGGGGTAAGTGAAGATGAAAAATGGAGATGATGCTTCTTCCTAACCATGACCTATGCTGGGGGGTGGGTGGCTAGGTTTGTGAGATTTCATAAACTCTTGAAGGTCAGGGATATCCTCAAGATTTATGGTAGGATATTCAATATGGGTGGCATCAAAAGTGTAGATTATATTGGTTAAGATGGTTTCTAAGTGGCTGTAGATATTATAGTATAGTTTTAGAATTCGAAAAGGGTGATATAAGGTAGACTCACATAAGTGTAAATGTTGGTGAGTATTGTAGATCCTGCCCCCCTCTCTCTCTCTCATGATACACTTCACAACTCTCTCTCTCTCTCTCTCTCTCATGATACACTTCACAACACGATAGATGTGTAGATGAGGATTTCTTTTTTTTTCTCTTAAAATATACATAATTCCTAATAATTTCTTTTTTCTCCCTCTATTTACTTAAAAAGTAAAACAGTACATTATTTTCCTCTTTAGGAACTCACAAAAATATTGAAAATGTCATCTAATGTTTCTTCTCTCTATCTGTCACAACTCTCTCTCTTCCTCTCTTCCTCTCTCTCTCTCTCTCTCTCTCTTTCTCTCATGATACACTTCACAATTCTCTCTCTCTCTCTTTCTCTCATGATACACTTCCCAATTCTCTCTCTCTCTCTCTCTCTCTCTCTCTCTCATGATACACTTCACAACTCTCTCTCTCTCTCTCATGATACACTTCACAACTCTCTCTCTCTATCATGATAGGTGTGTAGATAAGGAGTGCTTTAGGAATTTAAAACATTATTTTTCTCTCTTTAAGAACTCACAAAACTATTAAAAATGTCATCTAATGTCCCCTCTCTCTCTATCTGTCACACCTCTCTCTCTTCCTCCCCCTCTCTCTCTCTCTCTCTCTCTCTCTCTCTCTCATAATACACTTCACAACTCTCTCTCTCTCTCTCTGTCACGATAGGTGTGTAGATGAGGAGTGCAACATGTATACACTTGATAAGTAATAATGCACTTGTTGCGGTTGTCTCACGTTCGATAATGTATTGCATGATGTTGAGTTTAGTAATATTGTTTGATATTCCATTTTTGTTTGATTCATTGATAAGTAATGATACACTTGTTGCTGTTCTCTCACGTTTGATGATGTATTGGATGATATTGATTTCAGTAAAATTATTTGATATTCCGTTTTTGTTTGAACATTGATAAGTAATGATATACTTGCTGCTGTTCTCTCACGTTTGCTTGATGTTGATTTCAGTAATGTTGTTTAATATTCTGTTTTTGTCGTGTTTAGTGATATTTGCTAGATTTACAAAGACGACCAACATGCTTTCCCCTGAAGAGCGTAAAATCGTTCTACGAGCAATTCGCATTGAAGTAGTCATCACAGTGTCACAATGTGCAGATGACGTCGTCAAAAAGATCAATGAGTTTGAGATACTCATGCGAGATCTACTAGAGCAGATATGGGAAAATGCACAGCATTAACTTCGAAGCGGAGGCAACACTGAGTTGCTTGATAGACAAAAGATAGCAGATTTCAACCATCAACATATAACACGAACCATTTTGGGGAGCATGCGTGTAGCATGCAATGATCTTAGAGATGCTGCCCCGCTTGAAGCTAATATCCATCGTCTACAGTTATGGGACACTGTATGGAGCGAGCAAAGAGCCAAGAGCAAGCGCATGAAGACGCTGGATGCAGAGTCACTCCCCAAAAGAGTGCGCATTGCCCAGGACTCGCTGCAATGTCCAGCCAGGCAGATGCGAGTGGGACAGGTGCCATCAATCGTACAATCTACAATTCTATGTGCACACACCTCATTGGCATCCCACACGAGGCTCTGCTTGAAGGGTGAACAATAGGCTCTGGTGTTTTTGGCATAGTAAAAGAGTATACAGTTAAAGGTATATCATTTTTGCCGGAGCACATTACTTTTTGCGGAAAGCACTACAAAGGAGAAGGCAGCGCCAAGTTCGAGAGCTTCCAGGCAGAGCAGGGCATGCAGGTTCTACACCCATCAATTGTCAGGTGTATTGCCTTCACAAAAGAATCTCCTTGGATCACTATTTTCCCATACTGTAATGGCGGCTCCTTTGTGAAAAATGTAGGGGGGAAGAGAGCTTGAGCTCTTCCAAGCACACACACACACACTCACAAAACCCTAATAGAGAACACACAAGGTGAGAGGCTGAAAATCTTCTTCTTCTTCACTCAACACTCAACACACCATATACAAGAATAAGAGTACACATAATATGAAAAGTACTCAACCAATACATACACGGGTTCTCTATAGTGTGAACCCGACTAAATGAGCTGGTGCTATAACTATGCCAGTCTCTAGAATGGCTGTCACACAGCCTGTCATCCCACTGGCCGCATATCACCCAAGATCTCACCAACCATGCCAGTGGTGTAAGTGTGGGGCCTATCCCCCAGGCGGGTCATCAGTGTCCACCGCCTCACTAGAGAGCTCGATATCTCAACACTCCCCCTCGAGCTCAACTCCATCTCATGTACACCAAGCGAAGCCCTGAATCTGCGGAGCTTCTCTGTACCCAATGCTTTGGTGAAGATGTCAGCTACCTGATCCTCTGTGCTGACATAAACAAGGTCAAGATCTCCTGCCAAGACCTTCTCTCTGACGAAGGGATAGTGGACCTCTATGTGCTTTGTACGAGCATGAAAGACTGGGCTCCTGGCCAACTGTATACTGCTAATGTTGTCACAGAAAATGACAACTTGTCTATCCACTGATAGACCCAAATCTGCAAGTAGCTTTCTCAACCAAGCTACCTCACATGCTGCCATAGCATCTCCTCTGTACTCGGCCTCTGTACTGGATAGAGCAACCGTAGGCTGCTTCTTGCTGCTCCAAGTCACAGCAGCACTCCCCAAAGAAAACATGAATCCACTGGTAGATCTTCTATCTGAGATACTACCAGCCCAATCAGCATCTGTGTACCCATGTACACATATCTCTGTCCCAGTCTCATATAATAGTCCACAATGCAAAGTAGACTTCACATACCTCAATATGCGTCTCACTGCATCCAAATGCGGTTTCCGTGGAACCTGCATAAACTGACTCACCAACCCAACAGCATAGCTCAAATCTGGTCTGGTGATCGTCATGTAGATCAAACTTCCTACTATGCTCCTGTACATAGTAGGGTCCTCCAGAATCTCTCCAGAATCTACACTCAACTTGCCATTCTGATCCAATGGCACAGAAATAGGCTTACAGCCTGTCATACCATACTTGGACAACATGTCCAAGCCATACTGTCTCTGCAGTAATCCAATACCATGTGGTGACCTAATCACCTCAATGCCCAAGAAATATCTGAGCTCCCCCAGATCCTTCATCTCGAACTTCTGTCTAAGTAAGATCTTTACATCAAAGATCTCTACATCATGGTCCCCCGTAATGATCAAGTCATCTACATAGATGACAACAAGCACAACTCCTCTATCACCATGTCTCACATATAGCGAGAAATCTGCATTGGCTACATGAAAGCCAATAGTGACAAGATATTCAGAAATCTTGTCAGACCATGCTCTTGGTGCTTGTTTTAAGCCATACAAGGCTTTCTTCAACCTGCAAACATGCTCGGGGTGACTCACATCCTCATAACCAGGTGGCTGCAACATATACACCTCTTCTTGCAAATCCCCATGCAAGAATGCATTCTTTACATCCATTTGATGTAAAGACCATTGCTTTGACGCAGCCACTGCTATCACAACTCTCACTGTTGCCATCTTGGCAATTGGGCTGAAAGTTTTCTCATAATCAATGCCATATGTCTGCGCATATCCTTTGGCTACCAATCTAGCCTTGTACCTGTTTATGCTTCCATCACTGTTATGTTTAACTTTGTACACCCACTTGCATCCAATGGCTTTCTTGCCTTCAAGCAATTGCACTAAATCCCAAGTTTCATTTCCATATAGTGCATCCATCTCCTCATCCATGGCTTTCTCCCAATACACATTTCCAACTGCCTCATCAATGCATGTGGGCTCTACAACCTGCACAACCTTTGCCATATATGCATAGTGATGTGCCACATAACCATCATAGGTAAATCTCTGCACAAGATTTTTCACTCTCCCAGATCTTTGCAGCTTTTCATTCATGGCTTCCATAGCCTTCTTTACACCAAGTTTTCTCATAGCTGGGATCCCAAGCTCCTCATCAAGGCTCATATCTGAGCCACTAGACTCTCCATCAACATGAGAATGCCCTGCAGAAATGTCAGGCATACCAAGGGGCTCAACCACTTTCTCTTTTCCTTTACGTGATGTACTAATCACATTTGCAGGACTGGTATTATGATGCAGCCTGCCACTCCATGGTCTATCAATAGACCCACTAGATGAGGACTCTCCTGGTCCACTCAAAGACTGTGATTGCTGACCTGCATTCTGTGCAACCACACTTCCACTCACATCAGCCCCAACAGCATCTTTTTCAGCAGCATACCAGCTGCTCATCTCACCAAAGACAACATCCCTGCTTACCCTCAGCTCATGTGTAGTAGGGTTATAACACCTGTATCCCTTTTGCTCAAGGGAATATCCAATAAACACACATTTTTCAGCTTTCAGATCCAGCTTGGTTCTCAGCTCATCTGGCACATGCACATATGCAATGCATCCAAAGACTTTCAGATGAGACAAATCTGATTTTCTGCCAGTAAACCTCTCCTCTGGAGTTACATCATGTATGGCTGCAATTGGAGTCCTGTTCATGATGTATACTGCTGTAGAAATAGCCTCAGCCCAATAGCAATGCGGCATATTCTTCTCTTCCATCAATGCTCACGCAATCTCAGCAATGTGCCTGTTTTTCCGCTCAGCAACTCCATTTTGCTGCGGAGTGTATCTGCATGTAAACTGTCTCCGAATACCATTCTTCTTCAAAAATTCAGAGAACTCATTGGAGAAGTACTCTCCCCCTCCATCTGACCTTAGGCACTTTACATATTTCCCTGTTTGCTTTTCAGCCAAAACTCTGAAATTCTGAAAGTGTGTGAACACCTCACTCTTCTCCTTCATGAAATATACCCACACTTTCCTTGTGTGGTCATCAATGAAAGTCACATAATACCTGCAGCCTCCCATAGATATGGTCTTCGTAGGACCCCATACATCTGAATGCACAACATCTAGTGCATTTCTGCTCACATATCTGTTACGTGGAAACACATGCTTTGTTTGCTTCCCAAATTGGCATGCTTCACATATTTTCTGCATACCTTCCACTTTAAATTTTGGCAACCCTGTCACAATTCCTTTTGTCTGCATAGACTTCAATCTCTGCACATTTACATGTCCAATCCTTTTATGCCAAATGTCTGTGTCTGCAACAATCCCTGAACCATTTGCAAACATTGCAGCACTCATCTCAGGCATGTCTACATCCAACGTAAACATTCTGCCCACTCTGTTGCCTTTTGCAACCAACCTGCACTTGTCTTTAAAATCTTCAACATAACATCCATCAGGGTTAAACCGAACCTGCAAACCCTGCTCAATCATCTGGCCAACTGAAACCAGATTCTTTGTTATGTTCGGTACATGAAGTACATCTGCAAGGTACTTCACTTTGCCATCCTGCATAGACAATGGCACATCTCCAACATGGGCAATTGGATGAGCAGTGTCATCCCCTGTTTCCACAAAACCTGGTCTTTCCGGGGTTTTCATCTCCTTGAACCACTCCCCATGACTCGTCATGTGGTTCGAAGCGCCTGAATCCACATACCATACATTATCTTTTTGTGCTGCATCAACATTTTCAGACATGGCATTCACGACATGCTGCATAACAAACAACCTTTCATTATCCTCATTATTTCTGCTTGAGGATGCATAGTTGTTTTGCTACACTTTCCCATTTTGCATGTCAGCCTGCTTCTTATAACATTCTGCCTGCACATGTCTAGGCTTACCACAATAATAGCATTCACGTGCATCATTATACTGCCTTTGCCAATTTCCACGGCCTCTTTGACTCCCCCTACCTCTGAATTTGCCTCTTCCACCTGCGTGTTGTTGTTGTTGTTGATTCTGGGACTGTTGTTGTTGCTGGTGCTGCTGGCCATAATTCTGATTACATGTTCGGCCACCTCCTTGACCGCGTCCACGGCCTCCTCTACCTCGTCCTCTTCCTGAACTCGTGTAGAAGGCCTGTTGCTCTGAACTGTTTTTGCTTTGTAAAGACTGTTGTCTTCACCCAAGCTCTTCTCTTCGTCATCAGCATAGACACCAAATGTGTAAAGTTGGGAATGTTTTTTCGAGTCTGAATAGACGTCTTGAACGCCTTGTATTGTGGCCTGAGACCACGTAGACAGACTTCCACCTTGTCATCATCATCTACTGACACACTAATAGATGCAAGGGATTCCACAATACCCTTTATCTTCAGCGCATAGTCATTCACAGACATGCTCTTTTTCTCCACAGTATGAAGTTCATTCTTCAACTGTATCTTACGTGCCTTGGTATTTGTTTCATAGAGCTTTACCAAGGTGTCCCACGCCTCCTTGGGGGACTTGGCATCCTGAATGTGCCCAATCATGGTGTCCTGTATACTAATGGAAAGCCAATACATAACCTTCCTGGCTCCTTGGTTCCAGTCTTTAAACTCTTTCACATCTACAGCAGTCGGATTTATATCCGGTATCTCCGGTGCCTCTTCATGCTCACCTTCTATGTAGTCCCAATAGCCTTTTCCCACCATCAAGAAATTCGTCAACCTGAACCTCCAAGCATGGAAGTTATTCTTATCCAGCTTCTCAGTCATAATCTGTGTTATGCCATCATTAGACATCTTGCCAAACACACAATTTTACCAGAAACTGCACTCTGGTTTTTCTTGCACAACTGCTGTATTTTCTGCACAGCGGTACCCCAGTCCACTCAAATGTCACAACCAGTGACCTCAAATGTCACAACCATTGACCTCAATGTGCATACATACACCCAATGGCAACTGTAGACCTCTTTGCAGCACCCACAGTGTCTACACAGTCAATCTGTCTTCCTACAGTTCTTAAAACAGAGTTATGCAGAGAATTGATGACTTACCCCCACAGTGCTCGAAATCGCCTGCTTTCTGAAAAACGGAGGTCCAGACGCACCTGAAACACGTTTTCAGCCCAGAAAATACAGTCCGATAGGACAATATAGTTGCCCTATAGCTTTACTCCCGCAAAGAAAGCTCCTCAATCAGAGATCATTGCCGGTGCCTCCCGTAGAGCTCCCGACAAGGGTGTAGTCACCAACACAAATAGGGAAGAGTAGTTGCAGCTCTTACCCTTGTACCACTTCCTATGGTTCTCCTGCTTGCAGCTTAGCCCTTAGCACGAACCAGGCTCTGATACCATGAAAAGATGCAGGGGGGAAGAGAGCTTGAGCTCTTGTAAGCACACACACACACTCACAAAACCCTAATAGAGAACACACAAGGTGAGAGGCTGAAAATCTTCTTCTTCACTCAACACTCAACACACCATATACAAGAATAAGAGTACACATAATATGAAAGGTACTCAACCAATACATACACGGGTTCTCTATAGTGTGAACCCGACTAAATGAGCTGGCGCTATAACTATGCCAGTCTCTAGAATGGCTGTCACACAGCTTGTCATCCCACTGGCCACATATCACCCAAGATCTCACCAACCATGCCAGTGGTGTAAGTGTGAGGCCTATCCCCCAGGCGGGTCATCAGTGTCCACCGCCTCACTAGACGAGCTCGATATCTCAACAGCTTGGTGATACTCTTCTGAAGGTCCCCTTCAGATTCAGTGAGTTCACCAGAGCAATTTTCCGTTTGGATCGAGGATGGAGACAACCCCCGCCCGATAATATTCCTTTAAGTCATCTAGAACTTTCTAAAATAAAACAAATAGTAATAACCATGCCACATATTATGCATGCCCTGGTGGAAGGCCTAGCGGCAGCACATTTGGAGTATGAAGAAGATATGCCCAGATGGATGTACAATTGTGATGATGTAGTAGATGAGAACTTTGATGTTGGACGCACGTCGTGCACCACCCTTGAGATAGAAGACAATTTAGACATTGACTTAGATGAGATTAATTTAGCAGACGAGAGGGTAAACGGTGAAAGAATTTTGGAGCAAGATACTGACATAGAGGAAGAAGTCATTTCATTAATTTCATAAAAAGTACTTGTACAAATGATCGTATTTGGAGAAATTATCAATACAAAAGTAGGATTTATGTCTTTCTTAGCTTTCATCTTGAAATAAATTGCGAATTGCACTAGGAGTTGCATCTAAAGGTCCTGGTGGTTTATATTCGCTAGCCGAACACTGTATAAATACCTTGATTTATTGGGACACTGCACAATGCACATGTGGAAATATTTTGCATTTGCCTCACTAAACATATTAAGTGGTAGTAGTGTCCACAGGGTAGTATTTACTGGCCGCTCCACCCATCGAATACTTTGTAACATACAGGACATTGGGGGGTGGAGGAACTAGTAGCCTCAGCAGAAACTCCCACAAGATCAAGATGTATCAAAAAATGAGAGATGTGGTTTCCTTGGCGCACAGGAGCAATACGTGAAGAGATGGTCTGTACATCTTGGTTGATCTTTGTGAGCTGCCCTTGAATCCCTCTATTGGCCGGGGGAGGAGTTAACGCTTGAGATAATCGCTCAGCTTCTTTCTCCTTCTCTGCTAGCTGTGCCCCTAAGCTTTCTTTGACCTTATTTAACTCCAATCCAGCGCCCTCCACCATGAGAGCAAGTTCCTCCCTTGTGAATGTCATTGTCTCTTCACGTATGTCGTGGGTGTTGACAGTGGCCTCTCTGGAGGCGAAGTCCACTGGAGTTTCTAGGATAAATTGTGCATATAGCATCTTAGCAAAATAGAGTGGAGCGTCGGCATTATGGAGAGGACGACCGTACACCTCCAAGAAAATGCGCTCGGCATTAATTTTGATATCATTGTGAGTGCAACGCGAAACCTTCCATCTTCCCTTCTTAATCTTGCCATCTGGACATGGCCATATTTCCTTTATCATTGTGAGTGCAACGCGAAACCTTCCATCTTCCCTTCTTAATCTCACCATCTGGACATGGCCATATTTCCTTTATCATCTCTGTGGTTACGCGTTTGTTTATGTCTTTCCATTGGGCATAAGTAGGATTTGTCCATTTCGACAACCTGCATGCTGTTCTCGTAGCTTTGTGGGCTGTCAGGCCATGTGCAAGGGCCTTCATTCGCTCATATGCCTTCTTGGCTAACTCTTGATGCTCGTTTGCTTGCGCTTCTGCGATATCTACATGAACGTAAATGACTTTAGGATTTTAATGAACTGTAAAGATCAATGTAAGATAAATTGACCATTACCCTCAAAAACTTAAAGTTTAACACCACGAGAGGAGATATGTATTGCAAAGACTCAATGAGAAATATCCATTACCCTCAAAAACTTAAAGTTTAACACCATGAGAGGAGATATGTATTGCAAAGACTCAATGAGAAATATCCACTTGACTCAAAAAATACTTCAAACAATGTGCGCACATCAAATTTTGAAGAGAAAACATAAACTTAAACACCACAAGAGGAGAGAGATATTGCAAAGAGCTCAATGAGATAATATTTCAAACAATGGGCACATATCAAATTTTGAAGAGAGAAACAAAGTGCCATTCTTGAAACTTAATCTCCTGATACTGTATCATTACAAAATTGGGGTGAATGACACCGATAGCTCTACGAGAGGACGTTGTGCCCTCGTTGGGTCAGTATTTAGTGATCTAAAAAATTCCACTACTTGCAAAACAGATTTTCGCTCGTCACGATTAGGTAGACACATCCAATTTTTGACTCTATAAATAATAGTATCCATGGTAACTTTGTCATAGGAACTATTGTCCATCCACAACTCTTGTACTTTTTGCCAAAAGTCATATAAAGTTTGTAATAAATACCCTAAAGCAAAAACATCAAATGCAAGAGTGTATGCATCTGCCAAAAACGGATCATAAAGTTCCGGGGCTATCCACGGTTGTTTATTTCGCTCTCTGTCTGTGTAGGAGACCGCCTGTGCCACCTTCTCAGGGTTCTTGTCTGCTTCAAATACAAAATTGAGAGACACCCATTTTTTGGGTGCTCTCAACAGTAACCCCCAATCGATAATACCTACGCGTGGCTTCAACTCTTTTGTAAAATCCAACACTACATTGAATGGATGTAGGTCGGTATGTATAATTCTTCGCTTTCAATGTCTCGCAAGATCTTTTCATTGCAATACATGTAAACAAGTTTATCTGCTCGATCTGCAAGAAGTCGATTGCGAATAGAACTGTGAATATATTTGTACATGCTCCAGTTTCTTTCTGAACCTGAGTTTGAAGAGCACTGACTTAGAACCTTCATCGCAAGGTTGCGCAATAAAGCATAATGCTCACCACCATTCATCATCCACCACTTCCATGCAGGTTGCTCTTTAGCCATTTGTTGAACAAGGGAGTTGGAAAATAAACCCTCTTTCAATCGAAATGAGGTCATCTCCTTTATGCACTTTACACGATCATCAACATTATTATAGAAAGTGTTTACCACTTTATAAAAATCTTGCACCACCTCAACGTTGGACATCAAATCCATATTCCAATATTTAGGATCTAACATGTAAGCAGCACTGTGTGGTGGTGAATGCGCTCCAATCCATCTAGCATGAAAGTACTTTAATAGGACTTTTCTTTGTCTACTGGAGAATGGTACACGCCATTGCTTTTCCACCACTGAATGCTCTAATTTCTCAGGACACTCTAAACTCCGCTGGTGGACAGTCCACCATTGCATCCATGGTTTCTCGAGATTAGGCGCTCTTTGATCAAGACTTCGTACGGTATACATAATAGGCATCATTACATGGTATGCATCCATCACACTGTTCCACCAACTTCTTCTCGTATGGCATACATAATAGGCATCATTACATGGTATGCATCCATCACACTGTTCCACCAACTTCTTATTATAAGCGCTGCCTTCAAGACTTTGATTTTCTCTTTCACTTTTTCAAGTTGAGTGCTCTCCCAACAGTCATGAAATGCCATGCATGTAAATGTTTCGCAAACTGCATCTTTATTTCGAAGAAGAGACTCAAAAGTGTAAAAGTGAGTGCAAAACCTAGTCTCTGCTGGAAGCTTTAACATAACTGACATGCGAGGTCAAAAAATATCTAACACTCTCTGTCTCTTGAGCATGAATCTCACAAGCTGACAAGCAGTGTCGACGATTGCGGCAAACCATTTGGTATCATCACTTTTATACCAATCTTTTAATACAAGATTCAAACTATGAGTATTACAGCCTACCGGAAAAACATGTGGATATTGTTGCTGTAGGATTTTGGATGCATTCTTGCAATTCTTTGCATTGTCCATGACAATTTGGACTACATTTTTGGCACCCACTTCCTCTATCACAGAGCCAATGACTTGAGCAATGTAAGCCTCAGTTTTGATTGAACCAGCAGAATCCACGGCACGGATGAAAGTCTCATCTCTAGGTGAAATAACCATTATATTAATGAATGGTTTTCTTTGTACATTAGACCATCCATCACTTACTATACTACATCCAGAAAGCTCTATATTGCTAAGAATTATTCTTTGTACACGTTCTTTTACTTGTGCATAACATTTCTCTAATAGATCATTTCGCATAGCATGGTACATAGGCAGTGAAAACCCTGGTCCAAACTCACCAATTTTCTTCCATGCTCTCTTCCAATGCTCACTATCCACCATCATCATAGCACTCCCAGAAAAGTAAATCGCTTCAGCAAGGGCGAGTTGTGCATCATCGAGCTGACCTTGACATAGGCTTTCTTACAATGAAGTTTGATGCATGGGTATATTTCCTACATCAAAGTTTCGCTTGCAGGAAGATGCACTGGGTAGATTACTTTCTGGTTGCACATTGATTGACGTTCGGAGTACAAGCAGGCGATGTAGCAGGAGTTTGATGATTAGAACAACAGTGTTCTTGCTGCCTTGATACATTAATGGTAGGAGCGTCATGTTTTCTTGAATCTTTCTTTTGAATTTCTTCACTTATGCGTTTGGCCACTACAGGTGCAGAGGGGTGGGTACATGACTTTTTCTTCGGTCCGCCTAAAAAGTGTTCTCTTAGTCGAGGCGCCCCACCTGATTTTACTACATGGCATAGCTTACACTCCCAATCTATGAATCGATCACCAACGTTAATTGCATATTGCCACTTTATCCCAGGTGCCTTTTTGTTCCTACTATTTGGAATTTGGACTCTATTGGAGGTATCACTGGATCCAACATTGTCCTCCATCTCAACAAATAACCTATTCAACCAAGCATATAACAATGAGTACACAAATGAAAAAACAACAGTCACTCACGTATTACAAAACATACATTAGCAGATAAACTACTTCAAAACTATCTTGACAAATATAAAAGATCATCACATAACACAAAACTACTTCGAAACTATCTTGCAAGGTCTGACTACAAAACTACTTCGAAACTATCATGCACATTGCACCCCCAATGAAGGATGCCTTTTGTACCCAATTAAGGATACTTTACACAATCAAAGATCTATGCTTGCCCAATACTCTAGTATAGGACAATAGACCTTCTCTAACATTCACAAAGAAAATCAAAGATCTATGCTTGCCCAATACTCTAGTATAGGACAATAGACCTTTGTCTACTCTAAACTATATCAAGTATCAAGAACCAATACAAGCCCCTAAGCAGGACTCTTGGCTCCATCAAACCATTCATAAAGCAGAATGAGGTAGATTACCAATACAAGCTCCTAAGCAGGACTCTTGGCTCCATCAAACCATTCATAAAGCAGAATGAGGTAGATTACCTACGTAGCTCAAATGCCAAGCTGAATGACTCCAAATTTGTCCCTAAATCTCCGCAAGTATTAGCTACGAACCACACCTTGCCCCCAATTCAAAGAACTAAGGACGAGTGGCTCAATAGCCTTAGGAGTGCCTACAAGGAAAGATGACAGCCCCTAAGATAAGGATGTTCTTTCTAAGAGGACACTTCTAGCAACTCGAGAGCTCTACAAGTACTTTGAGGAGAGATATCACGCCCCCAAAACAAGGACTATCTCCCCAAAAAGTTCCACAATGGGTGTCGGGCAGTGTTTATAAACAGAACAGAACCCCGTCGGTGTTCTTTGGTTTTCCCGACGGGCCCGTCGGGAAAACAAGAAGCCCGGAGGTGTTACGGGACTAGTGGGTTCTGGTAGGTCATTGCTCAGGTCATGTGAATATACAATGTGATCACAAGTTTTAATATGTTAACAACAGGTTTTGTTAACGTGATCACGAAATTGTGAAGACGTTAATGAAATCCCTGGTTAGAATTGAGACAATTGAGGGCATACAGATGGTGGGCGCCAATGGGAGAAAACTTAAAAAATATTTTGGACCACTGATCCAAGAGATGCTCTTGCAAAACATCTTTTAAAATAACGAAAGGAGCTCGCAAAAGAAAAAATCCAGTAAGCTTAAGAAGAGGCTAAGGCAAGGGAGGCCAAAGCCAAACAGATACTCTAGAAGAGAATGTTGCATGTGAATGTGGCTTCACTAACCCTTCTCAAACGAAGAGGAACTAAACATTGAGCCAGTGCAACTCAGGCTGGGACTCTCACGGCTAAATGTCATGCAACGAGCATTACATTGATAGATATGGGATCAAGTTATAACCGGATTTCATAGTAGCCTTAGATAAACCATACCTTGAAACCACCAATGCACAAGTATGCAGTGTGCACTTGACAACTACAAAAGCTTAGGGATTTTTAAGTGTTAATGTTTCCATCAGAAATAATACCTTGGTTGAGAAGGTATTTGCCATGCCTACAGGTTCCATGGAGAAGGAAATTATCCTAGGACGATCCTAGATTTACGCCAACAACTATAATATCCAATGGGAGAAGAGGATGACATTGCTGAACGAGGGCAACAATGTCATTTCCATATCCTTATGGAGCCTGATAAACACAAGGAAGTAGGCCATGATTGAGGATATAGAAACACCAAGCACGGGTGACATTAGCTCATGAAGTAAAAAAGGCATCAATTTTGCAATCCCTATGCAAAAATCAGCCCAAGTCACTGGGTACACAGCAGTGGGTGCCTAAGGGTCAATTTGGAAACCAACTCTACAAGGATAAGAAGGTCGTCCCAACAATAAGGAATCAACAAGCAGGGTTCAAAAGGGAGACAAGGGATAGAAATAGTCTTCACAGGTAAGTTTGGTGGTACTCTAAACAAAACAACACTCCACAAAGAATTCATAAGTAATGGGTTTGAAAGAACTTGATAATAGCACAAGGTTACTACCAAGGTAATACAACAGTATGGGTGCCCAAACTCCACCCACCAGTGGCCAAAGATGGCAAACACCTCCGAATACAAAGGAAAGGGTAGTAAAGGCATTTAGAACCAACTCCCAACTAAAAACAATGCTAAGAGTGCACAAACACTGGTGTTGTGGAGGAAGAAGCCAACCCAACAAGATGGGTTTAATATAACCAAATCAATACCTGTAACCACCTCGATCAAGCAGCTGGACAAGGACAAAGGAGGAAAAAGAAGGTGCAACAAATGGACATTGATACAAGGCCCAATCCACATGACTCGGTAGAAACACTATTTAGTTGGGTGGAGGTAAGAATAAAGCACTCTCACACGAAGTAAAATGCCTGCAACAACACCTACCTAAAAGTGCCAAAGTACCACCTTGGTTTCCATGGCAATAAAAAGATGAAGGTATCCATTAGTCACAAAATGGATACAAGGTAAAACTGGGTATCATTCACTTCTTTAAATGCATGTTTGAGTGTCCGAGCATGAAGAGAAATATAGGGTGTCAATCTTGCACACACATGATCCAAAAAGGTTCATGCCGTGAACTAATCCAAAATGCTTCACGCTGTGAACTGGTACAAAAAGGTTCATGCCATGAGCTGATCTTAAAAGGTTCACGCCATGAAGTGGTACGAAACAGTGTACGCCGTGAACTGGTCCAAAATGCTTCACGCCATGAACTGGTACAAAACGGTTCACGTCGTAAAATAGTTACTTTTTTGGACTAATCATAGGAAGACATGTGGCATTCTTCATTAAGGTAGATGCCTAGTCTGACGGCTATGCCATAAATTTGAAATTCTTTCCTTTTTTTGTCATTTTGCATTCGCCAGTCATCGTGTGCACAATGCAGCAAAATCGAGCCTTTCTTGCATCGCCTTTCTCCTCACTTCTTCAAGTTCAATCGACACATACGGGTTGAGGCGGGAGCTTGGGTCTTTCCTTGTGTTTTCTTTTCTTTCATGTATTCAAACATTGATTGTAATCAATGTTTGAAATTCTTTCCTTTTTTTGTCATTTTGCATTCGCCAGTCTCATCGTGTGCACAATGCAGCAATCGAGCTTTCCTTGCATCGCCTTTCTCCTCACTTCTTTGAGTTCAATCGACACATACGGGTTGAGGTGGGAGCTTGGGCCTTTCCTTTTGTTTTCTTTTCTTTCATGTATTCAAACATTGATTGTAATCAATTGAATGCCTTGGACGAACAATGTCTACATTTCAAACAATATTCTTGCATTTCGAACAATATCTTAAATTGTCAAACACTTTCATAATCATTGATTGACCTCGTGATCATCCTTGCACAAACCCCGCTCTACGGTCCGATCAAATAATGCATTCATCAAATTTATAAAAATGAAACCTAAATACTTCACGGATAAAAACCTGCAAACTCACCCGACTATGGCAAAAAACAAAACCCGCAAACTCACGCGACTATGGCCAGAAAACCTGCAAACTCATGGAATTCCAACTCAAGGGATTCCAACTCACAAAATTCCCATTTCATGTAACTAACATTTCACAGAATTCCAACTCATGAATGTCTCATGGGTTTACCCCGTTTCACGTTATTACCCCCCACGGCATGCACTTTCACAACGTTAACACCTGCACTTTCATGATACTTAATTGGACCTTGTCATATTACAACTAATATACCCCGTAGGGCTGAAGATACACTGAGTCCAAGCAAAATGAGATGTATGGCAGACGAGGAGGTGATACCACAGAAACTTCATTCCTATTAAGCAAAATATCGAGCGTGATGCTAATCCCACTATCATTATGGGAATTTTTTGGGGGGACATAGTATTAACTGATCCTCAAGATATTTACTTTTATCCCTTGCACCCAATTGTGCTAAACCTTTGTAGTTGGGGTCGGGTGCTCAAGAACTCTGAAATCCTAGACAACAACATCAAAAAATTAAACTTGTTTGTTCCATATGATATTCCTGACACACCGGCCAACTACGAGGTTGTAGCCCAGAGTTAAAAATGGATCATAAGCCATGGATGGCTAGAGGTATACAATACTCACCAGTAGTTAAACCTATGTGAATCCTCTCTATATTACCCTTTTGGTATTCTAAAACTATATCATACCATCTACAAGCATCTAGAGGCACTGTTAACAAACGTCCTTTACACTTTTGATAAAATATATATTGAATATCCTAACAAGCATCTACAAGCATCTAGAGGCACTGTTAACAAACGTCCTTTACACTTTTGATAAAACACATATTGAATATCCTAACATAAGTCCTCAGGATATAACTAAGCTCCAAGACTTTATGAAACTACACAAACCTAGCAACCTACCCCCAAGCTCAGGCCATGGTCAAGAAGAGACTTCAACTTTGTCATCTAAACCCTACTTACCCTGTATATTCTAATGTCGCCAATAAATTACTTAATTCGTATCCTAACGCTCTGCCTACTGATAAGTCTCAAGTCGACTGCATTTTTTCTACTCTCCCTTTTCAACCCGGTCAAGAAGAGACGTCAAGTTCATCATCTCAACCCTACTTACCCGGTATATTCTAATGTCGCCAATAAATTACTTAATTCATATCCTAATGCTCTGCCTACTGACAAGTCTCAAGCCGAATACATTTTTTCTACTCTCCCTTTTCAACCCTTAGAATTTCCCACTAACACTCTCGCCTCTGAGGAGATACCGGCACTTGATCCATCTCCACCATGAAAAACTCAAGAGGTATGTCACACCCTCCCACAAGACACCATTGAATCTTTTACTGATTACTATTATGGAGTCCTTGTCTGGTGCAGAGTATGAAGGATTCATATGAGCTGGGAATCCACAACTAAAGCCAAAACTTATGTTCAAGGTGTTAATGCAAACAACACCATTTGAAACTTTCATCAATATTGATTTTTATGCATAAATAGATGTATAAAAGATTTTTTTATTATAAAAGTGTTACTTTCATAAAAATTGATTTTTATGCATAAATAGATGCATAAAAGGATTTTCTTTTATATAAAAGTGTTATTTCCATAGAAGTTGGATTTTATGCATAAATAGATGCATACAGAATTTTTTTAATATCAAAATGAGAGTTCTCTTTAATCATTGTTTTAATCCCATGAATATTGGTAAATGAATAAGTAAATACTCTGTGAAAGAAAATTCTACTTTTTCATATTCTCTAGGATGGTAATGAGAAAATTCAAAAGATCTATTGAAGTCAAAATTTTAGATAAATGATTAATTTATTCCTCATAGAATACGTGTTTAGTTTTGAATTCAGTTAAGCAAAATACTCAATGAATGAAATTCAGTAAAGTAGTAATTGAAATATTACCTTTCGAGAATGATAGTTTAGGGAGAATCTTTCCAGACTTGAACCCTGAATCAAACTATGACCACGACTTAATCTCCTTCGTCAGTTTCAAGAAAAGACGATGTGACCAGTTTAGGAAAATTCAATCAAATCGCCCACCGAATCTGAAATTAAATTGAGACCTTTGATTTTGATCTGAGGAACAAGATTACAGAATTTGAGGAATTCTTCTTGGGAATCCAGACCTATGATCTAGAAGTCTTGGGATACGGAATTAAGATATACTCATTGTATTCAAAAGAAAATCAAAATTGAAAATTTGCATAGAAACCTTGTTTTCTTAAAGGACTGTCTTATGCTAGAATGTTGGAGAGAGCATTTGGTATATGTGTTTTTCTAAGGGAAGTTCGGTTGCAACAGCTGGTGGGGAGTGTTCAAAGGACGGCTCACGTGGCAAAAACCTGCCCAGGTCTTGACCAGCATGGGTATGGTGAAAAATGGTGTGCTTCCGGTACGATGGGCGAGGGCCAACGAAGCGGTCCCTGAGTAAAGTGCCCGGACACCTAAGGAGGATCCTGGAGGGTTCTGACCAGGTGATGCATGGGCTCGCCGTGCTTAGGACACCCATGCTATGTCGTGGAAGATATATATATATATGTATGATGACGAGAAAATTATTGTAATCTATTACTGGATCTCGTTGCTGACCTGCTAGTCTCAACGGAGAGTCTAGAGTGATACTATTTTGTGAGAAACAAGGATTAAATAGAAATTTTGAGTTATGACATCTATAACCAATAGTTGTTTGTCAATGGATTGTTTTAAAAGTTAAAGTTTAAAGAGGAGTGTATGCGTATCTGTATAAGTTAAGAAAGGCATTCAATTATGGGTAGGTGAGTACTTGTCTGGTTCTACCAATTCCAGTGGTTGGGCGGTGCTAACCCTTAGGCTAGAATCAGTAGAGTTTTAATAATAAAATTGATCAATAGGAATACGCTTAGAACTTGAGTAGTTAATTAAAAGCCTGAAGACTTCTCTGATGATAGATAGATCATTGGATGTGCGTGATTCAATTAGGAAAAAAGCGTTGACTCCTTCAAGTTAAGTCTGTAATAGTTTCCCTTCTATCTGATTTAATTAGATGAAGGTTAGTTCAGTATCTTGACCTCGTTAAAGAAATTCGTTAAGAAAATAAAAATGGTAGAATTGTCTCCATTTTTCGGGCAGGGAAAATTTTCCCGGTTTTGGTTTTCGAAATGACCACCAGCTTAGTCTCATGCCCGGACATTCGAGGGGCGAGGCCCCGAGTGAGAAACACTGCCTCGCGCAAGAGGAAGCTACTTCCGCTTGTTACCATTTGGGAATCGGGTGCGCAGAGGAGGCAGTGGGATCTCACAGTTGGTATCAGAGCCCTGTTGTAAATTTACATAACAACAAAGCAGAAATTGCTTAAATTTTTAAAGTAAATATGGGAAATAATGTTTTTGCTTGTTAATATTATGTTGAATGAACTTCAAAAATTGAAAACTCATAAATTGAATTGGAAATTCATAGATGGATATCCCGAATTTATCTAGCATTCCTGAACTCTCCCTTTGCATTCGAGCACCTCATCAACTCTGCTACAACCCGAGTAAGCAGAGTGAGACTCGCACGTCATTTTGAGAGTCTTTACTTTCCTGATCCTCTTGAGCGACCTCGGTATATGTGGTTCTGTGTGGGGAGGACGATGTATTAATGTCAGTACCAGTTAGCGTTAGAGGCTTAGGCAAAATATTTCCTTAGCCATGATTTTGATAAGGCTAGGGCTTGTGTTCAGCATGTGCAACTCTTTGATCATTCACCCAAGAACTTTAGAATTTCATGCCAAATTTTTAGGCTTCTTAGTCGCTTTATCCCTAGAAGTAGAATTACTGCACCTCTTTTTGTAATGAATCATGTGTACCATGGCGTGTCTCCTTTGCAGTTTTGTTTTTTTATGCGTATATGATTGAGGCAGTGATTTTGGAAGCCGTGATGCTCTATGTATATATCGAAAACTTTTGATAATAAACGATGTTTTACAAAAAAATTCCAAATTGTTTTCATGATTGTGATGATGAATGGTTAATAAAATTATTAGAGTAAGTCTTGTTTCATGAAGTATGATGAAATAATTATCTGTTTAAAGAATAAATCATAAAAATTAAATAATCATAAATCTGTTGTCAAAGTTAAGTTGACGAAAATCTCGTTTTATCAGAGTCATGAGGCACGCGGCCCATGCAAGGCAACCGGATCCTCTAACCGATGACGAAGAGTTAGATCCGGATGTTCGAAAAGCCCTGCACAGATCCCAACCTGGTCCCTTCAAGGGTGAAGGAGAGCAGTCAAGTGAAGTAGTGGAAAAGTGGATTGAGACAATGGAGGAATACTTTGATGTAACTGGCTACAATGAGAGAAGCAATGGAAACGGCCAGGGTCGCTTGAAGGAACCACTGCAAGACTAACCGTCTTGACTAGAATACCCATACCTGGACCGATCTGAAAGCTTACCTCAGAAAGAGGTTTTGTCCTCCGAGCTTCCTTGAAACTAAAATGAATGAGTTCTTGGAACTAAAGCAAGATAGCCGGACAATTGAAGAGTACCATCAGGCTTTTGCTCTTCTCCTTAAATATTCCCCGCAATTGGATGAAGAGCAGTTGATGGTTGGCCGGATTCATTTGAGGAATGAACGAGCCATTGGACACCTTAGTGAAGAATGCCAAACCTGCCTCAATGGCCGAAGCAGTAAGAATGGCAAAGGACTTTGCCAAAGCCTTTGTAGTTAAGGGCCCGCCGAAGCCTGCACCATCTAATTTTAAAAGATTCCAAAATCTAGGAAGTACTTCAAACTTTTCTCCCCCAAAGAGACAGCAAGGCCCAAATCAGAATCAGAATACTGGGAGCCCACATAACACTTTCTCAGGAGCCCCACCTCTTTCAAGGATTCAGAGGGATGAGCTCAAAAGTGAGAATCAGTGTTTTGGATGTCAGGGTTTTGGTCACCAGCTGAAAGATTGCCTGACTCCTGCCATGTTAAGGGGACAGGGAAGTCAAGGACCGAGAGTGCAGAGATCAGTCCCTTCCTATCAGCAGTCAAATCAAGGTACATCTTGTCAAAATTAGGGCAATCCCAGGAGAACTCCAGCTTAGCCATCTGCCTCTGTCCAGAGTAGCCTCAGAACTCCTTTCCAAAACTGGTGCAACCAAAGAGAAAGAGTTCTGCCTCAGGACTGCAGTAGCTAGAGCAGTCACAATAGCAGAAGTAGTGGAAGAGGAAAGAGGACATATTTATGCAGCAATTGAAAACCAAGGTCCAAATTGCCAATTCTCCATCATCCATACTCTAGCTAAGTATTAAGGTAAGCCTTTTAAGCTTTTGATTGATTCAGGCAGTACTCATTCTTTCATTTCCCAAGGATGCTTGTGTAAGCTAGTCTTAGAATAGAAATCAGGAAAACCTATGCAAGGTGAATTGGCGAGTGGGAAGATTCTTTTCACTCACCTTGAGACAAATCGTATTCAGTTCAATCTAGATGGGCATTTAATTGATTGTTAGTTCAGAGTTATACCTTTGGGAGTTTTCGACGGGATCCTTGGAATGGATTGGCTCCACAAAAATTAAGCTAACATTCACTGTCATAATGGAACCATTTCCTTCTGTGACCTTCATGGAAATAAAGTTCAAGGAACCAGAATTTCAGGATCCCCAAGTCTGCAATTAGTAAAGGCTTCTAAGTTACTAAAAGGACTTAGAAAGAAGAAGCTCACGTTGTCAAAATGAATCTAGTAGACACAAAGTTAAAAGCTAAAGAGCCTGAATGGTTAAATGAATATGATGATTTATTCCCAGCAGAATTATCAGAGATGCCTCCAATTCGGGAAGTAGATCATGTGATAGAATTGATCCCCAGAGCTCAGCTTCTAGTAGCCCTGTGCACGTACAAAATGTTAGTTCTTAAAGCCATCAAACTCAAGGAACAGCTTAGACAGCTGTTAGAGCAAGGGTTTGTAAGACCCAGTATTTCACCTTGGGGTGCGCCAGTTCTCTTTCAAAAAAAGAAAGATGGAACGCTAAGACTCTCTGTGGACTACATAGGTCTCAGTTAAGAATAAGTATCCTATCCCCAGAATTGATGAGCTTCTGGATAGGCTAAGTAGAGCCCAGATCTTCACAAAGATAGATCTCAAATCAGGGTATTATCAGATTAGGATTAATGAGCAAGATATCTCAAAGACAGCCACCATCAATACTCGGTATGGGCATTATGAATTCATTGTCATGCCGTTTGGATTGACAAATGCCCCAGCTACATTCAATCGCTTAATGCAGGACATTCTCAGAGAATACTTGGATGATTTTGTTCTTGTTTTCTTTGATGATATTCTGATTTACTCAAAGAATGTAGCTGACCATGAAGCTCATGTCAAAAAAGAATGTAGATGACCATGAAGCTCATGTCAGAAAAGTTCTTGAGATTCTAAGGAAGCACCAACTCTTTGCCAAAAAGAGAAAATGCACTTTCTCTGACGACCATGTTGAATACTTGCGCTTTTTGGTATCCAAAGATGGAATTTCTCTAGATTCTGTAAAAGTCCAAGCAGTCATAGATTGGCCTGAACCAAAGTCAGTGAAAGAAGTAGTCAGAGGATTCTTGGGATTGACTGGTTGGTATAGAATTTTTATACCAAAGTATGCTCTCATAGCTTCCCCCCCTGACTAATCTTCTCAAGAAGAATATCCCGTTTCAATGGTCTGCCAAGTGCCAGATTGCTTTTGATAAGCTGAAGACTGCCTTGGTAACCAATCCCGTTTTGAAGTTTCCAGATTTCTCTCTACCCTTTAAGGTAATAACTGATGCCAGTGGTTTTGCCCTGGGAGGTGCACTCATGCAAGAAGGTCATGCAGTGGCCTATGAATCCCGAAAACTAAGAACACATGAGAGGAATTATGCTGTCCACGACCTGGAACTACTTTCAGTAGTATATGGCCTGAAGTTGTGGAGACATTACCTATTGGGTCAAAGATTCACTTTGATGACAGATCATCATAGCTTAAAGTGGATCTTCACTCATAAGGATCTCAACATGCACCAAAGAAGGTGGATGCAGACCCTGCAAGAATTTGATTTTGAAATCAAGTACCGCCCAACCAAAGAAAATGTGGTAGCAGATGCCCTCAGCACACAGAAAAGCCTCCTTGCCTTGCAATTATTGTAGTGTCAAATCCCTTGATTATTGAATCGAACATCATGCAGGATAGATTGTTTGGCCCTATTGCTACCCTACTTATGCAGGAAAGCAAAACTCCACAGCCTGGATGATGGAATTATGTATTATAATTGTAGTCTATGCATTCCCAATGATGAGAGAACTAAGGGTCAAATTTTGAATGAAGCCCATGATAGCCTTATTGTAGGACATCCAGGTTTCATCAAAACCTACGTCTGTGAAGAAAAGCTTCTTTTGTCCTGGTCTAAAAAGGATGTACTTAATCATGTACATCAATGTCTGACCTGTCAGAAAGTCAAGGCCGAGAGAGAAAAAATGCTTGAGAAGTTACATCCATTAGACATTCCCCAGATGAAGTGGGAATGCATCAGTATTATGGATTTTATTACTGGATTACCTTCAGTGCAATCAGGTTAAAACTCCATCTTCGTGGTAGTTGATAGACTAACCAAAGTTGCCCATGTGGTTCTAGTAAAAGAAACCTACACTGTAGTGGATGTGGCTAGAGTGTTCCTCGAGGAAATCTTTAGATTGCATGGCCTTCCTAGGAGAATAGTAAGTGATCGAGATCCCAAGTTCACGTCAAGATTCTGGACTGCATTTTTCAAAGCAGTAGGAACCTTCTTGGATCTCAGCATAGCTTACCACCCCGAGAGTGATGGTCAAACTGATAGGGTGAACCAAGTAATCGAAGATATACATTGGTCATGCTGTGGAGGCAGGGAGCCCAAGAAGTGGCTAAGCTATCTGTACCTAGTCGAATTCGCCTACAATGCTTCTTATCAAAGTGGCTAAGCTATCTGTACCTAGTCGAATTCGCCTACAATGCTTCTTTTATCACCGAGGTATTGGGATAAGCCCTTTCAAAGCTCTGTATGGATAAGATTGCTTAACTTCATTAACTTGGTCCGACCCATTGATTAGGGTCGAGATGTCCAGACAGATGCTTGATGACATGGAGCAGCAGATGCAGTCAATTCGCAAAGATATAAAAGCTACCCAAGATAGACAGAAGCAGTATGCAGATAAGAAGAGGACAGATAGAAAATTTGAAGAAGAAGCAGTTATGGTCTTTATTCGAGTACACCCCAGAAGAAGTTCTCTATCTCTTGGGAAGTACAAGAAGTTATCCCCCAGATATTGTCGGTCATATCTAATTATACAAAGAAAGTAGGTGACTTAGCCTACGAGCTTCTTTTGCCTCCTCATCTCAAAGTACATAATGTATTTCCTGTCAGCCTTCTTAAAAAGTATATACCAAGCCCGAATCATGTGCTTGATGATGAAATCTTAACTTCTTTAACCCAAGGGCAGATGGAACTCCAACCTGAAGAAATCCTTGATGTTTGAGAAAAGGTTCTCAGGAACAGAATTCTGAGAGAATTGTTGGTCAAATGGAAGTTCTATCCTTTTGAAGATGCCACCTGGGAGGAGAAAGAAGCCAAACTGTTGCGGGATTACCCCAAGTTTGCGAGGACATCTCATGTTTCTCAAGTGGGAGAGAATGTAAGATTCCTCCCCAGCCCCTCAAGATGTCAAGTATCTTCCCCTGTAATCAAATCCCTCTTCAAAAGTATAAAAGATCTTGTTTCTACCTGTTTTTGCCTAGAGAAAGAAAATATTCTAGAGAGAGGTTATTCAGATTTTAGATATTTTTGGATGGAAAAATATCTCTTCTTATTAAAACAAATTCCCCCGAAACAGAAGTTCAAAAAGATTTTAAGAAGGTGCATGAGAAATCAATTATAATCTGTTCAAAAGGCCTTATCCTAGGGGTCTAGATTTTTAAAAAATTTTAAATTAAGGTTTTGAGGGGCCAATCAGATTCATCCAAATGTAGGGAGGAGATAAATAGAAGAAATAAAGAAAATCCTCCCAAAAATGAGTAAATACTCACATAAGATGAAGAGTGGACTAAGGACTAAAGGAAATGCTAAAAAAATAAATTTTTAACACCTCTCAGAGTGGGCGCCTATTTCACATGTGTGGTGGAGTTTTAAATTCTCAAATATTGAGAGATTTTATCTCTCCTCTCTCTTAATTCAAGTCTAGTTCCCAAAAAAAGCTAAACTGACCAAAAAATGGTCAAAAATTGACCAAACTGATTTGGAAAATTCTAGAATCAGTTTTCTTGGTTTGAAGCTCACTTTTTCCTATAAATAGTAGCCTCCCCCTTGTAGAAACTTAATAGTGTTTTATGCACTGTTACTCTACTCCTCCCCAGAGCCAAAAACTGTGAATTTCTTAATAATTCATTAGTTTTTTGACCATTTCCTCTTCTAAAGAATTGGTGGTCACTCTTGTTGCAAACAAGAGTAGATCCCTCAAACCATCAAGCCAAAGGAAAGCTCTCAGAAATTCATGTAAGCTAGAAATCCTACTTTTTCTTTATTCTTTTTTAATGGTTTTCTAATTTTTTTTTCTTTGAGATGTAAAATGATGCTATGCCTTGTTGGAAAGGCTTTCCCCCTCTCTCATTCTTAAATTCAGCCTTTCTTTATCCTAGATAAGTAATCTAATTGTTGGAATTAAACTTTTCATATTATTTCTCTTTTAAAAGTGGAATTTGATTAGTTTAGAATGCTTTAAACCATTTGGGGATAATTTTTAAGTGACTTAAGGATAGGAAAAATTGAAAAATGGTCAGCCATACAAAGGAGATTATGGTAAAATTTTCTTAAATTTTGTAAAATAAGTTTTATCTTTTATTATTCAAAAAGAGTAATCCCCACCGTTTGTGTATTCTAAAAGTGTTATTTTCATTCTAGGCATATAAAAATGCATAATAGAAATATTTTTATTATAAAAGTGTTATTTTCATTAAAATTAAATTCTATGCATAGAAAGATGCATATTGGTTATTTTTTTAAATTATAAAAGAGTGATTTTCATTAGATTTAAATTCTATGCATAGAAAGATGCATATTGGTTATTTTTTATTATATAAAAGAGTGATTTTCATTAGATTTAAATTCTATGCATAGAAAGATGCATATTGGATATTTTTATTATAAAAGTGTTACTTTCACCAATATTGATTTTTATGCATAAATAGATGCATAAAAGAATTTTTTTATTATAAAAGTTTTACTTTCATCAATATTAATTTTCATGCATAAATAGATGCATAAAAGAATTTTTTATTATAAAAGTGTTAATTTCATCAATATTGATTTTTATGCATAAAAGAAAATTTTTCATTATAAAAGTGTTACTTTCATCAATATTGCATAAAGGATTTTTTTATTATAAAAGTCTTACTTTCATCAAAATGGATTTTTATGCATACATAGATGCATAAAAGAATTTTATTATTATTATAAAAGTGTTACTTTCATCAATATTGATTTTTATGCATAAGTAGATGCATAAAAGAATTTTTTTAATCAAAGTGTTACTTTCATCAATATTGATTTTTATGCATAAATAGATGCATAAAAGAATTTTTTTATTATAAAAGTGTTACTTTCATCAATATTGATTTTTATGCATAAATAGATGCATAAAAGAATTTTTTTAATTATAAAAGTATTACTTTCATCAAAATGGATTTTTATGCATAAATAGATGCATAAAAGAGTTTTTTTAATTATAAAAGTGTTACTTTCATCAATATTGATTTTTATGCATAAATAGATGCATAAAGTTTTTTTTTATAAAAGTGTTACTCTCATAAATATTGATTTTTATGCATAAATAGATGCATAAAGGAATTTTTCTTTAATTATAAAAGTGTTACTTTCATCAATATTGATTTTTATGCATAAATAGATGTATAAAAGAATTTTTATTATTATAAAAGTGTTACTTTCATCAAAATGGATTTTTATGCATAATTAGATGCATAAAAGATTTTTTAATTATAAAAGTGTTAGTTTAATCAAAATTGACTTTTATGCATAAATAGATGCATAAAAGGATTTTCTTTTATACAAAAGTGTTATTTCCATAGAAGTTGGATTTTATGCATAATTAGATGCATACAAATTTTTTTAAAAATATCAAAATGAGAGTTCTCTTTAATCATTGTTTAAATCCTATGAATATTGGTAAATGAATAAGTAAATACTCTATGAAGGAAAATTCTACTGTTTCATATTCTCTAGGATGGTAATGAGAAAATTCAGAAGATCTATAGAAGTCGAGATTTTAGATAAATTATTAATTTATTCCTCATAGGAATACGTGTTTAGTTTTGAATTCAGTTAAGCAAAATACTCAATGAATGAAATTCACTAAAGTAGTAATTGAAATATTACCCTTCGAGAAAGATAGTTCAGGGAGAACCTTTCCAGAATCGAACCCTGAATCAGACTATGACCACGACCTAATCTCCTTCGTCCATTTCAAGAAAAGATGATGTGACCAGTTCAGGAAAATTCAATCAAATCACCCACTAAATCTGAAATTAAATTGAGACCTTTGATTTTGATCTGAGGATCAAGATTACAGAATTCGAGGAATTCTGCTTGGGAATCCAGACCTGTGATCTAGAAGTCTTGGGATACGGAAATAAGATATACTCATTATATTCAAAAGAAAATCAGAATTGAAAACCTGCATAGAAACCCTGTTTTCTTAAAGGACTGTCTTACGCCAGAATGCTAGAGGGAGCATTTGGTATATTATGTGTTTTTCTAAGGGAAGTTCTATTGCAACAGCTGGCGGGGGGAGTGTTCAAAGGACGGCTCACATGGCAAAAACCTGCCCAGGTCTTGACCAGCCTGGGTATGGTGAAAAATGGTGTGCTTTCGGTACGATGGGCGAGGGCCAACGAAGGGGTCCCTGAGTGAAGTGCCAGGACACCTAAGGAGGATCGTGGAGGGTTCTAACTAGGCGATGCACGGGCTTGCGGTGCTTAGGACACCCATGCGTCTATCGTGGAAGATATATATATGTATGATGACGAGAAAATTATTGTATCTATTATTGGATCTCGTTGCTGACTTGCTAGTCTCAACGGAGAGTCTAGAGTGATATTGTTTTGTGAGAATCAAGGATTGAATGGAAATTTTGAGTTATGACATCTGTGACCAATAATTGTTTATCAATGGATTGCTTTAAAAGTTAAAGTTTAAAGAGGAGTGTGTGCGTATCTGTATAAGTTAAGAAAGGCATTCAATTATGGGTGGGTGAGTACTTGTCTGGTTCTACCAATTCCAGTGGTTGGGCGGTGGCTAACCCTTGGGTAGGCTGGAATCAGTAGAGTTTTAATAATAAAATTGATAGGAATATGCTTAGAACTCGAGTAGTTAAGAAAGGCATTCAATTATGGGTGAGTACTTGTCTGGTTCTAGCGATTCCAGTGGTTGGGTAGTGGCTAACCCTTGGGTCGGATGGGGTTAGGCTGGAATCAGTAGAGTTTTAATAATAAAATTGATAGGAATATGCTTAGAACTCGAGTAGTTAATTAAAAGCCTGAAGACTTCTCTCATGATGAATAGATCAACGGCGCTGTGCCTGATTCAATTAGAAAAAAAGCGTTGATTCCTCTTCAAGTTAAGTCTGTAATAGTTTCCCTTCTATCTGATTTAATCAGATGAAGGTTAGTTCAGTATCTTGACCTCGTTAGAGAAATTTGTTAAGAAAATAAAAATGGTGGAATCGTCCCTGTTTTTTGGGCAGGGAAAATTTTCCCGGTTTTGATTTTCGGAATGACCACCAGCTTAGTCTCGTGCCACCCGGACATTCGAGGGCGAGGCCCTGAGTGAGAAACCCTGCCCCGTGCAAGAGGAATCTACTTCCGCTCTGCTACCATTCGGGAATCCGGTGCGCAGAGGGGGCAGTGGGATCTCATAGTTGGTATCAGAGCCCTGTTGTAAATTTATGTAACAACAGCAAAAATTGCTTAAATTTTTAAAGTAAATATGAGAAATAATGTTTTCACTTGTTAATATTATTTTGAATGAACTTCAAAAATTAAAAACTCATAAATTGAATTGGAAATTTATAGATGGATACCCCAAATCTATTTGGCATTCCTGAACTCTCCTAGAGTCAGGATATGATAGCCTTTGCGTTCGAGCACCTCATCAACTCTGCTGCGATCGGAGTAAGCAGAGTGAGACTTGCACGTCATTTTGAAAGTCTTTACTTTCCTGATCCTCTTGAGCGACGTTGGTATATGTGGTTCTATGGAGGACGATGTATTAATGTCAGTACCAGTCAGCGTCAGAGGCTCAGGCAAAATATTTCCTTAGCCATAATTCTAATAAGGCTAGGGCTTGTGTTCAGCATGTGCAACTCTTTGATCATTCACCCAAGAACTTTAGAATTTCATGCCAAATTTTTAGGCTTCTTAGTCGCTTTATCCCTAGAAGTAGAATTGCTGCACCTCTTTTTGTAATGAATCGTGTGTACCATGGCATGTCTCCTTCGCAGTTTCGCTTCTTTATGCGTATACGATTGAGGCAGTGATTTTGGGAGCCGTGATGCTCTATGTATATATCGAAAACTTTTGATAATAAACGATGTTTTACAAAAAAATTCCAAATTGTTTTCATGATTGTGAATGGTTAATAAAATTATCAGAGTAAGTCTTGTTTCATGAAGTATGATGAAATAATTATCTGTTTAAAGAATAAATCACAAAAATTAAATAATCATAAATCTGTTGTCAAAGTTAAGTTGACAAAAATCTCATTTTGTCAGTCATGAGGCACGCGGCCCGTGCAAGGCAACCGGATCCTCTAACCGATATGACGAAGAGTTAGATCCGGATGTTTGAAAAGCCCTACATAGATCCCAACCTGGTCCCTTCAAGGGTGAAGGGGAGCAGTTAGGTGAAGTAGTGGAAAAGTGAATTGAGGCAATGGAGGAATACTTTGATGTAACTGGCTACAATGAGACAAGCAAGATGGCTCTCTCCAGGTTAAAGATTGTGGAAACGGCTTGGTGGAATCATCCCCATTTTTCAGGCAGGGAAAATTTTCCCGGTCTCGGTTTTCAGAATGACCACCAGCTTAGTCTCGTGCCCGGACATTCGAGGGCGAGGCCCTGAGTAAAAAACCCTACCCCACGCAAGAGGAAGCTACTTTCGCTGCTGCTACCATTCGGAAATCTGGTGCGTAGAGGGGGCAATGGTAGGTCCACGTACACTACACCGCGCAGATTCTCTTCCTTCTTAAGATCTCATTTGCTACTAAGGTCTATGTGTTCTCTATTAGTGCTCTTTGTAAGCATAGCTTGCTTTCATGTGTTCACTGTTTCACTTTGGTATGCAACAATCAAGTTGTTACCATTCTCTAGCCTCTCTTCTAATATGATGTAGACTTTTAAGATTCAGCCACACTGAACCTTCTTCTATTAGCTCCCATCTGAGGTTTTTTTTTTCATACCTTAACAACCTCCTTCTTGAGGTTCTTCACACAGCCATTAACCTGGCTACAATGACTGCAGCTAGCTCTCCCTTGAGCTCCAAAACTTGCTTGCGTTAGTAAAATGACCCTCATGAGGTTTTCATACCATTCAATTGCTGTTGTAGCTCACCAATGAGCTTATCAAAGTCTACACACTCCCCTTCTTTGCATGCAGAACATTAAGGGTGCTTTCTTCAAGTGGTTTCTCTTGAAACCATAGGTGCAAAAAAATTTATGAAGACTCTGCCATTGTCTCCACCACAAATGAGTGCATCCCACTCTTGATGCACACACATGGACTCCATCTTGAGTCTCAAACCTTGCTTGCTTCAGCCAAGCAAAACATGCACCTTAAAACATGCTCTTTGCCCAAATGCAAGAGCCATGGGATCCACGTATCCCAACAGCCAACAACCCTTCAACATTGAGCATTTTTCCATGCTCAAAACCAAAACTTTGAGGCAAAACTTCACAAAACCAACCTTCTTGAGGCATAACCAGCATCATATCTTCTCTTGGCAGCTTCTCCTTGACGATGATGAAGACTCCATAGCCTTCATAATGCTGAAATCTCCATTTTCAGCTTCATAGGCAGCTTCATTAATGATGCAAGACTCTCCTTGCATCCAGACTTGGCAGCGCTTTTGAAATCTCCCTATTGCAAATCTCCACTTCACAAGATTAAGCATAGATTAAGGTGGGTTATACCACACTAAAAACTCCATAAGAGAGAGAGAGATTGCACACTCAACACAAGTTCTATTGCATATCTCAAATGAGCCATACAATGATATAGGCTCTCTAGCCTACTTTATATGTCATCATCCATATGGCACTCCCTCTTCCACTTCTTTTGGTCAACACTCACACACCATTAAATATTACATGTGGCATTCTTATCTTGCCACAATATCTTGCACCTTTAGGGTGCTTTCCCACATACACACAACACCGCGACTACATCTCTCAACATTAAAGACAACCGAATCTGTTTTAATCTGTGAAGTTCCATGTTTTTCTGGTATTCCCGATCTCACTCAATCTCAGGATATGACTGCTTTCGCCTTTGAGCATATCCTCTCCTCAGCTATACAACTCGAACGGGCAAAGCAAGACTCGCAAATCATTTTGAGAAATTATATTTCTCGGACCCGGCTGTGCTGAGAGACGGCATCGTAAGTGGCACGCAAGCAAATATGTCCACACCTCATGCAACCAACACCACCTGATATGTTAAGGAAGAATATCTCTTTAGCCATGGTCCTATTGAGGCTAAAGGTGGTTTGCAGTGTTATCCTGTATCACCCCACACCTCAAGATTTTAGGCTTTCTTGTCATATTTATAGACTTCTTAGATGTTTTATCCCAAGTAGTAAGATTGTAACACTTTTAGCGGTAAGGGAACAATTGTATCGCGGCATACCAGTAGCCCAGTATCGCTGTCTCATGCTTCTACCACGGAGGCTTTAATTTTATTGAGCCATGTTACTCTATGTATATATTACAACCTTTATATAAATAAAGAAATGTTTTGTGGAAAATTTCCAATTATATAAGTGATTGTTTATTATATGACAAATTCAAGAAACAAGATCTGTTTCTTGGATATATGTTGTAGATCTCCAATAAAGTCAATTATCTTGTTTAAGCAATTATGTTTCCAAACCTCTTAAGTCTTAGGATCTCATTGATGAAATTGAAAAAAATATATATCTTTAATAATGTATGATTTTTGAAGGAATCATGAGGCGTACGATGACAGCCAGATTCTTTCAGAGATGAGGAAGAGCTTAACTCCGATGTTCGCAAAGCCCTTCACAGATCTTAGCTAGGTCCTTTCAAGGGTGAAGGGGAGAACTTGGGCGAGGCTATGGAGAAGTGGATCGAAGCAATGGAAGAATACTTCGATGTCACTGGATACAACGAAAATAGTAAAATGGCTCTTGCAAGGTTGAAGATAGTTGAAACAGCTAGAGTGGCATGGAGAAATCATTGTGAGACAAACCGGCTAGATAGGAGCACCCAGACCTTGAATGATCTCAAGACTTACTTACTGGGAAGAGATTTTACCCCCCCTCCCCTGGATTTTTGGAAACCAAGATGAATGAATTCTTAGAATTAAACTAGGGGAGAAAAACTATTGAAGAATATCACCAGGAGTTTGCTCTTCTCCTCACCCCACTACTGGACGAAAAGCAACTCATGGCCAGGTTCATTCGAGGAGAATGAACGAAACTTTGGACACCCTGGTCAAGAATGCCAAGCTAGTTTCCATGGCTGAGTAGTAAGGATGGAGAAGGAATTTACCAAAGCCTTTATTGTTAGGGTCCAGCCAAAGTCATCTCCCTCATCCTTCAAGAGGTTCCAAACACCAGGAAGTTCTTCCAACCTTCCGTCTCCAAAAGAGACACCAAGGTCCCAATCAGAATCAGGAGACAATGTAAGATTCCTCCCTCCAGCTTTTGAGGTGTAAAGGTATGAGAACCTCCCCTTCTATTGTTGTAATTATTTCCCCCTCTAAAATAAAAGAAAGATCTTGTTTTACCCTGTTTTGGCCTAGAGAGAGAAAATGTCTAGAGAGAGGTAATCTAAAATTAAGATATCTTTGGATATAAAAATCCTCCTAGTGTCTAAAATGGTTTCCTCTGAAACACAAATTCAAAAAGAACTTTCCAATGTGCATTTGGAATTAATTAAAAATATGTATAAAGGACCTTAGTCTAAGGGTCAAGATTTTTTGAAAATTTTGGATTATGTTCCAATTAAGGTTCCTATGGACCAATAAGATTAATCCAAGTGTTGGGATGAGATAAATCCAAAGAATAAAAGAAAATACCAAAAAATGAGTAAATGCTCACATAAGATGAAGAGTTGACTGAGTACAAGGTTTATTAGTTAAAAACTACGAGATATTACAAAAAAAAGAGATATTTTAGGAATAATGATACATTTTTGACACCTTGGTAAGGAGGGGGGAGACTTTGAGGTAGGTGCCTATTTCACACATGTGGATGAGTTTTTAATTCAAATCAATTGTGATATTTTTATCTCTTCTCTCTCTCCTGGATCAAACCAAATCAAAAGGGATCCAAACTAGGTCCAAATCTTGTCCAAATTCAGCCAAATTGAACAACCTGGAAAATTCTAGAACTCAGTTAGACTTGGTTAAAGGCCTCCCTCACTTATAAATAGATCCTTAGTCTTTTGTAAAAAAATCACTGAACTATACCATGCCAGTATTACATTAAAATAATGATATTTTCTATTATCCCTTAAAAATCCTCTACATTTTGGAGAGATTGGAGCTTCTCTCTCTCTCTCTTCAACCATCCTTGGAGCTTTCCTCTCGACACACTAACCAATTTATTGGTTGGGGGCTTCTTCTAAGATAGAGAAGCAAGAAAAATCAAGAGGTAATTTCATGGTTTTTCTCTACTATTCTCAATGTTTTCACTTCTCAACCCTTCTCAAGCTTGAGAAGTTTTTAAATTAAGTGTTTATAATGCAAATCAAGCTTTTCTTAAGAGTTGTAATGAATAATTAAGAAAAGTTTACATTTATACTTAATTAGGATGCTTTTTATGTTTCTCTCTCTCTCTCTCCCCAAAAGATAGGTCATTCCTATGACCAATTCTCTATTCAAATGATGCTTCTCATTGATAAATTCTTAATTCACAAATCAAACTCTAGGCTTGTGAAGCTAGAGCTTAAGAAATGGGCTTTTTACACTTTTTTGGTTCTAAAATTATGATAATCTTATGATTTAAATCCATAAATTGGAATTAAGTTTAGAAGATAGTTATACTATCATAATTGTATTACTAAGTTTATTCTTTTCAAAAATATTGAAAAATATCAGTAATAGCAGCGGAGCTATGGCAAAATTTTTAAGAAATTGATACATAATTCATTCTTATGCATAACGTGAAAAGAGGACTTCCTACCATATTCTAGGATTAGTAATCCTATGCTAAAAGAATGATTTTCATCACATTCAATGGAAAAATAATTTTTAACATTTATGCATAATTAAATAATTAAGAAAAAGAGAAAATTATGGTAATTTTATTTAAATGATAAAAGAGAAATTCCCATGACATTTGGAATTCAATCATTTAAATGGGAAAAGTGGAATTCTTAGCATATTTAATTAATGGATATTTTTATTAAAATTCAAAGATAAATTTTAGATAAATTTATTTTATGCATGAGAAATATTTAAATGATAACAGAGGAATTTCCATGACACTTGGAATTCAATCATTTAAATGGGAAAAATGGAATTCTTAGCATATTGAATTAATGGATATTTTTTATTAAAATTCAAAGAGAACTTTTAGATAAATTTATTTTATGCATGAGAAATATTTGAATAATAAAAGAGGAATTCCCATGACACTTGGAATTCAATTATCTAAATGGAAAAAGTGGAATTCTTAGCATATTGAATTAATGGATATTTTTATTAAAATTCAAAGAGAAATTTTAGATAAATTTATTTTATGCATGAGAAATATTTAAACGATAAAAGAAGAATTTCCATGACATTTGGAATTCAATCATTTAAAAAGTAAAAGTGGAATTCTTGGCATATTGAATTAATGGATATTTTTATTAAAATTCAAAGATGAATTTTAGATAAATTTATTTGATGAGATAAAAGAGGAATTCCCATGACATTTAGAATTCAATCAATTAAATATAAAAAGAGGAATTCCCATGCTATTTGAGATCCAAGAAATTAAATGGAAAAAAGAGGAATGTTTAGCATAATTCAAATTATGAGTATTTATCAAAAGTGGAATTTTGAGCATTATTGGAAAATATGGGTAGAATTGATTTTTGTAAATCCCATAAATCTTTTACTCAAAAAGAAGAATATTGAATATATTTCACTTGAGAAAATTAAGAAAGAATATGAAAATATCCGTTGAGAAAAAGAGCCAAGCAATTGGCAGAAGTATTAGAAAAGTCCCATTGGTATCAAAAATAGAAAATGTTGCTAAATGTGAAATGGATGTGGATGTGAAAGAAGAGATGAGAATGAGATGTGAGAATATGTGAAAGGATGTGATGTAAATGAATGTGGATGTGGATGTGGATGTGATAGGATGTGATGTGATGTAAATGAATGTGGATGTGGATGTGATAGGATGCGATGTGATGTAAATAAATATGGATGTGGATGTGATATGATGTGATGTGATATAAATGAATATGGATGTGAATGAAGAGATGAGAATGAGATGTGAGGATATGTGAAAGGATGTGATATAAATGGATGTGGATATGAATGAAGAGATGAGAATGAGACGTGAGAATATGTGAAAGGATGTGATGTAAATGAATATGGATGTGGATGTGATAGGATGTGATGTGATGTAAATGAATGTGGATGTGGATGTGAGGATGTGATGTGATGTAAATGAATGTGGATGTGGATGTGAAAGGATGTGATGTGATGTAAATAGATGTGAATGGATGTGATGTGATGTAATGTGAATCGAGATAGATGTGAATGGATGTGATGTAAATGAATGTGGATGTGGATGTGGATGTGAAAGGATGTGATGTGATGTAAATAGATGTGAATAGATGTGAATAGATGTGAATAGATGTGATGTGATGTAATCAGGGATTTCATTAACGTCTTCACAATTTCGTGATCACGTTAACAAAACCTATTGTTAACATATTAAAACTTGTGATCACATTGTATATTCACATGACCTGAGCAATGACCTGCCAGAACCCACTAGTCTCGTAACACCTCCGGGCTTTTGGCTTTCCCGGCGGGCCCGTCGGGAAAACTAATTATCCCGGTGGGCCCGCCGGGAAAAAGAAGGAAAACCGGCGGGGTACTATTCTGTATATAAACACTGCCCGACACCCATCGTACAACTTTTGGGGAGATAGTCCTTGTTTTGGGGGCGTGATATCTCTCCTCAAAGTACTTGTAGAGCTCTCGAGTTGCTAGAAGTGTCCTCTTGGGAAGAACGTCCTTATCTTAGGGGCTGTCGTCTTTCCTTGTAGGCACTCCTAAGGCTATTGAGCCACTCGTCCTTAGTTCTTTGAACTGGGAGCAGGGTGTGGTTCGTAGCTAATACTTGCGGAGATTTAGGGACAATTTGGAGTCATTCAGCTTTGGATTTGAGCCACGTACGTAATCTACCTCATTCTGCTTTATGAATGGTTTGATGGAGCCAATAGTCTTGCTTAGGGGCTTGTATTGGTTCTTGATATTTGATATAGTTTAGAGTAGACAAGGGTCTATTGTCCTATACTAGAGTATTGGGCAAGCATAGATCTTTGATTTTCTTTGTGAATGTTAGAGAAGGTCTATTGTCCTATACTAGAGTATTGGGCAAGCATAGATCTTTGATTGTGTAAAGTATCCTTAATTGGGTACAAAAGGCATCCTTCATTGGGGGTGCAATGTGCATGATAGTTTCGAAGTAGTTTTGTAGTAAGACTTTGCAAGATAGTTTGAAGTAGTTTTGTGTTATGTGATGATCTTTTGTATTTGTCAAGATAGTTTCGAAGTACTTTGTCTGCTAATGTATGTTTTGTAATACGTGAGTGATTTGTTGTTTTTTCATTTGTGTATTCATTGTTATATGCTTGGTTGAATAGGTTATTTGTTGAGATGGAGGACAATGTTGGATCCAGTGATACCTCCAATAGAGTCCAAATTTCAAATAGCAGGAAAAAAAAGGCACCTGGGATAGAGTGGCAATATGCAATTAACGTTGGTGATCGATTCATAGATTGGGAGTGTAAGCTATGCCATGCAGTAAAATCAGGTGGGGCGCCTCGACTAAAAGAACACTTTTTAGGCGGACCGAAGAAAAAGTCATGTACCCACCCCTCTGCACCTATAGTGGCCAAACGCATAAGAGAAGAAATTCAAAAGAAAGATTCAAGAAAACATGACACTTCTACCGTTAATGTATCAAGGCAGCAAGAACACTGTTGTTCTAATCATCAAACTCCCGCTACATCGCCTACTTATACCCCGAACAGCAATGTGCAACCAGAAGGTAATCTACCCAGTGCATCTTCCTGCAAGCGAAACTTTGACGTAGGAAATATACCCATGCGTCAAACTTCATTGCAAGAAAGCCTACGTCAAGGTCGACTCGATGATGCACAACTCGCTCTTGCTGAAGCGATTTACTTTTCTGGGACGGCTCAACTAGGGTGTGCGTAGCTTAGAATGAGAAAGAGAATAACACGCTTGCATATAATTCAAAAAACTTTGCATGCCTCATTGACATGTTATTAACAAAAAAAAATTTGTGATCACGTGAATATAAAATCATTGATTATAATTGAAACATGTTGTATATCCTATTTAGGATAGGCTTCAAGCACAATACTACAAGCATAAATGCATATGTCACATCATGCACTCTTATTCTCCATTTATTAGTTATATAAGATATTTGTATATCTACAATCTCTTCACAACCATCACCATACTAACTAACCATTATATCAATTTTCAGGACATAACTATATTTTGTATTTAACATCACTAAAAGTTAAAAAATGTAGCAAAAATATTTAGGCAGGATTTTAACAAGCGTGATTTGCATCATTCTTATGAATTGGGAAACTTAAGCATCAATACATAAGTAATAGAACTAGAAAAGAAGCTAGATACATTTTTTGCCACTCAAAAAGCTAAGGTATAAACTTGCCATTGTTGAGTCACTTTATGCTTTGCATCATTCTTATGAATTGAGAAATTAAAGCATCAACGTGCACAAGTAATAGAACTAAATAAGAAACTAGATACATGTTTTGCCATTCAAAAAGCTAAGGTAGAAGCTTACCATTGTTGAGTCACCTTATATTTTAACACTTAAAGCTAGCTAGAATGGAGCTCCTTTGTCTATTTTGTAGATGTGTACTTTAAGGGTCAAGGTCTTATTGTCAATCATCTCAAAGACGCAAATATCGCCTTCTTGAAGTCGATGATCAATACAATAGCGTTTCCATCCCTCCTCAAGTGTTACTTCCTCCTCACGTGTTACTCTTGTGCGTGAATAAGACGAATGAAGTATCCACTTTCCTTTAGAGGCATCAACAAGAGAGACAACGCATGGTCCCTTGGGCATGTGTTTGGCGAACTCGCGGCGGGGGATGTCCTACAAAAGGAGGACACAAACATTAGAACAATGAAAACATAAACACTAGAGACAATGAACTACAGGAAGGGGAAAGGATTGATCGTGTAGCCCAAATGAAGAGAGAAGAAAGGCTACTTACAATGATGAAGGGCTTTCTGATGTTAGAAGCCTTTAGTTTTATGTAGCATAGGGGATGTCTTTTTGAGATGATGGGTGCCGTTGCCAACTCCGAGCTCTGAGCAACTTCTACACCTTCCTCCTTATGGGCGCTTGGATGGGAGGGTGGTCGTTTTTCTCTTGAGTTGTATTTTGCATTATGGGATGTTGTTGGATTGGAGAGTCGTGCTGGTCCTCTTAAGTTGTATATTGACGGCCGCATGCAGGTGGTGGCATGATGAGGGGGTCGCCTGATCTGCACTAAAATTCGATGCTGGCTCACTATCTTCATCTTCACGATATCCCCCACTTGGAGCTTGTAGTAGCGGGCGAACTTTTTCCATCCTTTGCAAAAATGAAGCTCCCACTGCTCGGATGTTTTAGCCCTACATTCCACACCTGCCCGGTCTCTTCCTCCAACTCAATGTCTCTGCCCACACCCAGATCCAGGCAAGCTTTAGTGACAGAGAGTTGCAACCGCTGCAAGACATCAAACAGCACGACCTTAATGCAAGCAAAATGGAAGTGGAAAACTAGTCTGCAAAAATGGCAGCCGGAGGGTTTACCAAATAGGGTGCATTGTGAGACCCTCTTCTTGTGTCTGTTTGGGTCAGCACTTTTTCGAAACAGTAAGGAAATTCTCTCTTCTTTCCCGTAGAAGTTTGACACAACTTACCAACCAGAGACGGTGGCTTGTCAACAATAGTTGGGGGAAACTCAACGTCCGCCATCGTCATCGCCGCGTACACAACTTTGGCCGGTTCAATTCAATGAGAAACTTTGCTCTTGTAAAAGGAAAGCCCACTCGAGTCTCGTACATCAGTAGGGGGCCCTAAAGTGGACAGTACTGAGAGATGTGAAGTGTATCATGAGAGAGAGAGAGAGAGAGTTGTGAAGTGTATCATGAGAGAGAGAGAGAGAGAGAGAGAGAGAGAGAGAGAGAGAGAGAATTGTGAAGTGTATCATGAGAGAGAGAGAGAGAGAGAGAGAGGAGAGGAAGAGAGAGTTGTGACAGATAGAGAGAAGAAACATTAGATGACATTTTTAATGTTTTTGTGAGTTCCTAAAGAGGAAAATAATGTACTGTTTTAATTTTTAAGTAAATAGAGGGAGAAAAATAAAATTATTCGGAATTATGTATATTTTAAGAGAAATAAAAAGAAATCCTTATCTATACATCTATCGTGTTGTGAAGTGTATCATGAGAGAGAGAGAGAGAAAGAGTTGTGAAGTGTATCATGAGAGAGAGAGAGGGGGGGTAGGAAGAGAGAGATATTCATATTTTTCGAGTTACGAATCACGATATTATAAAATAAAACGTTTAGACAATATGATGTAAACTTTGATCCATGAAATACTCATGCCGCGTTAGCAACCAAGTATCGCATGGATCAAACACAATAAAAACAATACAAGTCAAATCAAACAAATTTACGACATTTTTTCGACCGCGTTAACGATCATATGCCGTAATATGCAAGCAAATTTACGACATTTTTTCGACCGCGTTAACGATCAAATGCCGCAATATGCAAAAAACAATTTATGCACTAGCAGACGACACCAACTTGCCGCGTTAACGACAAAATGCCGCTCGATTCTATGGGAATACAAATAGGATACGAACATACACTGGCCGCGTTACCGACCATATGTCCGCATTTGACAAAGGGAAGGGAAGGGAAGGTGACATTGCCATAACGATACTATGCTTGCCGCGTTACCGACTAGTACCGCTACGGCGTGCCATACTTATCATAGGACACAGACTAGCCGCGTTATCGACTAAGTGCCCCAGGGTAAGCACCATTCCGAAGAATGGCCTTACACACACACCTGTCGTGTGGTGGACCACCCACATCCTACCGCGCATTGCAACAATGGGCGGCTGCCCGCACGAACACACACCCACACACACATCCCTCGTGTGGCGGACCACCTACATCCTGCCGCGCATTACGACAGTGGGCGGCTGCCCGCACGAACACACCCACATACACACGCGCACACACACACACACACACACACACAAGTTTTATTACCTGTGTATGCTGTCAGCAATGAACTCCCAAAGGGCCCCCTGGGCCCATATATATAGGAAATTGTACCCCGCCGGGCTGGATGACGACCCCGTCGGGGTTTTCTTTTTCCCGGCGGGACCGCCGGGTATAGCAAAAGCCCGGCGGGATTTTATCCAGTTACCAGGTCGCTTGTCACCGACTTTTTTGAGAACATGTTAACATGTTAACATGTTAATAACATGTTAACACATGTTATTAACAAAAGAAATTTGTGATCACGTGAATATAAAATCATCGGGATAGATGTGAATGGAAGAGATGGGATGTGGATGGGATGTGAATCAGGATAGATGGGATGTGGATGTGATGTGATGTGATGTGAATCGGGATAGATGTGGATGGATGAGATGTGATGTGATGGGAATCGGGATAGATGTGAATGGATGTGATGTGATGTGATGTGAGTCGAGATAGATGTGAATAGATGAGATGTGAGTCGGGATAGATGTGAATAGATGAGATGTGATGAGAATGGATGTGATGCAAATCGGGATAGATGTGATGTGAATGGATGAGATTTGACGTGAATGGATGTGATGTGATGTGATGTGGATCGGGGTAGATGTGAATGGATGAGATGGGATGTGAATGGATGTGATGTGATGTCATGTGGATATAGGTAGATGAGAATGGAAGAGATGTAATGAGGATAGCTGTGATGAGATGTAATGTGATGTGAAGAGATATAATGAGGATAGATGTGATGAGATGTAATATGATGTGAAGAGATGTAATGAGGATAGATGTGATTGGATGTAATATGATGTGAAGAGATGTAATGAGGATAGATGTGATGAGATGTGATTGGATGTAATATGATGTGATTGGATGTAATATGATGTGATGAGATGTAATATGATGTGATTGGATGAGAATGGATGAAGGACGATGAGAATACATATGATTGGATGTGGATTAAGCAAAGTGAATTGATTTAGAAGAATATGGAATAACGGGAAATGATGTGGAACGATGTGAAAAGATGAGAGTTTGTTTTAGAAACTGTATTTATGACCTGTTTTTCATCATCTAACAATGTTAAGACAACAATCTAACCCAAGGCGCACTTCTATGCCATTTCATCATGCATTCTTCATAATGTTAAAGATGATCAGGGTGTGTGGAATGGTATAAACTTCAAATTAAACGATTGGGTGACTATGAAACCATAATGCAAAGGTATCATAGGATAAAAGGGCAAATAAGAGCCTTTGTAAAATACCATTGGAAGGGACGTATCTTGGAATTCAAGATAGAAAAAGATGGATGGACAACAAAGGTACAACATGTGTACATGACAAGAGAGATGCACATGTATCCTTCTACTCTAGCATCTACATTGTACGCTCATTGTAAGATATTTTTTGTAATTTTACTTTATGTTCTTTATGATTCTATGGATTATTCACGTGTTGTATATGTGATAGATGTTTATCCATCAACAAGCATTGAGTTGGCAACCTATGGAGTCATTCACCGTTTTTGAAGCCATGCATGCTGATCTTGGGAAAGTATTATTTTTCGATCAACCATCTACTTTTTTCATTAATAAACATATATTTTTATACAACGCTAAGTTTATTGTCCCTACAAGACCACAAGCTTATGGAAGACTGGAGAGTTTGGCTATACCAAGCCTAAACTCATTAGATCGAAACTTTCCACATAAAGGTACTCTATTAGGATTTAAATCCAAGATTGTCTTGGATATTTAGAAGTATATGAATGCAAGAAGGATTTATAACAAAATTAGGCTATCATGATTTATACCTCTTCATGTATTTATGGCATGTTTTTGAGAAGCAAACATGAAGAGGAAAAAAGCAATGTGGCTATCTACACATATATCTAAGTCTGACTTGGATAATGTAGTTGGAGCATAATGGAAAGTGAATGAAGTCATCCTTGTACATTAGCTTAGAGTACAGACGATGGAAAAAGATTAGAGGGACTTAGATGCCATTGGATTCAGAGGATAAATTTGTGTAGTATGACCTAACAGTCAACTTGAGTGATGATGATAATAGAGTCATCCCTATAAATACAAAATGGACATTGAGGGATGCCCTATAGAAGAGAGAAGTATGTTATGTATTCAAATATTTGAAATTAGTTTATTTTAGAAAATATGTACTAAAGTAGGTAAGAGGGCACCAAAAGGATAGGTGAATTAAAGACTATAGATACGTGATGGATGGCATATTAAAGACACTCTCCTATAAATATAGGTAAAAGAGACACATTTAATATAGCTATTTGTCTCTACTATTCTATTTAAATGACTTTTATTAAGAAAGTTAATCCAATCCTTACACGGCCCTTTTTTCATTTTTAGCCCTAATGCCTAGGTCTTGTGCATATTTGATGCCAATAAAGAAGATTAGAAAAAAGGGAGGGAATACATTGACCCAAAAAGAGGTGGCAAGTGAAATGCTCTAGGATTAGGATTATTGGATCACAGATGGGAAACATTCCATCTATGCTGCAAAGGTCATGTTAAGGACTCAATTGTCTGAACAAATGTGTTATTTGAGGGATATTTTACAATTTGTAAGGTCGGATTGTCGTCGATGCACCCCTAGAAGTCTATGTGTGGCTATCTCAAGGATGGAAAATTTGGAGTCCCAAGAAGTGTTTAAACAATAAGCCTGAGTGATATACTAAGGCACTTGAGGGCCCAATGGGATTTTTATCTCACAAACCCTCAAGGCTGATACCTGGACTTGTAAAAGGGCATGCATCTCACTCAGATTGGGATGTAAGTAATCGTTTCTCATGTTTTCTAGATTATTTAAATTTTTAATGATAAGTTAGAATTTAGATATTCTTATTTCTTACTTTTTGTTTGTTCATTTATATTTGTATATATTCATTGCGAGTGCGGAAACATCGATGGGTGCCTATGTTGCACAGAAGCAGTCACACATGGTTGCTTGTTCAGATGCAATCTTTACTACCTCGCAAATTGTTTATTTCAAAGATATTGTTTTGAAAAAAAGTAGAGGCATGAGAAAAATATTGTTGATCATTTCTACATGCACAGGTAGAGAATGGCCCTAAGACCATTCTAGAATTCACTAAATATTGGGAAAAGAGGGTGGAGAATAGACCTAGGACCATTCTATCCTCCACAATGTGATTTGGAATGGCCCTAGCGCCATTCTAAAGCACATCATGGATGGTAGAATGGCCCTAGGGCCATTCTTTCAAGCACTAGTGTCTTTCTATAGCATATTGTGCTTACACAAGAATGGCCCTAATGCCATTCTACCATTCATAATGGTGATGTTTTATGCATTCACATGTAGAGATCAGCCCTAAGACCATTCTAAAATTCACCAACAGTTGACAGGAGAGTAGAGAATGGCCCTAGGGCCATGAAGCACAATGTGCTTTAGAATTGCCCTAATGCCACTCTAGCATGCACAATGTGCTCAAAAGAATGGACCTAGGGCCATTCAGCATCATGGATGGTAGAATGGCTTAGGGCCATTCTTTTAAGCACATTATGTATGGTATAATGGTCCTCTATCTAGGGCTATTCTCAAGCATACATTAAATTCTTGCAAAAGAATGGTCCTACGACCATTCTAAAATTCACTAGCTATTGGCACAAGAGGATAGAGAATGGCCCTAGGCCCATTCTACAATCCATAATTTGGAAAGGCCCATAGGGCCATTTTAAACTTCACATCATGGATGGTAGAACGGCCTTAGGTACATTCCTTCAAGCACATTGTGCATGGTAGGGCCATTCTACCATACACATTCTTGATATTTTATGCATGCACATGTAGAGAAGGCCCTAGGACCATTCATCTTGATGTTTTATGCGGTGTTTATATTTTTTGTGATAATGAAGTGTCAGAAGTGTTTTAATGTTACAAAATGATAGGAATATGATAAAGATTTGAATTGAACAGGAACATCTGATATTCACAAGATGAAAGATCATTACTAAGAAGCTTCAATTCCTACAGATGAAAATGCTATTGAAGTTGTGGAGGAATGAGTGTACAGGCGATAATAAGAGTTGTACAATACAAGACATGTCTAAGAAATCAATGTTGATTGTGGTGTTGCATTTGAATTCCACTATATATGGTCCAAATAAATATTAACAATGTTTGTAAGGTGTTTTTCCAAATGGGGGAAATCATTATGTTACATTACTCCTGGTATCTTAAGAAAATTTCCAATGTATTTATTTTCTCTCTTAATAATTCATTAAATTTTATGTTCACGAGACAATCTTAAATCCTTCTGGCAAGAGTTCTCTTAAACTTTAGTGTCTGTTTGTCGTATTTTTTTGGAGTGGATCATAAGATAGAGTGCATCCTACTCTAAGGGGGATTCTTTGATTCGAATAGAAGAAAGTATCTTAATGAATGTATTAAAGTTTATGTTCTCAATAACCTTAAATATTTATGGTAAGAGTTTTCTTAAATTTTATTATACTTTTTGTGGTATTTTGAAGGAGTGTATCTTAAGTCAGAGTCCATCCTACTCTAAGGAGGCTCATTTGATTTTTATATAACTCCCCTCCACATCTAATCTTAAGAATTTTATTTGTATGCCTTTTTCATTCTTGACCAAGGTCTTACATCTTTGAAAATGAGTAAACTAAGCATGTTATTTGCATGCCTTTTTCCTTTGTAAACGAATGTCTTACATTTTTGAAAATTAGGAAACACCTCACTTTTCTCCTTTATGAATCAAACCCACACTTTCCTAGTATAATTATCAATAAATGTAACATAATACCTGCAACCTATAATTGTTGCAGTCTTCGTTGGTCCCCATACATCTAAATGTATAACATCTAATAGACTTGCATTGACATGCTTCACATATTTTATGCACACCACCATTAATCTTAAACTTTGGCAAACCTGTAATAATATTTTATGCACACCACCATTAATCTTAAACTTTGGCAAACCTGTAATAATATTTTGGACATACATAGACTTTAGCCCCACTATATATTCATATGACCAATGTGCTTGTGCCCATATGTCAATATCTGTAAATAATAGTTGTCTCATCATGCGCAAACATGATTACCTTTACCTCAGGCATGTTCACATCCAAAGTAGCAACCTTCCATTTCTATTACCCTTTACAACTAAGCAACACTAACTTTTGAAGGCTTCTACAAAACATCCTTGAGGAATAAACACTTGCACACCTTGCTCAACACAAACTAGGTTCTTTGCAATATTTAAAATATAAAGTATATCTGTTAAGTGCTTCATTTTTCCATCCTATTTAGACACTGGTACTTTACTAACATGCACAATGGGATGCAATTTACTATCACCTATTTCTACATATCTTGGTTTTTATATTTTCTACATATCTCTAAATCACTCACCAATCATGACTAGTTATGTGGTTAGAGGCACCAAAATCCACATCATCTCATGATCTTGATACATTTCCTATTGTGGAGCTGCATGGGCTCCATCATAAAACAAGTGCTTACTTTTGTCTCTAGCTTGTTTACTTGATGAGTGATATATATTTGCCTTGCTGTAACTTTTTACTTTTGGCATCATTCTTCTTTTTATAGCAGTCCTTTGCCATGTGTCCTAGTTTTCCATAGTAATAGCACTTTATGCTATTTGTACTTTGATTTCTTTGCCAACTACCTCAGTTCCTCTGGCTCTCTCCACCTCTAGAGTGTCCTTTCCACATGTCTATATATTCAATTCATGTTGTTATTGCTACCCATGAGTTTCTATTTCCAAAATTGCCTCAACCTCTACCTCTAGATGATTATTTACCTATGACTCTCTTTGTATCTAAGTAGAAGTCCTACTTATCTGAATTTCTAGATGATTATTTGCCTATGACTCTACTTGTATCTGAGTAGAAGTCCTACTTATCTGAATTTCCAGAGAATGAAAATTCTCCAATATTTATCTCCTCATGAATGAAAAGAGCAATAAATTCTTGAAAATCAACAAAGTTCTCTCGAAGTCCAATGGAGGTCTGAAATTGGTCATATTCCTTGCTAAGGCCATTGAAGGGAATTGACACTATATCATCGTCATCTATTAATAGAAATAAGGGCATATGCAAGCCCTTTAACCTTCACTGAGTTATCATTTATACTTAACTTCTGTTTGGTCAGATTATGCAGCACTTGCTTTAGCTGCATCTTATGAGCTTGGGTCTTTGTGTTGTTGTACATCTTCACCAAGGTGTCCCAAGCCTCGTTAGGTATTTGTATATGAAAGTATGCCACACTGACAACAACCAATACATCTTTCTGGCTCTTTCATGCCATGCTTTATAGGCTTGCACTGGTTATGGGAGGGTGGGAATTTCTTCACCAATCTCTGGCTCCTTTTCATCAAGCGTGATAAAATTCCCACTGACCTTTTCCCATAAGGAAATTAGTCCTTCTAAACTTCCATCCTTGAAAGTTATTCTTGTCTAGCATTTTACTCAGAATTTGGAATAAACGATAAGTCATGATTACCTACAACAACTTACCAAATGGTGCTTTCCAAAAATCTTCTACACTTGCATTAATATAATGCCACTGTATGTGAACCAGTCACATAAACATAAATCCGCCAACACTTGTAAAACTTAAATTGTCTACACAAATTGTCTTATAACCAAATTTTTGTTGTTTGCACCGAACTAGAAATTGGGCATACAAAGTCAAAATCGACACTTTGCATAGTTCTTTGCAGAAACCTGTTATATAATGCCACCGTATGTCAACCAATCACATACAGATACACCCGCCAACACTTGCAAAACTTAAATTTTCTACAAAAACTTTTCTATAACCAAATTTTTGTTGTAACTTTACAACGACCTAGAAATTGAGCATATATAGTCAAAATGGAAACTTTGCTCGAGAAACCTTGTAGAGCCAAAATGTGGCCTTAAATGCATGTGAATTGTGCCAAAATGTGCAAAGCTCTCATACCATAAAGATAATGTGGGGGGGAGGGAGAGCTTGAATTCCTTGAAAGAAGCAAACACACACACACACACACACACACACAAGAGAGACCAAGACACAAGAGAGAGAGATGGATGGTTGAATTCTCTTCTCTACAACCATTAACATAAAGAGATAAGAGTACATACTATGAGGGAAAGTACTCTCCTACTATAACATATAATGGTCGATCCATAGTGTGAGGCTAACTACATAGGGTGGCATTATAACTATGCCATAACTCTCATACTCCAAAGTAGTTATCATGCAGCATGTCATCCATCAATTGGTGGCCATAATCTGACAACCATGCTAGTTGCATAAGTGTGGAAGCTATTACCCAGGAAGGTCATCAATGCTGTAGTACTAATTGAGCTTGATATCTCAACACTTCTCACCTTCGTCCACAATGGAATGGAATAAGAGGCTTTGGGGGGATGGGCCAAGAGGTGGAAGATCTGGACTATCTCGGGTGAGGGATTTGGGGAGTAAACTAGGGAGGAAATGTAGAAAACAAGATAGAAGAGAGGAGCCAGTGGACCACAAATGGGGCCTAAGGGCAAAGAGAAAGGAAGAGCACGAGGTATAATTTCCCAATGCCCACTATGGATGATGTAGGCAGTTTATGGATACACGAAGAAAAGTGATAGGCCGAGGACCAGGAGGCAATTATGTGTAGGGTGAAAGCTTAAAGACATTGATGGTTGGACTCTAGAGATCAAGCTTGAAGGTGAAAGAAACAGTCTTGAAGGTGTTGGAGCGTTGACCTTGGAGCCTTGAAGGCATTGGAGTCTTGGACTCAATTAGAACTTGGAGGCTTGGAGCTAAGATGTAGGAATGACTCCTAAGGCCCAAGGGTCCTAGGGTGCATGCCAGAGTGGCCACAATGAAGGAGAAGAACAACTCAGAGTCACTACACTAGATACTACAAAGTTGAAATGCATGTATTGCATGTATGCTTGGGCATGGGCTACCACATTTCCAAACATAATTGCAGGAGCTACATTGGGTTTCATTTCAAGTGTGAGAAGCCATTTCCAAATATACTTGGAGGAGCTGCATAGGGTTCCAAATATAATTGGAGGAGCTACATAGGGTTCCATTTCAAGTGACTCATCACCTAGTTTTAAATGGTCACAATAGCTCATGAGTCAGAACTAGAACTGGATGTTATCATGTTTATGTTTAAACTTGGAACTTGGCATCATCATATGTGTTATGAATTGTCATAAAGTATATGTATTATTTAAGTTTTAATTTTAAAAATTTCAAAATTTGAACGATGGCATGTGCCATGAATTATTGTAAAATATATGTATTATTTAAGTTTAAACTTTTAAGTTTTTAAAATTTGGATGATGGCATGTGCCATGAATGATGAGCCAAGACTCGAGTCATTAAAACTATATATATTACAGATTACATGAATCTAGATACATATCACATGAGACTATACGTACTATATATTGCATGGGTCTATAGTACATACTATATACTACATGCCACAAGGTATACATATAGTACATATTACATTGCTTAAGCTACATTGCCATGTATTTAATTAGAGGCTAAAAATGGTCACAATTATTAAATTAAAAATGAAGAAGACAATAGCTCCCCCCACAAAGGCCAACATATACCTACAAGCACCAAAATCAAATCTAAAGCAAGTTTGGGGAAGATGTAGTCTATAATGGAGTCCAAGTCAAATTAAACATGGTTCTCATGATGTAAATGGTTGCACTTGACATCAATCAAATCTAAAATTATGAATCTCACATTCAAGGTTGTGTGAAAATGAAGATGTCAAAGATGAAGCCGGTTACAACCTATAATAATGGCATCATATCATACGTACAATAAAAATATCCACTCTCTTTTTAAGAGAGGGTGAATGCGAGAATGCATACATACACCTTTAGATAATGCATGTTTAATCCACTATACAACTGTTTGTACCATGCAATCTTCCATATATGGATGTTACCACCTTCGCTTATATGAATTAACCACCATATTAGCATATTATCTCTATCATCCCCAAGTCTCTCTTAAAAAATCAATTTAGGCCTCCATTTTTTATTTCTATTGGTGGTTTCTTCTCTTTTAATATTATACATGTAAAGAGAAGATGGACATAACCACCTTCATTTATATGAATTAACCAACCCTATTAGCATATTATCGCTAACCTCCTCAAGTGTATGTTAATCAATCTACTGAGGCATGTTCTATTGGTGGTTTCTTCTATTTTTGCATAATATATATAAACAAATTTTAACAACAATTTATATCGTACATCTGACAAGGCCTTTATTGGTGGTTTCTTAAGTTTTTTGTTTTTGGGAATAAATATGTGTGTGTGCATATACTTACATCCATCAGCACATACACCTGTAACGATTACAGCATAATCTGATCAGTATATCTGTTACATCGTCTAAAGAGACAAAGCCAGCCAACTATGTGGAGCTCAACAATCCGCAGACATCATCCCACGTTTCATCCTCCCACTTAAGATGATCACCTAGGTCGAGGCCATCCTTTAGTTATGCTTCTGGAGTAGAGCTTTTAGGAGTGTACTCCTGCACCATCTCATCCTTTACACTCATTGGGACATCAGGCCTGCAGGATATTCCATTTGTAGTAGAAGCTTAATTTTTAGAATAGTATAACTTAAAGATAAGACGGATGGTGTAGGAGTTTGAGTGGGGACACCAAGGACATCATTGAGCATGATTCATTCCAACCTGGTTGGCAAGCTAAGGATGGATCCATATAGGCAACATACATACTTAAGGCTAAAACAAGCACAAGTGAGCACATAATATCATAGGTAAAGAGAGCAATATATGTGGACATGTAAAAGGTGGTGAGAAGTGTGAAGTGGTGGGCACATAATATCATACATAGGGCGTCCATAAGGTAAGGTAAGCTCTCTAACGGGGGCGTACTTCTGAGATGGGCTCCCCATTGTTGGAGTTGGCGATTTGGGAAGGGTGAGAGTGCCATGCAGTCGAAGAGGTGGAGCTTGATGTGAGGGAGGTGGAGCTTGATGTGAGGGAGTGTTGGACAGAATAGTCGGTGCCCACGATGATTGGCTTTGTGGGCAACTCTAAGATATCCGATTGGCCACACAGCATTGCATACACTTGGGACATAGCAGGCCTTGCTTGTGCACTGGCTTGAGTGCACAGCAGCGCCACATGCACCAGCCGGATCACCTCCTCTACAGTCACCATGCCCAATTTCCCATCCACAATCTGCACTTGCTGCTGCCTTTCGTACAGTGCCCATGTCTACCAAAACATTTTCAACACTCAGGAAAAACAAAGGATCAAGTACACAAATTCATGGGAAACAATCAACCAAACTTATCCTCACCCATTCCAAAAGATGTTGCTTCTCTGGTTCCAGCCTCTGCTCGATGACCTTCCTCCCACTCACTATCTCAAGAACTACCAATCCAAAGCTGTAGACGTCTGCCTTCTCTGTTAGCCGGCCATTGATGGCATACTCTGGCGCAAGGTACCCCCTACAAATCAAGGAAAATTCTAGATAATTAGACATTAATACTTGCTATATTCATTTTTTTTCAGGTTTGAAAGCAGGGCTTACAAGGTTCCTGCCACTCTTGTGGTGAGATGGGTGACATTATCAGCAAAAAACCTTGCTAGACCAAAATCTGCAATCTTTGGGCTCAAGTCATTGTTCAAAAGAATATTGCTTGTTTTGATATCTCTATGCACAATCCGCACATGGGAGTCTTCATGAAGATAGCATAATCCCCTTGCTATGCCAACTATTATGTCGACTCGAGTACGCCAATCCAAGGTGATTCGATGATCATTTTGCCCACTATCTGCATTCACACCATCTCTATATATTATATAAAGGAAGAGTTTCACAAGCTACCACGTGGCAAGAATTTGGAGGTTCAAGAAGAGGAGGAAGAGGTTCGAAGACGTTGGGGTAGAATTTGAATTTGGAGGTTTGAAGAGACGTGCAAAGCACGACTCAGCCCACTAGTTATATTTAAGAAAATAGATGGGTTTTCATTTTATAATAGGTTTTTATTGATAGACTTATGTGTATTGAAGCTAAGAAATTTCATCAATAAATGAAATAGTTACCAAATAGGAGCAAGTCCAAGCTTCGCATTGGAAGATACTCATACACTAGAAGTCGGGTTGATTCTTCCACACAACATCCTAGCAATTGAATCAAGTTTCGATGTTGCACGTTAGTTATCAAGTTCACCTCATTCATAAATTCTGCCTTCCCTTGATGACTTTCAGAAGAAAGCATTTTGATTGCCACTTCCCTTCCAATCTTCAATGTCCCCTAAAAGAAGTAAGCTTATAAAATTATAGTTAGTGTCATCAAGTGGTAATGTAAATATAATAAAGTTTAATTTAATCAACTAAGTAATACACTTTAATTTAATCAACTAAGAGTAATTTATTTTTCAAAAATCACCTTATAATTTTTTTGAGAATAATAGTGAGTTTGAGTTGTGGCTGTATAGAGTGTGTAACACAAATGCATCAATCAGAAATCAAGCAAGATTTATTCAAAAACAAAATACACATGACATGAAACTTTGCCAACAATGAATTGAGTGGTTGTACCTAAAGTAAAAGAATAGTTTCTCATGTCGATTTTAAACTAAGGTTGTAAAAATCAATAGAAAACATATGACCACCTTTTGTTATCTTGGTGCTAGTGTTATCTTTGTGCTAGTGTAAGTAACCATATCCTCAATGTGTGGAGGTCATGATTTCATTTAATGACATAGGCTAGGCAACTCACCTCGCCTAATACTTCAATACAGAAGAACACAAATTTTTCATCTATAAGAATCACAACATGAAAACCAATCATGTAAAAAAACTAAGTGCCATTACAATTATGGTAATGACATCATTGTCTTCACCTCTACTACGCTCTTCCCTTCTTGCATGTTATAGTCCATGTTGCTCAAGCTACCTCCTTTAATCAAGTCAATTTTAATGGATTAGACCCCACACACACCCATTATCTTCACCTCTACTATGCTCTTCTTGATATTTGTGATAATGACATCATTATCTTCACCTCTACTACGCTCTTCCCTTCTTGCATGTTATAGTCCATGTTGCTCAAGCTACCTCCTTTAATCAAGTCAATTTTAATGGATTAGACCCCACACACACCCATTATCTTCACCTCTACTACTCTCTTCCCTTCTTGCATGTTATAGTCCATGTTGCTCAAGCTACCTCCTTTAATTAAGTCAATTTCAATGGATTAAACCCCACACACACCCATTGCAATTTCAATATACACAAGTAATATATCCATTGATGAAGAGTCTCTCTCTCTCTCTCTCTCTCTCTCTCTCTCTCTCTCTCTCTCTCTCTCTCTCTCAAATAAGGCACACACCCATATGCATTGTGGCGGAGAAGGAAGAAGAATTTCAAAGAACTCTTGCTCATTATCAAGAACAATTACATTCTTTACTATCTCTTCTTGAATCCCTTTAAGTCTCTAGAGACATCTCTCTCTCTCTCTCTCTCTCTCTCTCTCTCCTATTCCCTATGTAGATTGTCTTGCTTTCTATATCTTCCTCTTTTCTAAAAAGTCCCTCTCTCCCTTAAGAAACAATATGCCCCTTAGACTCTTATTTTCCCTATTATAAAAGGCTCTACACACTTAGCCATTCTTATTGTCCACTTCTTACTCCTTGCATGGGTGTGTTGTTATGCTCTCATGATCACAGCCCCTTGCTTGCACTCCTACGCTCCCCCAACCTAAGAAACAATATGCCCCTTAGACTCTTATTTTCCCTATTATAAAAGGCTCTACACACTTAGCCATTCTTATTGTCCACTTCTTACTCCTTGCATGGGTGTGTTGTTATGCTCTCATGATCACAGCCCCTTGCTTGCACTCCTACGCTCCCCCAACCTATGATCATCATCACACTCACAACCTAGCCCTCCCACCCCCTGGTTGCCTTTCCCTGCACAACACGCTCCCCCTCCCCTCCTCTTAAACCAAGAAATCGCTTCACAATAACATTTTTTAAACATTCCTATGCTCCCCCAACAAGAGATTCATCACACTCATAACCTAACACCCCCCAACCCCCCACTGCCCTATTATGCATAACACCCTCCCCTTATCCTCCTCTCAAACCAAGAAAACCCTTTACAACAATGTTTTGTAAACCTTTTCCCTCCTTCCCTTCCCTCCCTCCCTCCTTGCAAGTCATTTTGAAAGTTTCCTTCTATTGGAAGTGGTTAATTTTCTTTTAATCACACCTTATGGTGTGTGAGAGGAGAGGGAGGGTGTGGCTCGAGAGAGGTGTGTTGAGAGGGAGGGAGGGTGTGGCTTGAGAGAGGTGTGTTGAGAGGGAGGGAGGAAGGGTGTGTCTCAAGAGAGGTGTTTTAAGTTAAATGGAACTCATGCCCATCTTTAGAACTAGGTTACTTCCCACCCTCGTTTCCTTGAAAGTTAAAAACCAACTTTGGTGCTTAAAGAAACACAAAGTAGTGTTTTGTTGATATCCTTATAATGACCAATAATAATGAGTCCTCAATAAGTAACCAGATATACCTTGGTTGATGTTTGCTCCATATATGATGCTTGCTACATTTGAAGTGCTTGTTGTCAAATGGATTTCTTTGAAATTGGCTCCCCTATATCCCTATACAAATCCCAAGGGGTTGGTTGTCCATAGGCACCCATAAACCCATACATAGTTACTCTTATACAACCCTACTAGCTCACTTCTTATCTATTCTCCTAGTGGGAAATTGCACATGCCATTGTTTTAAACTAATCCACCTAGCTTCTATCTCACAACAAATGGATGTGAAGCCTAGCTTTGCTAGTTTCACATGGCTTATATTGTTGAGTCATAACATGGCTTTGCATGGCTTCCCATGGCTTATATTGTTGAGAGTCATAACAACCCATCTCTTAAGAATTAACATGAAGACCAAACTTATCAAAACCATGCTCTTTGGATGCCACATCTATATGTTGTTTTTATCCTATAAATTCAATTTGTATATAATGAAAAAAATCAAATGTATTCCTTCCTCTTGTTGCTTTCTAACAAACATTCAGAATCAATCAAAAGCTCAAATTGCTTACCTTGATGACTTGCAGGTGCCTAAATATCATAAATTTATTAGTGTTGACCTTGATGTTCTATGTGAGCATGAATTCTTCCTCTTTATTCATCTTCTATGTCAAATAGTAATAGATTTTGAACAAACTGACCAAGATGAAAAAATTCTTCTTGGATTTAGACGAGTTCTAATTTCTTGACTGGAGTAAGGGTCTATTTGGAGCTATAGGAAGTAATCTCCTTGACTGATTACTTTCTTTTAAAAAATCCTTGGTAAAAATTTTCACCATACAAACTACCTAAGCTTATAGAATCTGGCTCACTCTAACATGTCCATTGGTGGATCAAACTTCCTAATAACAAATCTATTAAAGGGGATAGTATCATCCCTAGGAGGGGCGAAGCACACAAGGTTAATATAAGCCTGATGATATGCTTCAATAGACTTCCCTTCCTGTAAGAGTTCTAGGAATTCATTCATCCTATCCTCTTTGTACCCTAGTGGAAAATATCTATGAAATAAGTATGTCTTCAAGTCATCCAATGTTAATTGGTCTTGATTTAGATGGTTAGATTTAACATAGTCCTTCCATCCAGATCGTGCCATGCCAGCAAGCTCTAAACGAGCTAAAGCCATCTTACTATGCTCATTATAACTAGCTATGTAAAAATAATCATCCATAGCATCGATCTAATTACACACTCTCTTGGTTAGGCTATTGCCTTTGCTCTTGCACTGATGTCAAACTCTGAGCCATTACTACACTTCTGAGATCCACACATTTGAAATTTACACAAAAAATAATAGACAAGGAAAACTGAGAACATCATATACTTTTATCATATCAAGTTTGTTTAGGTACTAAGAGATGAATACTCATTTAGCATAATCATTTTACCTATTATGTGTGCTCTCTCCTCAATCATCATCTAAATAGCCCTACAATACTCTCTCTTGGTCAAGCCACAATAAACATAGTCCATGACTCAAGGAATGGAAAAGTCTGAGGTAAAGAAATGAAGTAACTAAAAACACAAAGAGCTTGCCTAAATGTCCTAAAATTCCTAGGCATAGGCACATATAGTCTAAGCTAGGCTATGGTCCTTATCCTCGAATAGATCGTATCCAGAGAAATGTTATCCCGGATCATCGAATCCTGACTAGGCAGTGATGGTGTTTTGAGTGAACCAACAATGTTGGTGCTCAACCTACGCAAACTTTGATGAGACAATCTCAGTCCTTCATTGAATCTCTGAATACATTTTTCCAATTTGACAAATCCTTGCTTGAGTCTCTGGTCCTTTAGATTGGAATCTCGGTCCATTCTTTCCTTAAGCTATAGGTACTAGGTCTCTAAGGGTTAATTTCTATCTAGAGCTTTTTTCAACGTTTAATTTCTTTCTATAAGTCTTCCTAATGCATTCTCGAGTGTTATAAATCCTTTACTCTTGGTTCTGGAACTAAACCCTATGTCTTATTAAAATGTTCATAATTCTTAGCTTTGTCCTATGGTCTTCGCTCAAGATTGTGAATGATAAAACTTCTTATTTCCCATATAAGATTTGAAAAAAACTGAATGTTTACCTAGGAGAACCTTTTTTTTTAAAATCCCCTATAACTTCACTTTGGGTTATAATTTAGGAGAACCTTTTTTTTAAAATCCCCTATAATTTAAGTGTTCCAATTTAATCCTTCTAACTCTAAGAGTTAATTTATCTAGATTTTTTATTATGAACCTTCTCTTATTCTTTATCTTCATAATATTTTTCTCTCGTTAAATGTCTTTATTTCTCTAAAAAGAAGATCTCTCTCTCTCTCTCTCTCTCTCTCTCTTTCTCTCTCTATATATATATATATATATATATATATATATATCTAGCTATTTCCCTATAACTTATTCATGTAAGGACATAATTTCTCTCCTAAGTCATAAAAAGGGGTAATCCAATGTCAAGGACTTCCTATCCACCCGCTTCTTTCACTTTTACCTATTATTATGTGGTGATTTAGAAAAGTATCACCTTCTCTCTCTAGAATTCTAACTAGGTTTTTAAATGATGCTTTCCTTTTTTCTTGATTTTTCCTAAAATATATTTATATCAATAGGAATTATTAACAACACCTAACTTTCTCCTATTAGGCTTTATCCCAAAAATGTTAGGTAATAAAAATTAGATTTTCTCTCTCTAAAAGAAGAAACCCGGTTCGAAAGTCTAGAATTTCTTCATCATAGTTTCCTATGCATTTTATGGAAATACATCACAAAACTTTAAAATTAATTCATGATTCCTTTCGAAAATAACAAGATTTTCCCATGAAACTTTGACCAGTGCACATTCATATGCACATGATTGCATATAGATTGGTGCACAATTACTTTCACACATTTAATGTACTCTAACCCTAGTAGTGATCTTTTTTTTTTGAAAAAAACATAATTTTTGTTTAGGATTTTGGGTAGTCTAATGTGGGATCATCTCTTAAAAATCTAACAAAAAGGAAGGAAATAGGTTTGGGTGCAACTATGCCTTCCAGGTCTATATGTTAATTTAATTTTGTTGTTATATTATATGGTAACTTGAATAAAAAGGTTTGGATAAAACTATGCCTTCTAGGTCTATATGTTAATTTAATTTGTTGTTATATTATATAGTAACTTGAATAAATTTTCAGACTCCTATAAGAAGGTCATTTAATATACTATGGCATCTATATATTTCAATCCCCAAAGTTGGTGATATCTAGCTCACCTAAAATACCTAAAATCATGGGTAAGGTCATTTAGATTTAACTAATACTTTTCTTCTTTCTGTAATTTTTACAGAGCCTATGAAAACTAAGAAATGATAAAATTTAAATACAAGAGGAGAAACAAAGGCCATAAGTACATTGTACTTTAAAATTTTGAAAAAGGAGATGTTTGGTCACTTACTTATATATAAGGACTTGCAAATAGATGTGTATATGTACTGCAATAGGTGTAGATGACCTCCCAAGGTCACAAATTATCCATGCTTCCTTCTGCCTAGATTTCAGTGCCCCACACAAACTTAAATGTGATGTGACTAGTTTGACCTATCTAGGGTAGTACTATGGCAAGTAAGATGTGGAAGAAAGGCATCAATATGATAAAATACTAGCAACTAGGTGCCATAAAGTAGGCGTGGAGAATCTGAAGAGATGGGGGGCCCTTTTATAGCCTAACACTCCTCCCATGCATGGAATCTACCATGTATGCCTATTTGAGTCCTAGCCTACCATGCACTCTATGTGTATGAGCTAACTCCATCTAAATAGGAGCTAATGGTGGCTAGACTAAAGCTTACTAATGCATAACCCCACCATGCAATTAATGCAACTCAAGAAAGGGAGATGGACACCACCATACAAAATACCACTAGCCCCAAAACCATCTATAATTACCACCTACCCAAAAACCATGTCACCATTTACCATTCCCCACTTTGGTTTTCTACAAACCCATGGTTTTACCCCAGCCATTAAACCTTACTTCCTTTAATTAACTATTCCATGGGCACGCCTTAGTCTAGCTAAGTTTAATTTATTTCCTTGAGGTGCTAGTAATATTCTTTGGCCAAGCACATGACCCTAGAGTATATCCTATATTTTGAGTTTCATTATGGAATTCTTTTTCTCAAATTATTTTAAGGTCAAGGTGCTTTCACACATGCACATGTGTACATGGGCAGCATCAATGCTGGTCATTTTTTATATTTCTAAGCAATGTACCTTAGACAAACAAATCAACTTAAGCTGGGCATTAATTCTATTTTTTTAACTTTTTAAGTTTTCTCTAAACCTTCCAAAATATTTGAATCTATTAAGGAGTGTGCACACATATGCTTATGCCTAGTTTGTGCAATTTTATCTTTCCTTAGAAATGCACAATTTACCCATTCAGACAACCTTTTTCTAATAATTTAATTTATAAAAAGGACAAGGAGGGATCTTACAAGTGATGGGCCAATGCCTAGGACCACGTCATGGTCTATGTGTCTTGAATAGCCTCAAATTCTATGGTGTACTTCATATATAGATCTCTGATTGGATAAAACTACTTACATTTTGTAGCTATGTATAAAACACAAGTCTTTCATTCTATGATGCTAGTTTGTGGGTTTTATTTCACAAGATGTTAGTTTCTATGTACAGAACATGAGGATTTCATTCTACGATGCTAGTCTCTGTGTTTTATTTTACAAGATCTTTACCTCCGTGCAAATAATGATGATGTTAATCTTTACTCTTTGTTGGTGCATAGCTCATGGTGATGCACTAGTGGGTGTAGTCTATAGAAAGTGGGAATCATTATCACTTCATAATCTGTAGACTATTCTCATGATTGTGTTGCATAATAATCGATGGGCCACCAACTTTGTCTCTTGGCTATCTTTTAGTTCAATTGAGCTAAAAGCTATACCTCCCTGTAACCCGTGTGGAGGGGGGGTGCCTTGGCACCCAACTTTTTTCACATATATAAATGAAGCAACAAGCTGTTAATTGGCTATTGAGTGGTGTGCAGGCTATTGAATTGACCGAATGCCTCAGGGGGTGCACTACTAAAGAAACCCTATGTATCATGTGCGTTTAAGGGGTATTTAAAAAAGCCCTTACTTGTGAATTTTTTTGAATAAAATGACCCCTTTTTCTTGATGGACTTACAGTTTTTTTTTTCAAAATAGATTTAAAAAACCCTTTTTGTAGATGTATTTATGTAAATTTACCTTAAAATTTTGACTTAAAAAAATCCCTTCATTTGAACTCACATGTTATACTTACATATTTTTAGGTGAACCCCCCGAGCTGAATGCTAGACGGGTTGCAAGTAGCTAGCCTCAGACAAGGACCACCTATGAGATTTATTGATGATGCAAGTTGTGAAGCTTTATTAACATAATCAAGCAAACATGCAACATCTCTTAAATCTAACTATCCCTATAGGTTGGGCTTCCTTGGCCTACAACTAGAGGTGCAAAGCATAGGGCATGCATGGACAAGTTTGTAGGCAACCAACTGTCCTTTGACTGCTACCTACCCCAGTTCTTGTGGGAACAACTTCTCCGCTCACAATTCTTAAAAGAGATTGCTTTAAACAACTACAATAGAATATTTTAAAGTGAAATCATATCATTGCTTTATGTATTTACTAAAATCTAATTATGTCCACTTTCAATTGAAATAAATGTTTATGGATAGTGGCCTAGCTTAGTGTGAACATAAATTCGTGGACCTTTTGCTTTATTGATGTTACGGATGAAGCTTCAGAATTCTTTATAATACTTCTGTCCGCTTTCAATTGACATAAAATGTTTAACAAACCAAACATTAAAATTAAAATTGGAACAAACGGAACGCTAGCAAACCTTGTACACGGGACCAAAGCCACCTTCCCCGAGCTTGTTTCTGGGATGGAAATCATCGGTTGCTTCTCGTAGCTCCTCAAGGGAGAATTTTGTTGCCCCTTGTTGAAATTTGAATGGCAGAACATAGTTGCCCACTTCTGTATGAAGATTGCGCATTATAAAGACTGATGGGCGCAAGCATAATATTTAATGAATGAACATCAAACCAAACCTGTTGTCTTAGATTGTTGTGCCGTTCGCCTTGGCCTGGCAAACCACAGAGCTATGGCAGCTGTAACCACAAGAAGCAGGAAAACGCCCAGCACGATTCCGACGATGATTGGAACTTTGCTTCGTTTTTTGCTTTGTGCTACAACAAGAGGATTAGGAAGAAAGAGGGAGTTAAAACACTTTGGATAATTAGGGGAGCTATGCTAACTACATGTAGAAGGTGCGAGAGGTGCTACGTACCTTCTGAGGGGGTATTGGGGAAGCTGCCGTGTGTGCCGGAGGCTTCATGCGGAGAGGGCGAGGTGACGGCGTGTGGTGACGGTGCCGGAGCTCGCGATGGAGTGGTGGAGCTGGCCGTGGGGAGGAGGGGTGTATTGCCGAAGAGATAGGAGCAGGTGACGAAGTAGGCCTGACCGGCTACTGAGTTCTTGCAGATACTGGTGTGTTGGGAGACTTGCGACAGGCACGTTCGGCAGTGGGACGCGGAGAGATAGCCCACACACTGTGCAAGAGCATAGGCTGTGCTACCACCTTTGCCCACGCTAGACTCGTTGAAGCCAAAGCCAGCGTGAGCAGGAGCAGCCCTTGCGGTGTCGTTGAGCACGGTGGCTAGATTGGCTTGATAGAGCGAGTTGGTACTGCGCGTGGTAGAGCAATTCGATGTCAGCAGAGTGTACTCGGCATCCTCCATGAAGTTGTAGTTCTCGTAGCGCGCGTAGCAACCTTCTAACTGCGTTCGCATGCCCATTGCTGGACCACACGCATTAGTCCCCAAAATTGGGGAAACACAGACATAGCATTGGGACGGGGAGAGGTCTCCCCGGCACTGGTACATGGCATACACATAAGAAGCGTCGGAAGAACCAGAAGTTACTGAAGCTTTTGAATACAAGGATTTAGAGGACTGCTGGGTGAGATTTCCCAGCACTGAGAAGAGGTTGTGAGCAAAGGAGCTGTTGGTAGAGAACGTGGCCGTGTTGCACAACACATACACTGAATCAGTCATCTGCTGTTGCCCCAATGCCGGATACGGCTGAAGAGGTGGAATGCATATGGTTATAACTTGCAAGAGCAAGAGTAGCCTCAAAAGTGGGCGATCTTCCATGGCCAAACTACCTGCGCATTAGATTAAGGTTTCACGGAAATTATAAGTGAGAGTTTGCACAAAGGTTTGCCTGAGGGTCTGTCCTAGCTGGGTTGGTCGTGAAGGGTCTGTCCTAGCTGGGTTGGTCGTGAAGGGTTAACCACTCATCCCTTTCACGAGTCTTCTCCCGTCAATGCCGAAGTTCTAATCAATTTCTCCTGCTCATCTTTTCAGAAAGGTGATGTGAAACTTTGAAATCTCTCGGCCTTTGATACATGTACTGCTCTCACCATTCACTTCTTCCAGTCATACAACATACTTATCCCCGGTCGCATTGTGAACAAGGGCACCTCAGCTTGACTTATAGACAGTGTCACTTTACACGTAGGTGAACCCTGCCTTGATGCTCCCAGGCCATACCAAGCGTGAAAAAATACTCTTCCCAATTTCAAAATTCTAAAGTCCTCCTTTTTTCTTGGCCCCTTTTCTCTTCTAGTTTGGCCATGTGGAGAGGGAGTAGTAAGTTGTTTTTAATAAAGAGTCCACCTTTGCGGAGCTCCTTAACTCCTACACTATCTAGTATTCCAAACTTGTAACTTGTTCAAATCTCCACCTATTCAAGATGATGGACATTGTTATATCAAAGCAATAAATGAAATTTAGTGTAGCACTCTTTGCAACTCTCTAGCTCTCTAGCATGTGCAACCACTTGAATCTTTGGTGGGAAAAGAGGCTACACCATTACGTGGATATAGTTATGATGACTCAACATAATTATAATTGATAAAATATGGGTGTAAGTTAGCTATGGAAGATAATGACAATGATGATGACTTTGGCGAGACGCGTGACATCAAGCTCTCTTACAACACCTCATCATGGATGCTTGAGTTGAGGAGATGTTGTGTGTATGCCTCATCACATCACATGTAACATAGAAATGCCCCTCCCTAACCATCTCAACCCCCTCCCAACATGAGAGTGTATGGAGAATTCATGTGATAAATATCAAACCCCTTAGCGCATCCTTTGTACATGCCATGGGCTGTTAAAAAATCCTCCTCCTTCCCCACTTCCTTTTGCCTCCATAATCCCTTGGAGGTGTGTACAAACTACATGCATGGGTGGTTTGATGCTTGGCACATGCTTGTGGAGAATGACTTTGCTAAGTTTAATTCGATGCATTACATTAATGGTTGATATAGCTGAGTTCATTTTGTCATAAATTGTTATTATCTTAGCTTGCTAGTATACGCACAAGGGCATGACAAAGTAGGCCTAGCCAACACTGGGTCCTCACAAAATCCCATGTAGTCGGTGTAATGACCCAAGCTACAAGTATATGCTAGAAAAACATGTGACATGCAGGTAAAGCATGGGACCTATTTGAGATATACAATTGCAGATCCTTGCTAATATTATTAAGTGTGAATTGGTAAAGATGATGGCTAATGGTAGTAGGCCTAAAGACTTAGTAGTGTACATGTAGCACAGGGGTCCTAAGCAGACACAAGGGTATGTGAGTATGGTGTGTGGCGCGTAGGATATACATTGATTGCCAAAGGTCATCGATTTATATATAATGGTTGTGTGATCAAACAAACTATGACATGCTAGAGTTCTTGGTTCTATCCTAGGATCATATTCTTCATCATCATGCTTTTGCATGAGGACTTTTATTCTAGGATTAGGATTCTACAGTAAAGGGATCTTACATTTGGTATTAGGGTACATTTCGAGCCTTGGAGTCTTGTACACAAAGGTGAATTTTTCGTGGACATAGCATTTTCCTAATTGTTCATTTGAAGCTTTTCTAACAATAATGGTGGCTAAGCAGCAAGGCTGTTAGTCATAACCTCTATGGAGATGCCCAATATTTTATTTGGATGCATCTTTTATTTATATCATTTACCAGGATTAATGTGTGTGTGCTAGTATGATATGATCAGGATTAATGTGTTTAATCAGGTGTGTGTACTGACTAATATTATTTGGATGTAGGCGATGAGAATGAGTGGCGGATTATGTGTTAATCACGGGTGGAACATGTGTTAACTACTATGATATATTTTGGAAGACATGTAAACACCTTTTATACTTTCATATTTAGGCATCATTATGGTGGAATGCAATTAAGTAAGGACGTGAAATATCAAGGACCTTTATGACACTTGGAGAAGAAAATCTAATTCTCAACCACAAAAATTAGAGCATAACATATACTTGCACAAATTAAAAGCATAAACCTTAAGAAAAAAAATTAAATAAACAAAACGGGATGAAGAATAGAGTATAGGTCACTATCAACACAAGAGTGGGTTGAATCTCCCCTAAGATAAGGGTGGCTCTTGTACCACTCACCCATATTTATATGTATTAGAAAAATCTTCCTTTTCAAAAAGATAAGTTTAAAAAACAAAGCACAAGTGCTTTTGAGTTTATGAGCGTGCAAGCTCTACAAAAATATAGCAAGGAAAAATATAAAGTCTTAGGCCTACCAAAAGTATAAAATACTATTTGGTACATACAAAGATATGAGGCCTTAGCCTTATAAAAATATTGATGCCAAAATATGAAACCATAAAAGGTGTTCACATGTCTTCCAAAATATCTCTAAGTGCTTTGTTTTTTAAAGTCGTCTTTTTAAAAAGCAAGATTTTTTCTAGTACATATAAATATGGGTGAGTAGTACAAGGGCCACACTCATCCCGGGAGAGATTCAACCCGGGAGAGATTCATCCCGGGAGGAGATTCAACCCACTCTTGTGTCGACAATGACCTCTACTCTATTCTCCATCCCATTTTATGCTTTTAAGTTGTGCAAGTATATATTATGCTCTATTTTTTGTGATTGAGAATTAGAGTTCCTTCTCCAAGTGTCATAAAAGTCCAACACGTTCCACCCACCATGATGAATACAATATCCGACACTCATTCATTGCCTACATACAAAATAATATTAGTCAATGTACACAAATAATTAAACACATTAACCCTAGTAAAAATGATATAAATAAAAGTCGCATCCAAATAAAATATCCAAAAATAAAATAATGGGCATCCCCATAGAGGTTATGACTAATCAAGGCAACTTGTAACTAGTAAGAAGAAGTTTTCCTCTTGTTTATTTGTCTTACAATAATACTCTAGATTTTGTGAGAGAAATTCTATTACAAATGATTAATAAACTCAAGGGTCATACTACAAGAGAATGCAAGCCATAACCGCAAAAGGTAGCTACTACAAAATAGTGAGAGAGTGGTGCAAGTAGTGATATCGATGGCACTAATTGTGATGTGGCTATTTCATGGCTATACATGCAACCATACACGTGACTCTATCGGGTGTATAGACATGTTTATAGCCACGTAAATAGCTATGTGAATAGCCACATCGTTAACTAGAAAAAATTTGGATTCTCTCACTTGAGCTGGGACACATTGCAGAATCCTTGTTGCATGACATACATAGTGCTCTGAATCACAAGGTATGTGTCTCTTGCCTTGTATGTTTTTCAATTAAAATATTTATATTTTCTATATTCTTCTGCATTCCTCGGCTCTAATTCCTCTCTCTCTATTGATTTAATGTTTTTTCTTATGTGTTTGGTTTTGTGTTAAGGTAAAGACACTCTAGGGCATGCTCTCTTTGGCTACCTATTGAAGTGGTAGTATGTGTTTTTTAATTCTATGTTTAGAGTTTAGGTATACACGCATGTTTTCTTGATGCTTTATGCTTGAGATCTCTACTTTATACTCTATGCATAGAGTGTATTGTTCTATTCCTTTGGTTGGGCATGCATAGAGTATACAAAGAGCTCTTTTATACATGAGCTATGCATAAAGGAGAACTATAATAATGAGCTATCTTATGTGCATAATGAGATGTATGCATGAGTCACCACACTCGGGAGGATTTAGGGCTTCTCAAGAATGAAAGAGAACTTGAAGCCATCATTCTCGAGGATGCTATCTTATGTGCATAATGAGACGTATGCATGAGTCACCACACTCGGGAGGATTTAGGGCTTCTCAAGAATGAAAGAGAACTTGAAGCCATCATTCTTGAGGATGCTTTAGTGGATGCCTTGGTAGAGATGCGAGCACGGCATCCATGGAGGATGAGAGGGATGATTCACACAGGATATGGAGAGCTTATATTGCACGGTGTCTCCACGGTGGATGCTGATAGGAGTGTTCTCATGGATTCCCAATGCAATCATTAAAAAGTCACCTACAAACCTTGGTCAACCAAAATTTCAAGAACTCATTTTTCAAGTGGACCAAGCAAAAGACTAGGGATAAGTAGTACATAACAGATGACAAAGTGAATATAGACTTTTCAAATTTCACATTCAAATATAGTGAATAAATGAGTTTTCAAGAACTCATTTATCAAGTGGTTCAAGCAAAAGACTAGGGACACATGGTATATAATAGATGTAGTGAATACAAAGCTTTCAAATCACACAGGCCATCTCAACTCTTTGATAAACGTTGGGCCAAAGAGAAAATGAAACTTCATCTTTCCAATAGGAGGTCGACCACGCACACTAAGACTAAATCATGCAAGGAGTGGAGAATTATAGAGAAGAAATTCAAAGAGGACCCACAAGGCCATGCATAACAAAGGGTAGTAGCTCAATGCAAATTGGTTACAATGGGGCCCTCACACTACGGTTCGAGTGGGAAAGCCACCTTTCATGTAAAAGTTATGACAAAGATTATGATTTTTTCTAACAAGGCCATGCATAACAAAGGGTAGTAGCTCAATGAAAATTAGTTACAATGGGGCTCTCACACTACCGTTCGAGTGGGAAAGCCACCTTTCATGAAAAAGTTATAATAAAGACTATCATTTTTTTCCATCCAACTTTTCTATGTATAGAATTATTCAAGATGACTATTTTTTTTCTTCTAGAAATAATAAGCTAATCTATTATAGATATATATTTTATCATATTTTTGATGAATTAATAATCGTATAAAAATATGTTTAATTTAATTTGTGTAGGATTCAACTAAATGGAATGTACAAGTGAGCACAAGATTAATATATGTGCAAATGTGCACAAAGTTATTTTATGTAACAAGGCCCATTATTAGCAATTATATTTGGGGCAAAGGTTTTTGATATGTACAAAGCTTAGGAAACTTCATATGGTTAAAAATATGTAAAGCAATACCCCAAAAGTGGGACAAAGGTTTTTGATATGTACAAACCTTAGAAGACTTCATATGGTTAAAAATAAGTAAAGCAATATCCCAAAAGTGGGACAAGCAAGCCCAATTTGTACGCACATCTGAATAAAAATTCTCTAAATACTCATGTGGTGGAAGTGGAGCTACACTACATGGGGGGGGGGGATTGCACCCAATCGTCTTGATGGTGATGTTATTCTATTTCCCTTGCCTTGTGTTATGCTATGTTATTTGATTTCAATTTAATTCACGTCTTTGTTTTAATTTTTGATATATTTTATGAGTTTTTAATTATTTCTTCAAGAAGTACAAAAGGGTACCATGAGAGCACTGGTATCAAAGCCTTGGTTTAATTTAATCTTCTTAAAGCCAGTCAAAGAAGTATAAAAGGGTACCGTGAGAGCACTGGTATCAAAGCCTTGGTTTAATATTCTTGAAGCTAGTCAAAGACGTGGAGACAAAGAGGTAAAAGAGACAAAGGCACATGTGATTTTGGTAATTTTTCAATTTAATTTGGCAGGTTTTCAATTTAAATTGAAGAAGAATACATTTATGTTTATGTATGGTTTAAAGAAGGCTTGTCTTTAACCATTGGATAACAAATCTTCATCAATCTATTGCCCAAAGAGGTAAAGCAAGGTGAAAAACCATTAGTGGTTTTGTAAAACCACCTTTAATCTCACTAATCCTCTACATAATCCTTCCATATAGATTGAATTAGCAAAAGGAGAGGAGCATGGAGAGCCATAGCCAGATTGCTAAATTGCTGCAACGACAAGAAATCCATCATGGATGGATGAGGGCTACCATATTTTTTTTCTCCTCCCAATTTATCTTTTAGCTTTTTTTTTTCCCCACAATAATGCAGTGGACGCAAATATCTCTTACCAAAAACTTGTGGGTAAGCTTGAAATTATATATATATATATATATATATATATATATATATATATATATATATATATAGAGAGAGAGAGAGAGAGAGAGAGAGAGAGAGAGAGAGAGAGAGAGAGAGAGAGAGAGAGAGAGAGAGATAGTTCCCTCCACCATCTCCTTCAAGACGACGGTGGCCAACGCAAGAGGATCTCTCGATCTACCTCTTTTATTCCCAATCGGTGGTTTTTTTTCTTCATTTCTTTGCCCATTGATTGTGGATTGTGGTGGAGTTTAATTCAAAAGCTTTAGTAAAAGTTTTATATTTTATTAAAAGAGAATTCAATTTCATAATTTTCTTTTATGCGTGGCTAGCCAGTTTCTTTGGAAAAAATTATTTTTAAAGCCTAAAGCTTTTATATTAAAAGCCTTAAAAGCTTTTAACTAAAAAAAAACTTTTTATTATATAAGCTTAATAATTTTCCTCTCTCTCTCTCTATTCCCTCTCTAGTAGCTTTTCAACCCTCGTCTTAGACTTAAAATGTTTTCAAATACCTACCCTCACCTCCACTCCTTGCTAAAAGGTTTGAAAATAATAATAATAATAATAATCCTTTCATCTCTTAATCGTTCGATAGAATTCTCAACACTGTTACGAGTAAAATAGATAACTGACGAGATTTCCTCCTAAAATGTGTGAAATCTCAAAAATGGCTTAAAAACATAGTTTTTTTGAAAACGCATCTAGAGTTCCATGTATAAGTTTAAAATTACATGAATTTTGCTATTTTTTTAAGATTGAGAATATGTGTGACCTTTGTAGGTTTATAAACTGTTGTTGTTTGTGACATAAAAAAAAACTTGACTTACAAAATAACATAGGAATCTACATACCTTAAAGAAATATCAATCTTTTTCAAATAAAAATTTATTTTATAAATTTCATGAATGTAAGATACCTCTTTTAATGGACTTTCTTGGGACAATTCTACCACTATGTATAAATATGCACATTATTTGACAAGCACTCAAAAAATATTAGAATACACAATAATATAAGCTCCATAAATTATGAAAAATTCTACAAACATCCTTGAGTCTATTTCTAGACCCAAATAGAAAAGCCTTTAGTATATACTCACCTTGACAGTTTGCATGACATAATTATTTGCTCTATTATTTATAAGCAAATAGTGGGCATGATAAATATTTTTTTGATAGGACACTTTTAGGGACAGACATCAATAGCCTATGGGTGTAAGATTCCTCCCCAGCCCCTCAAGATGTCCAGTTTCTTCCCTTGTAATCAATCCCCTTTTAAGAATAATAAAAGATCTTGTTTTTTCTACCTATTTTGGTCTAGAGAGAGAAAATATTCTAGAGAGAGATAACTCAATTTTTAGATATCTTTGGATGGAAAAATATCCTTTCTTATTAAAATAAATTCCTTTAGATATCTTTGGATGGAAAAATATCCTTTCTTATTAAAATAAATTCCCTCGAAACAAAAGTTTAAAAATAATTTCCTAAGGTGCATTAGAAATAAATTATAATCTACTCAAAAGACCTTAGCCTAAGGGTCCAATTTTTTGAAAATTTTAGATTAAGGTTCTGAGGGACCAATAAGATTAATCCAAATGTAGGGAGGAGATAAATTGAAGAAATAAAGAAAAACCTCCCAAAAATGAGTAAATACTCACATATAAGATGAAGAGTGAACTAAGGACCAAAGGAAACATTAAAAAAATAATTTTTTGACACCTCAGAGTGGGGATTCCCCCTCATAAAGGAGGCACCTTTTTTCTTATTATTGCTTCCCAATTTTAAATTAATTAAGTGAGATATGTAATCTCTCCTCTCTCCTATTTCAAGTCTAGTTCCAAAAAGTAAGCTGAACTGACCCAAAAATGGTCAAAAATTGACCAAACTGATCTGGAAAATTCTAGAATCAGTTTGCTCGGTTTGAGGCTCACTTTTTCCTATAAATAGAAGCCTCCCCCTTTGTAAAAGCTTAATAGTGTTTATGCACTATTACTCTACTCTTACCCAAAGCCAATTACATTAAATTCTCTTGATAATTTAATTATTTTTCACTAAATCCTCTCCAAAGAAATTGGTGGCCACTCTTGATCCAAACAAGAGTAGAACCTTCAATCCCTCAAGCCAAAGGAAAGCTTACAAAACTCCATGTAAGCTAAAATTTTTACTTTTTAATTTCAAATTTATGGTTTTCTGATTTTCTTGTTTTTTTAAATAGTTGATTAAAGTGAATCTTGATGTAATGCCTTGATGAAAAGGCTATCCCCTTCTCTTCCTTAAGAATTCAGCCTTTCTTTATTCTAAAATGAGTAACAAATAAATTGATTTAAACTTTTCTTATTGTTTACTCTTTAGAAAGTGAAAATTGAGTAGATTAGAGTACTTTACTTCAATTTGGGATTAATTTTAAATTGATATTAGAATGTAAAAATTGAGAAATGGTCAGCCATACAAAGGAGGTTATGGTAAAATTTTCTTAAATTTTGTGAAAAAAAAAGTTTATCTTTGTGTTATTCTAAAAGAGTAATTTTCACCATTTTGTACATTCTAAAAGAAAATTTTTTATTTACTCCATGTATATATTCACCTATGAATATGCATGGATATCATTGATATTAATTATTGAAATTAATTTCTATGCATGGAAAGGTGCATATTAGATTTTTATTATTATTATAAAAGTGTTGTTCTCATTGAATTCGATTTCTATGCATGAAAAGATGCATAATAGAATTTTTATTATTATAAAAGTGTTATTTTTATTAGATTTAATTTCTAAGCATGGAAAGATGCATAATAGAATATTTTTTAATGTAAAAGTGTAATTTTTATTAGATTTGATTTCTATGCATAAAAAGATGCATAATATAAAATTTTTTATTATAAAAGTGTTATTTTCATTGAATTTAATTTGTATGCGTAAAAAGATACATATTGAAACTTTCTTTATTATAAAAGTGTTATTTTTATTAGATTTAATTTCCATGCATGAAAGATGCATAATAAAAAAGTTTTATTATAAAAGTATTATTTTCATTAGATTTAATTTCTATGCATGGAAAGATGCATAATAGAATTTTTAATTATAAAAGTGTTATTTTCATTGAATTTAATTTCTATGCATAGAAAGATGCATATTGAATGCATATTGAATTTTTTTATTTGGAAAGATGCATAATAGATTTTTTTTAAATTATAAAAGTGTTATTTTCATTGAATTTAATTTCTATGCATAGAAAGATACATATTGAAACTTTTTTTATTATAAAAGTGTTACTTTCATTAGATTTAATTTCTATGCATGAAAGATGCATAATAGAATTTTTTTTAATTATAAAAGTGTTATTTTCATTAGATTTAACTTCTATGCATGGAAAGATGCATAATAGAATTTTTTTAATTACAAAAATGTTATTTTCATTGAATTTAATTTCTATGCATAGAAAGATGCTTATTGAATTTTTTTAATTATAAAAGTGTTATTTTCATTAGATTTAATTTCTATGCATGGAAAGATGCATAATAGATTTTTTTTTAAATTATAAAAGTGTTATTTTTGTTGAATTTAATTTCTATGCATAGAAAGATACATATTGGAACTTTTTATTGTTAAAAATGTGCTATTTTCATTAGATTTAATTTTGATGCATGAAAGATGCATAATAGAATTTTTTTATTATAAAAGTGTTATTTTCATTAGATTTAATTTCTATGCATAGAAAGATGCATAATAGAATTTTTTTATTATAAAAGCGTTATTTTCATTGAATTTATTTTCTATGCAGAGAAAGATGCATATTGAAAAAAATCTTATTATAAAAGTGTTTTTTCATTAGATTTAATTTCTATGCATGGAAAGATGCATAATATAACTTTTTTTAATTATAAAAGTGTTATTTTCATTAGATTTTATTTCTATGCATGCAAAGATGCATAATAGAATTTTTTTTATTATAAAAGTGTTATTTTCATTGAATTTAATTTCTATGTATGGAAAGATGCATAATAGAAAATTTTATTGAATTTAATTTCTATGCATGGAAAGATGCATAATAGAAATTATAAAAGTGTTATTTTCATTGAATTTAATTTCTATGCATGGAAAGATGCATAATAGAATTTTTTTAATTATAAAAGTGTTATTTTCATTAGATTTAATTTCTATGCATGGAAAGATGCATAATAGAAATTATAAAAGTGTTATTTTCATTGAATTTAATTTCTATGCATGGAAAGATGCATAATAGAATTTTTTTAATTATAAAAGTGTTATTTTCATTAGATTTAATTTCTATGCATGGAAAGATGCATAATAGAAATTGTTTTATTATAAAAATATTATTTTCATTGAATTTAATTTCTAATGCATATTGAAAAACGTTTTATTATAAAAGTGTTATTTTCATTAGATTTAATTTCTATGCATGGAAAGATGCATAGTAGAAATTTTTGTAATTATAAAAAAGTCATTTTCATTAGATTTAATTTCTATGCATATGGAAAGATGCATAATAGAAAATTTTTTAATATAAAAGTGTTATTTTCATTGAATCTGATTTCTATGCATAGAAAGATGCATATTGGAAATATTTCTATTATAAAAGTGTTATTTTCATTAGATTTAATTTCTATGCATGGAAAGATGCATAATAGAAATTTTTTTAAGGTGTTATTTTTATTATATTTAATTTCTATGCATGGAAAGATGAATAATAGAAATTTTTTTAATATAAAAGTGTTATTTTCATTGAATTTAATTTCTATGCATGGAAAGATTCATAATGAAAATTTTTTTATTATAAAAGTGTTATTTTCATTGAATTCAATTTCTATGCATGGAAAGATGCATAATGGAAATCTTTTTATTTTAAAAGTGTTATTCTTATTAAATTGATTTTTATGTATAAATAGATGCATAAAAGGATTTTCTTTTATATAAAAGTGTTATTTTCATTGAAGTTGGATTTTATGCATAAATAGATGCATAAAGAATTTTTATATCAAAATTAGATTCTCTTTAATTTCCTTGAATATTTGATAAGTGAATATGTAAATAATCTGAGAGAGGAATTTCTATCGTTTTATATTCACTCGAATTGTAAAGAGAAAATTTAGGAAATCTATCGAAGTCGAAATATTTAGATAAATGATTAATTTATTCCTCATAGAAATCAGTTAAGTGAACATTTAATGAATGAAATTCAGTAAAATAGTAACTGAAATATCACCCCCTTTTTGAGAAAAATAGTTCAGAAAGAACCTTATCAGACTCGAACCGTGAATCAGACTATGACCAAGACCAAACTCTTTCGTCAGTTTCAAGGAAAGAAGATGTGACCAGTTCAGGAAAATACACTCAAATCTCCCACCAATCTGAAACTAAGTTAAGACCCTTCGAATTGATCTGAGGATCAAGCTTACGGAGTTCGAGGAATTTTGTTTTGAAATTCAGTATTATGATTATGAAGTTTTGGGGATATTGATTTAAGATATACTCATTGTATTCAAAAGAAAATCAAACTTAAAACTTGCATAGAAACCCTGTTTTCTTAAAGGATTGTCTTACGCCATAATGCTGGAGGGAGCATTTGGTATATGTGTTTTTCTAAGGAAAGTTGGGTTGCAACAGTTGGCGGTGGGGAGTGTTCAAAGGACAGCTCATGCGGCAAGCCTTGGTCTTGAACCAACCTTAGTAAGGTTAAAATGGTGCGCTTCTGGTACGATGGACGAGGGTAGACAAAGCGATCCCTGAGTGAAGTGCCAGGACACCTAAGAAGGATCGTGGAGGGTTCTGAGTAGGCGATGCACGGGCTCGCGATGCCTAGGACACCCATGCGTATGTCGTGGAAGATATTATATGATGGACCAATGATTATTGCAATCTATTACTTGATCTCGTTTTGCTGACCAGCTCGTCTCAACGGAGAGTCCAGAGTGATACTAATTTTTTTTTTCCAAACAAGGATCCCCAGGAAATTTTGAGTTATGACATCTGTAATCAATAACTTTTTGTCAATGGATTGTTTTATAAGTTAAAGTTTAAAGAGGAGTGTGTGTATATATGTATTTGAAAGCAAAAGTTAAGAAAGGCATTTAATTATGGGTGGGTGAGTAATTGTCTGGTTCTACCAATTCCAGTGGTTGGGCAGTGGCTAACCCATGGGCCAGAGGCTAGAATTAGTGGAGTTTTAATAATGAAATTGAAAAATAGAAATACGCTTAGAACTCGAATAGTTAAATATTAACTTGAAGACTTCTCAAATGAATAGATCAACGGCTGTGCCTGATTCAGTTAGGAAAAAAGCGTTGATTTCTTCAAGTTAAGTCTGTAATAGTGTCTCTTCTACCTGGTTTATTCAGGTGAAGGATAGTTTAGTCTCTTAACCCCATTAGAAAACTTGTTAAGGAAATCAAAAAGGTGGAATCGTCCCCGTTTTTTGGGCAAGGAAAATTTTCCCGGTTTCGGTTTCGGAATGACCACCAGATTAGTCTCGTGTCCAGACATTCGAGGGCGAGGCCCCAAGTGGGAAACCGTGCCTCGTGCAAGAGGAAGTTACTTCCACCGCTATCAATTGGGATTCCGGTGCGCGGAGGGGACAGAGTGATCCCACAGTTGGTATCAGAGCGCTGTTGTAAACCTATGAAACAGTAGCAGAAATTGCCTAAAATTTTAAAGTAAATCTGTAAAAAAAAAATAAAAAATCACTTGCCAAGAATATGTTTGAAATGAACTCATAAATTGAAAACTAATAAATTGAATTGGATTTTTAGATGGATACCCCAAATCTGTCTAGCATTCCTGGACTTTCCCAGAGTCAAGATATGATCGCCTTTGCCTTCGAAAATCTCGTCAACTCTGCTACAACTCGAGAAAACAGAGTGAGGCTCGCTCGTCACTTTGAGGATCTATACTTCCCTAATCCAGTAGAGCGACGTCAACACATGTGGTTCTCTAGTGGGTGATGTATTAACGTGAATACGAATCAGCTTCAAAGAATCAGGTAGAATATCTCACTAGCCATAAAGCTAGGAGTTGTTCATTATGTCCAACTCTTTAATCATTCGCCCCGGAATTTTAGAAATTCTTGCCAAATTTTTACACTTCTAAGCCGCTTTATTCCTAGAAGTAGAATTACAGCACCCTTATCAGAGATGAATCGTGTATATCATAGCATGTCTCCATTGCAGTATCACCTTTTTATGCACAATTGAGGCAGTGACTTTTGGAGCCAAGATGCTCTATGTATATATCAAAAACGTTTGATAATAAATGATGTTTTGCAAAAGATTCCAAGTTGTTCGTGATTGTAAATATTGGTTCATAAAATTATCAGAGTGAATCTTTTTTCAAGAATTATGATGGAATATTTAATTGTTTAAGAGATAAATCTCAAAAAAAAATTCATAAATCTCATGACAAAGTTAAGTTGACAAAAATCTCGTTTTGTCAGAATCATGAGGCACGCGGCTAGGCAACAGGATCCTCTTACCAATGATTGAAGAGTTAGATTCGGACATTCGTAAAGCCTTGCACCGATCCCAACCTGGTCCATTCAAGGGTGAAGGGGAACAGTTAGGAGAAACAATGGAAAAATAGATCGAGGCAATGGAAGAGTACTTTGATGTAATCGGTTATAATGAGAGGAGCAAGATTGCTCTCGCCTGATTAAAAATTGTGGAAACAGCTAGGGTCGCATGGAGGAACCATTGCGAGACAAACCGTCTCGATTGAAATACCTCCAGGAAGAGGTTGTGTCCTCCTCTGGGCTTCTTGGAAACCAAAATGAATGAATTCTTGGAATTGAAGCAAGATAGCCGGCGGACAATTGAAGAATACCATCAGGCATTTGCCCGTCTCCTCAAATATTCTCCACTTTTGGATAAAGCAGCTGATGGGGCCAGATTCATTCAAGGAATGAATGACCCATTGGACACTTTAGTGAAAAATGCCAAACCAGTCTCAATGGTGGAAGCTGTCAGAATGGCAAAGGACTTTGCCAAGGCATTTGTTGTCAAGGTCCCGCCAAAGCATGCACCCTCAAACTTTAAAAGGACTTTGCCAAGGCATTTGTTGTCAAGGTCCCGCCAAAGCCTGCACCCTCAAACTTTAAAAGGTTCCCCAAGAAGTGCTTCAAACTTTCCTCCCCCAAAGAGGCAGCAAGGCCCAAATCAGAATCAAGATGCTGGTAGATTTGGAAGTGAAGGAAGACCCTTCCCTCAGAACACTTTCTGAGGAGCCCCACCTTTTTCAAGGATTCAGAGGGATGAGCTTAGAAGTGAGAACAGATGTTTTAGATGTTAGGGTTTCGATAACCAGCTTAAAGACTGCCTGACTCCTGCCATGTCAAGAGGACAGGGAAGTCAAGGACCCAAAATGCAGAGACCAGCCCCTTCCTATCAGTCAAATCAAGCACAGGGAAGTCAAGGACCCAAAATGCAGAAACCAGCCCCTTCCTATCAGTCAAATCAAGGTCCGCAAATCAGGGTCCGTCTCGTCAAAATCAGGGCAATCCCAGGAGGAATCCAGCTCACCCATCTACCTCTGTACAAAGTAATCTCAGAACTCCCCCCCAGAACTAGGGTAACCAAAGAGAAAGAGTTCTGCCCGCCCCAATCTGCAAAGCAGCCAGAGTAAGTACAATAGCAGAAGTAGTGAAGAGGAAAGAGGTCAGATTTATGCCACAATTGAAAACCAAGGGCCAAATTGTTAATTCTTTGTCATCCATACTCTTGCTGAGTATAAGGGTAAGTCATTCAAACTTTTGATTGATTCAGGCAGCACTCATTCCTTTATTTTCCCTAGATGCTTGCGTAAGCTAGTCTTAGAATAGAAATCAGGGAAACCTATGCAAGTTGAATTGACCAGTGGGAAAGATCCTTTTCACTCACCACCATGGGATAGATCATATTCAGTTTAATCTAGATGGGAATATAACTGATTGTCAGTTCAGAGTCCTTCCTTTGGGAGTTCTCGACGAGATCCTTGGAAATGGATGGGCTCCATAAAAATCAAGCTGACATTCACTATCACAATGGAACCATTTCCTTCCGTGACCTTCACGAAAAGAAAGTTCAAGGAGCCGAAATTTCAGGATCCCCAGGTCTGTAATTAGTAAAAGCTTCTAAGTTACTGAAAGGACTTAGAAAGAAGTAGCTCATTTATGTTGTCAAAATGAACCCGGTAGACACAAAGTTAAAAGATAAAGAACGAGAATGGTTAAGTGAGTATGGTGATTTATTCCCAACAGAGCTAATAGAGATGCCTCCAATTCGAGAAGTAGATCATGTGATAGAATTGACCCCCGAAACTCAGCCAGTAGCCCAGTGCACGTATAGAATGCTAGTCCCTGAATCCATTGAACTCAAGGAAGAGCTTAGACAGATGTTAGAACAAGGGTTTATAAGACCCAGTGTTTCACCTTGGGGAGGGCTAGTTCTCTTTTAGAAAAAGAAGGATGGAACGCTAAGACTCTGTGTGGATTACAGAGGTCTCAATCAGTTGATAGTTAAGAATAAGTATTCTATTCCCAGAATTGATGAGCTTATGAACAATCTAAGTGGAGCCCAGATCTTCACAAAGATAGATCTCAAATCAAGGTATTACCAGATCAGGATTAATGAGCAAGATATCTCGAAGACAGTCATCAATACTCGATAAGGGCACTATGAATTTAGAGTCATGCCATTTGGATTGACAAATGCCCCAGCTACATTCAATCGCCTAATGCAGAACATTCTCAGAGAATACTTGGATAATTTTGTTCTTGTTTTCTTTGATGATATTCTAATTTACTCAAATAATGCAGCTGGCCATGAAGCTCACGTCCGAAAAGTTCTTGAGATTCTAAGGAATCACCAACTCTTTGCAAAAAAGAGCAAATGCACTTTCTGTGCCGACCATGTTAAATACTTGGGCTTCCTGGTATCCAAAGATGAAATTTCTCCCCAGATTCCACAAAAGTCCAAGCAGTCAGATTGGCCTGAACCAAAGACAATGAAAGAAGTCAGAGGATTCTTGGGATTAACTCGTTGGTATAGAATTTTTATACCTGAGTATGCTCTCATAGCTTCCCCCCTGACTAATCTTCTCAAGAAGAATACCCCGTTTCATTGGTCTACCAGGTGTTATCTAGCGCTTTTGATAAGTTAAAGACCGCCTTGGTAACCAATCCCGTTCTCTGAAGTTGCCAGATTTCTCTCTACCCCCTTTGAGGTAGTAACTGATGCCAGTGGTTTTGCCCTAGGAGGTGCACTCATGCAGGAAGGTCATGCAATGGCCTATGAATCCCGAAAACTCAGAATGCATGAGAGAAATTATGATGTCCATGACCTAGAGCTACTTTCAGTAGTATATGCCCTGAAGTTGTGGAGACATTACCTACTGGGTCAAAGATTCACTTTGACCCAGTGAGACAGATCATCAGAGCTTAAAGTGGATCTTCACTCAGAAGGATCTCAACATGTGCCAAAGAAGGTGAATGCAGACCCTACAGGAATTTGATTTTGAAATTAAGTACCGCCTACATAAAGAAAATGTGGTAGTAGATGCCCTCAACAGAAAAGCCTCCTTGCTTGCAATCACAGTGGTGTCAAATCCATTGATTATTGAAGCAAGAGAGAAGATCATGTAGGATAGATTCTTTGGCCCTATTGCTACCCTACTTATGTAGGAAAGCAAAACTCCTCAGGAGTTGAACCGAGTTCAAGGGTATAGCCTGGATGATGGAATTATGTATTATAATAGCAGGCTATGCATTCCCAATGATGAGGGAACTAAGGGTCAAATTCTGAATGAAGCCCATGACAACCTTATTGCAAGACATTTGGGTCCTACAAGTCTGTAAAGAAAAGTTTCTTTTGGCTTGGACTAAAAAAGGATGTACTTAATCATGTACGTTAATGCCTGATTTGTTAAAAAGTCAAAGCAGAATGAGTAAAAATGCCTGGGAAGTTACATCCATTAGACATCCCCCAGATGAAGTGGGAATGTATCAGTATGGATTTTATTACTGGACTACCTTCAGTGCAATCAGTTTACAACTCCATCTTCGTGGTAGTTGATAGACTAACCAAAGTTGCCCATCTGATTCCAGTAAAAGAAACCCACACTGCAATGGATGTGGCTAGAGTATTCCTCAAGGAAATCTTTAGATTGCATGGCCTACCCACCACTGGGAGAATAGTAACTGATCGAGATCCCAAGTTCACGTCAAGATTCTAGACTGCAATTTTCACAGCAGTAGGAACTTGCTTGGATCTCAGCACAGCTTACCACCCCGAGACCGATGGTCAAATAGAAAGGGTGAACCAAGTAATCGAAGATATACTTCGGTCATGCTATGGGCAGGGAACCCAAGAAGTGGCTAAGTTATGTGCACTTAGTAGAGTTTGCCTACACTGCCTCTTATCACCGAAGCATCGGGATGAGTCCTTTCAAAGCTCTGTATGGATAAGACTGCCTAACACCATTAACTTGGACCGACCCATTGATTAGGGTCGAGATGTCCAGACAAATGCTTGACGACATGGAGCAGCAGATGCAGTCAATCTGCAAAGATTTAAGAGCTGCCCAAGATAGACAAAAGCAGTATGCAGATAAGAAGAGGTCAGACAGAAAGTTTGAAGAAGCAGATATGGTCTTCATTCGAGTACACCCCAAAAGAAGTTCTCTATCTCTTGGGAAGTACAAGAAGTTATCCCCCAAATACTGTGGGCCATATCTGATTACAAAGAAAGTAGGTAACAAAGAGAGATATGGCCCCCGGATATCGAACTGATGTGGGATTACCCTCAGTTTGCGAGATGAGGACATCTCGCATTTTTCAAGTGGAAGAGAATGTAAGATTCCTCCCCACACCCTCAAGATGTCCAATTTCAATCCCCTTTTCAGAATAATGAAAGATCTTGTTTCTACTTGTTTTGACCTAGAGAGAGAAAATATTCTAGAGAGAGATAACTCCGTTTTTAGATATCTTTGGATGGAAAAATATCCTTTCTTATTAAAATAAATTCCCTTGAGATAAAAGTTTAAAAATAATTGCCTAAGGTGCATTAGAAATAAATTATAATATGCTCAAAAGACCTTAGCCTAAGGGTCCAGATTTTTTGAGATTAATCCAAATGTAGGGGAGGAGATAAATTGAAGAAATAAAGATAAACCCCTTAAAAAAGAGTAAATACTCACATAAGATGAAGAGTGGACTAAGGACCAAAGGAAACATTAAAAAAATGAATTTTTGACCTCAGAGTGGGGATTCTCCCTCATGAAGGAGGCGCCTTTTTTCTTATCATTGCTTCCCAATTTAAGATCAATTAAGTGAGATATCTCATCTCTCCTCTCTCCTATTTTAAGTCTAGTTCCAAAAAGTAAGCTGAACTAACCAAAAAATGGTCAAAAATTGACCAAGTTGATCTAGAAAATTCTAGAATTAGTTTGCTTGGTTTGAGGCTCACTTAAAAATAGAAGCCTCCCCCTTTGTAAAAGCTTAATAGTGTTTATGCACTGTTACTCTACTTCTACCTAGAGCCAACTACATTAAATTCTCTTGATAATTCAATTGTTTTTTACTAAATCCTCTCCAAAGAAATTGGTGGCCACTCTTGATCTAAACAAGGGTAGAACCCTCAATCCCTCAAGACAAAGAAAAGCTTACAAAACTACATGTAAGCTAAAATTTCTACTTTTTAATTTTAAATTTATGATTTTCTAATTTTCTTATTTTTTGTTGTTGATTAAAGTGAATCCTGATGTTATGCCTTGATGAAAAGGCTACCCCTTTCTCTTCCTTAAGAATTCAGCCTTTCTTTATCCTAAAATGAGTAACAAATAAATTGATTTAAACTTTTCTTATTGTTTACTCTTTAGAAAGTGAAAATTGAGTAGATTAGAGTACTTTACTTCAATTTGTGATTAATTTTAAATTGATATTAGAATGTAAAATTTGAGAAATGTTCAGCCATACAAAGAAGGTTATGGTAAACTTTTCTTAAATTTTGTGGAAAATAAAGTTTTTTATCTTTATGTTATTCTAAAAGAGAAATTTCCACCATTTGTGCATTCTAAAAGACGTATTTTTATTTACTCCATGTACATATTCACCTATGAATATACATGGATATCATTGATATTAATTATTGAAAATAATTTCTATGCATGGAAAGATGTATATTGAAATTTTTGTTAATTATAAAAGTGTTGTTTTCATTGAATTCAATTTCTATACATGGAAAGATGCATAATAGAATTTTTATTATAAAAGTGTTATTTTCATTAGATTTATTTTTATCCATGGAAACATGCATAGTAGAAATTTTTTTATTATAAAAGTATTATTTTCATTAGATTTAATTTCTATGCATGGAAAGATGCATAATAGAAATTTTTTTATTATAAAAGTGTTATTTTCATTGAATTTAATTTCTATGTATAGAAAGATGCATATTGGAAATTTTTTATTATAAAAGTGTTATTTTCATTAGATTTAATTTCTATGCATGAAAAAATGCATAAATGAATTTTTTTTATTATAAAAGTGTTATTTTCATTAGATTTAATTTCTATGCATGGAAAGATACATAATAGAAATGTTTTTATTATAAAAGTGTTATTTTCATTGAATTTAATTTCTATGCATAGAAAGATGCATATTAGAAATTTTTATTATTATAAAAGTATTATTTTTATTAGATTTAATTTCTATGCATGGAAAGATGCATAATATAAATTTTTTTATTATAAAAGGGTTATTCTCATTAGATTTAATTTCTATGTATGAAAAGATGCATAATAGAAAATTTTTTATTATAAAAGTGTTATTTTCATTGAATTTAATTTCTATGCATGGAAAGATGCATAATAGAAATTGTTTTATTATGAAAGTGTTATATTCATTGAATTTAATTTCTATGCATAGAAAGTTGCATATTGGAAATTTTTTTATTATAAAAGTGTTATTTTCATTAGATTTAATTTCTATGCATGGAAAGATGCATAATAGAAATTTTTTAATTATAAAAGTGTTATTTTCATTAGATTTAATTTCTATTCATGGAAAGATGCATAATAGAAATGTTTTTATTATAAAAGTGTTATTTTCATTGAATTTAATTTTTATGCATAGAAAGATGCATATTGGAAATATTTTTATTATAAAAGTGTTATTTTCATTAGATTTAATTTCTATGCATGGAAAGATGCATAATAGAAATTTTTTAATTATAAAAGTGTTATTTTCATTAGAATTAATTTCTATGCATGGAAAGATGCATAATAGAAAAATTTTTATCATAAAAGTGTTATTTTCATTGAATTTAATTTCTATGCATGGAAAGATGCATAATCAAAATTTTTTTATTATAAAAGTGTTATTTCAATTGAATTCAATTTCTATGCATGGAAAGATGCATAATGGAAATCTTTTTATTTTAAAAGTGTTATTCCTATTAAATTGATTTTTATGTATAAATAGATGCATCAAAGGATTTTCTTTTATATAAAAGTGTTATTTCCATTGAAGTTGGATTTTATGCATAAATAGATGCATAAAAATTTTTTATATCAAAATTAGATTCTCTTTAATTTCCTTGAATATTTGATAGGTGAATAAGTAAATACTCTAAGAGAGGAATTTCTATCATTTTATATTCACTCCAATTATAAAGAGAAAATTCAAGAAATCTATCGAAGTCGAAATATTCAGATAAATGATTAATTTATTCCTCGTCAGAATTCGTGATTAATTTAGAAATCAGTTAAGTGAACATTTAATGAATGAAATTTTGTAAAATAGTAACTAAAATATCACCCCCTTTTTGAAAAAAATAGTTCATGAAGAACCTTATCAGACTCGAATCCTGAATCAAACTATGACCAAGACCAAACTCTTTCGTCAGTTTCGAGGAAAGAAGATATGACCAGTTCAAGAAAATACACTCAAATCTCCCACCAATCTGAAACTAAGTTAAGACCCTTCGAATTGATCTGAGGATCAAGATTACGGAATTCGAGGAATTTTGTTTTGAAATTCAGTATTACGATTATGATGTTTTGGGGATACTGGTTTAAGATATACTCATTGTATTCAAAAGAAAATCAAACTTGAAACTTGCATAGAAACCCTGTTTTCTTAAAGGACTGTCTTATGCCAGCTGTCTTATGCCAGAATGCTGGAGGGAGCATTTGGTATATTTTTTTTTAATAAGGGAAGTTCGGTTGCAACAGCTGGCGGGGAGTGTTCAAAGGACAGCTCATGCGCGGCAAAGCCTGCTCAGGTCTTGGCTAGCCTCGGTATGGTTAAAATGGTGCGCTTCCGGTACGATGGATGAGGGCTGACGAAGCAGTCCCTGAGTGAAGTGCCAGGACACCTAAGGAGGATCCTGGACAGTTCTGACCAGGCGATGCATGGGCTCGCAATGCCTAGGACACCCCTGCGTATGTCGTGGAAGATATTGTATGATGGACCAATGATTATTGTAATCTGTTACTAGATCTCGTTGGCACTGACCACCTGGTCTCAACGGAGAGTCCATAGTGATACTGTTTTTTTTAGAAACAAGGATTGGATAGAAATTTTAAGTTATGATATCTGTAATCAATAACTGTTTTTCAATGGATTGTTTTATAAGTTAAAGTTTAAAGAGGAGTGTGTGCGTATCTGTATTCGAAAGAAAAAGTTAAGAAAGGCATTCAATTATGGGTGGGTGAGTAATTGTCTGGTTCTACCAATTCGAGTGGTTGGGCGGTGGCTAACCCATGGGCCAGATGGGACTAGGCTAGAATCAGTGGAGTTTTAATAATGAAATTGAAAAATAGGAATATTCTTAGAACTCGAATAGTTAAATAATAACCTGAAGACTTCTCAAATGAATAGATCAATGATTGTGCCTGATTTAGTTAGGAAAAAAGCGTTGATTTCTTCAAGTTAAGTCTATAATAGTTTTCCTTCTATCTAGTTTATTCAGGTGAAGGATAGTTTAGTCTCTTGACCCCGTTAGAAAATTTGTTAAGAAAATCAAAAAGGTGGAATCGTCCCCGTTTTTTGGGCAAGGAAAATTTTCTCGGTTTTGGTTTTCAACTGACCATCAGATTAGTCTCGTGTCCGGACATTCGAGGGCGAGGCCCCGAGTGGGAAACCCTACCTCGCGCAAGAGGAAGTTACTTTCGCTATTATCAATCGGGATTTCGATGAGCAGAGGGGCAGAGGGATCTCACAATGGGCATAAATTTCAACCCACATAGGCATTTGTTTTCATGAAGGAAATTCTTGTTGTGTAATATGGATAAGGATGGCAAGAAGAAATTGTAACTTGTATCATGCACATATGTGGTGGTGGCAAAAATTCATAGTATGCATGTGTTGATGTTTGATCCAGATAGCCATTATCATTAATGTAGGTAATGGTATATCTAAAAGTACTGTAGGAATGATCTCTAGTTATAATTATTTAGAATACATGTGAAGGATGCTGAGAGATGGTATGTCTAAGGGTAGTCTAAAATGAACTCTAGCTATAATTATTTGGAGGACATGCGAAGGATGCTGAGAGATGCAATCTTCACTCATCGCGTGACATTATCTTTGTGTACAAAGAGAAAAGAGAGGAGCTTAGGGCTTATGGAATGGTGGTAGAGAAGAGCTTGGAGCTTTCACGATGATGACAATAGATTCAAGGTCCCCTATGCTGGAGAGAATACCACTGCACATAGGCATGGCAAAGTCCAGGCTCACTTGCACCCCCCTCCTCAACATAGATGGTCCCACCACATGTATTTGCTTATAGTTCTTCAGCTTTAAAATTAAATTGTAGAACAAAAATTAGGATTGGCGAATCAATCAACTCGCGGTTTTCCAAATCAATGGAGCCTTGCACATCTACATTAAAACCAATGGATTATAGGTCATCATGAATCATCTCATCTAGCTCTTCTGCTATCATGAATTTTTGACATCTACTATGTAGCGATATTATTTATGATATAAAGGTTACATGGTTATGTAGAGACAAGCATTTTTGTTAATGACCTCCTCTCAAATTTGTAGTCAAATGTTGCGACCATATATCCTTTTCAGGTCCTTAGCCCTAAACCTATGTTCTACCTATATCACCATATCCTAGGCATATTTTTTCTTTAATTCTATGGTTTATAAGATTTTTTTTAAAATTTAGATTTTATTGGCTACTATCTACTATTTGGATGAGCTTTTATAGATTTATTGGTTGATAAAACTAAAAATAATTCTCATAAAAAATGTAAAAACATTTCAAAGTTAAGAAAAACACCCCTCTAAAAGCTGATGTTTTACATCAAAGTTGATGCAAAACATCAACTTTTAGATGGTATTTAGAGTACATGTGAAGGATGTTGAGAGATGGTATGTCTAAGGGTAGTGTAAAATGAACTCTAGCTATAATTATTTAGAGGACATGCGAAGGATGCTGAGAGATGCAATCTTCACTCGTGACAACAAAGAGAACAGAGAGGAGCTTAGGGCTTATGGAATGGTGGTAGAGAAGAGCTTGGAGCTTTCACGACGATGACAATATATTCAAGGTCCCCTATGCTGGAGAGAATACCACTGCACATAGGCATGGCAGAGTCCAAGCTCACATGCACCCCTCTCCTCAACATAGATGGTTCCACCACATGTATTTGCTTATAGTTCTTCAGCTTTAAAATTGAATTGTAGAACAAAAATCAGGATTGGCGAATCAATCAACTCGTGGTTTTCCAAATCAATAGAGCCATGCACATCTAGATTAAAACCAATGGATTATAGGTCATCATGAATCATCTCATCTAGCTCTTCTGCTATCATGAATTTTTGACATCTACTAATGTAGCGATATTATTTATGATATAAAGGTTACATGGTTACATAGAGACAAGCATTTTTGTTAATGACCTCCTCTCAAATTTGTAGTCAAAGGTTTTTTGCGACCATATGTGTTTTTCAGGTCCTTAGCCCTAAACCTATGTTCTACCTATATCACCTTATCCTAGGCATATTATTTCTTTATTTCTATGATTTATAAGAATTTTTTTTAAAATTTTAGATTTTATTGGCTACTATCTACTATTTGGAATGAGCTTTTATAGATTTATTGGTGATAAAACTAAAACTACTTCTCATAAAAAATGTAAAAACATTTCAAAGTTAAGAAAAACACCCCTCTAAAAGTTGAAGTTTCACATCAAAGTTGATGCAAAACATCAACTTTTCCACATAACTCGAAGTTTTGCATCAAATTTGATGCAAAACATCAACTATACCACAAGATTTGATGTTTTGCATCAGGTTTTAGATGCTTTGGAAAAGTAAGTTGTAGGATCAGAAGTCGATTTTCACAAAAAAACCTGTTTTAGTGATTCCGTACCATTGGCATGCTCAAACGACCTATTTCACAACTTTTGAGTACAAACACAACTATGTTTCGATGCGATGAGCAGACGTCACAAAGTGATTTGCTACCAGTAAATCCCTCTATGACGTCTGCACATCGCATCGGAACATAGTCGTGTTGATACTAAAAATTTGTGGAATATGTCATCTGAGCATGCCAACACGGACGGAATCGCTAAAACCGACAGTTTGTGAAAATCGACCTCCGATTCTCTAACTTTCTTCTCCAAACTTGATGCAAAACATCAAGTTTTGTGGTAGAGTTGATGTTTTGCATCAACTTTGATGTAAAACATCGAGTTGTGTGAAAAAGTTGATGTTTTGCATCATCAACTCGATGAAAAACATTAACTTTAAGCCTAAAAGTTGATGTTTTGCATCGAGTTGATGCAAAACATCAAGTTTTGTGGGAAGTTGATGTTTTGCATAACGTTGATATTAAACATAAGGTATTGTAAAAAGGTGGATCTTTTGCATAGAAAGTTGATGTTTTGCATATACAGTTGATGTTTTACATCAACTTGATGTAAAATATCAAATTTTCATAAAAGTTGATATTTTGTATCAAGTTGATGAAAAACATCAACTCTTAGCTGAGAAGTTCTTACTTAGCATTAAGTTGGCCACAAATGTTGTAGTTAAAACATACTTACCATGTGTAGTAACCAGTAGGATTCGAACCTAAGTCCCTGCCTAATATTTTACAAAAAAGTATTTTGGAAAGTATAAACTTTTGTTTCTTAAAGCGAGTTTTTTCCTACTTTCTAAACTCATTTAATAACTAAAATTAAAATTTAACCTCTTTTTGTCACATCAAGGACACATCTTCTTTAACAATGAGTGTAATTATTTCTCAAAATTACACAACTTTTAAATAGCTTATTTATGATATTTTAAAATTCATATGTACATAACGAACTCTTTTTAAAAAAGTATATATTATCAATTAAGAAATTGTGATACTCAAGAGCTTTAAAATGGATTTTAATACTACTCTCATCAAGAGCCAAAAAATAGGGTATTATAATTAAGAACTGTATCAAGATAACATTTTTGCAATATAATCATATAAATAATTTTTTATAGTTGTACTCTGTAGCACATCCTCGATCATGCTAACATGGCAGATGATCCAGGGAGTCTAAGCTTCAAGTATACACATAGAAGAAAAAAAAAATATTTGTGGATAGTGAAGAAGAGGATGCCTCAGGGGGAAAGGCACATCAACTAGTTATGGTGTAGCAATGATTATGAGGAACCATAACTATGCCATAAGCTATACGTTTAGAAAATAGTTTCTTTTTACAGTTGTATCATTTTTTTAATGGATTGAAGATGGAAATAATAAACATTGTCTCTATTTTGGCATGTTTTTTGAAAACTTATTGTTAGATTTTCAATTATAATCTCAAAAAGTAAGCAAAACGAAGTCTTTTTTTTCATGTCAATTTTTGTAAGAAATGTGTAAAGTGCCCAAAATATTATCGTTTTTTGGTAGTGTTGTACGCATGCGTAGACCACTTTTTAAAAAGAGATAAAAAGCTGAAATATTTTGATGGAATCTTTGAAAGATGCCAAATGTTTCTCATTTTCAAAAAATATTACCTATTTAGTCTGCACAGTGTTTCTCCTTTATTTATTTTTTGGTGTGTGTTGTGCGATGTGCATGACCATCTATAATTCTCTTGAAATGGATCCTTTAGTTAAAACTTTGATAAAGGCTTTCTATTAAGCTTCTATTTCCTCTTTTCATTGTTTGAAGTAAATATGTATGTATTTATAATCAGAGTTTTAAAGTCTTAAAGTTTTACATTATGATCCCTTTAAATTAAATTCAAGGGATTTCAATGTTTTTATTTCTTATCTTTTATCTAACTTAAATCTCCCATGATTATATTATTATTAATATTATTATTAATTCTTTCACAAAATATTGAAGTTGCTCCAAGGCCTTTCTTCAAGGCTTAGAAAAGACCCTAAATTTTTTTGTTTCAGTCTAATTGTTTTTGTGATGTAGAGATTACAATATTATTAGGATATCTAGAACAATGTGCGAAACTTCAAGAGATTTTATATTTCTATTGTTGTGATATTTGAACACCACTTTTATTGTTTATTCTCAACTCATCACACCTTTGAGGTAATTTTTCTTATCCGTGATTATTAATTGCATCAGTCATATCTACATTTGTTTATTTAACACTTTACCTTGTAGATGTGCTTCCTCAACATCATATGAGTATGTATTCAACCCATTCATTACTTGCATTATGTGTTTAAAATTGACGTAATTAATTCAAATATATGAATCCTAGAACTTCTTTTAAAATTGTTTGGTACCATGTAGCATGTGCAATAATATTTCTCTTTCAAAATGATTCCAGCACTCCCAAGTAAGTTCCTCCATTTTCCATGATTAAAACATCACCTATGCTTGTGATATTTGTGTCCTTTTAATGATGTATTTTGTAGCAAAGTTATTCGACACTTGCCAGTAAGTTGCTATCCTCCATAACCTAGTAAATAATTCTTCTAATATTTTTATGTATGCTTTATCTTTTAAACAGTGATTCGAACACCTTCTAAGTAAGTTCTCATTTCTATCCTTGAAATAATCATGCTAAAAATAATTATGTGTAGAGTTTCATATCATACTACTATAAGTTCTATTTCTTATAAAATCATAATTAAATATAACCCTAGTTACATTTGGAAGAGTAATTATATATTTCAATCCATTCACATTGTTTCTCATTTTTCTCAACGTAGAGCATCATTGCAATTGGATATATGTATAACGTATGACTCTCTTACGCTTCAGTTTTGTGTTTATTATTTAAGTCTATTTTAACTACAAATGTAGAGCATCATTGCAGTTGGATATATATACAAGGTATGACTCTCTTACGCTTCAGTTTTGTGTTTATTATTTAAGTCTATTTTAACTTAATCTTTCATCATCTAGACTTGTTCAGTTAATGAAGCAACGAGAAGTGCGAGGGTACCAATTGAGGTGTTGCACTACATGAGAGATGTGCGAGGGTACCAATTGAGGTGTCACATTATACGAGGGTATCGATTGAGGTGTCGTATGGTTGGTGGATTGAGCGGTGGTGTGAAGATGATGATCATTTTTATTTTGTGAATCATGTATTAAATGTTTTGTGCATATTATTTTTTATTTGATAATCAGTGTGACGATCACCAATTTAGGTGTCGCACAATTTTTCTTGTTGGTATTCCATGTCCATAGGAACTTCTGAGCCATGCCTTTGTGTCTCTGAGCCATGTTCGGACCTCTAAGTTTACCTTACAGGTTATGAAATGTTTCTTACACAATTGAGGACAATTGCTTCCTCAAATGGGAGGACTATTACAAGTATATATTTTATCATATTTTTTTATGAATTAATAATCGTACAAAAATATGTTTAATTTAATTTGTGTAGGATTCAGCTTCATGGAATGTACAAGTGAGCAAAAGATTAATATATGTATAAATGTGCACAAAGTTATTTTACGTAACAAGGCCCATTAGCGATTATATTTAGGGCAAAGGTTTTTGATATGTACAAACCTTAGGAGACTTCATATGGTTAAAAATATCTAAAGCAATACCCCAAAAGTGGGGCAAAGTTTTTTTGGATATGTACAAACCTTAGAAGACTTCATATAGTTAAAAATAAGTAAAGGAATACCCCAAAAATAAGTAAAGGAATACCCCAAAAGTGGGACAAGAAAGCCCAATTTGTACGCACATCTATTATTAGCTCCTTGGGCTATTTTTATGAATAAAAATTCTCTAAATACTCATGTCGTGGAAGTGGAGCTACACGGCATGGGGGAGGGAGATTGTACCCAATCTTGTCTTGATGGTGATGTTATTCTATTTAAATCCTTGCCTTGTGTTATGCTATGTTATTTGATTTCAATTTAATTCAAGTCTTTGTTTTAATTTTTGATATATTGTATGAGTTTTAAATTATTTCTTCAAGAAGTACAAAAAGGGTCCTGTGACATAATCGCTCTCACTAACAAAAGACAAATATGGTTATCGTGTCAAAGTCATAATGAGAATTTAACATGACAGTGCTTCTTGAAAAGGGGGCTATAGGTTCAACTCCTATTTGGTGATTCATTTAGTAGTATATCGTACTCTCTTTTATCCTTTCTAACAAAATTAGAGTTCTCTATGTAATTATTTTATTTTCTATTTGTATAGGATGATGACGACGAGGAGGAGCATGATGGTGATGGTGATGATGATGATGATGATGATGATGAGCTTGAGGATAAAGATGAATAGGACACTTGAGGATATTTTTTTAAGAACACATGGTTGAGAATGTGATTATTATAAATGTACTTTCAGTATTTTGGATATTAAATGTAATGTCTTTTATGCTCTTACATGTTACAACATCTTTATCTTCTTAATGTGTTCTTACTCTTGAAAATTTGTACTTAAATTTAATTAAATTTTTTGGAATAGAATGGGGTAGATTACTCTATCCCATTATGCCTCATTTTTTTTGTAATATTTTTCATTTGAGAGTCATAAATGCGGCTATAACATAGCCCAGTGCCACAAACCTATAGTCACATTATCAATCACTTTTATAATCAATTTCTCGGGGGTGGAGGGGAGAGGGGGTCACTCAAAAATATGTAAGCATAGCACGTGGGTTCAACAAAAGGGATTTTCGAAAGGGCTTTTTTTACATACAGAAGGGTACCATTTAAAGGGAGAATTCATAGGTTGAATAGAAAAAGGGTATGTTTTATTCATGAAAAAATTCACAGATAAGGGATTTTTAAAATAGGCCTTGAACGCACGTGATATAGAGGGTTTACTTATAGTGAACCCCGTGGGATCAATTTTTTTTATCTTGCTAGATCCTTAGATTTATTAGTGATGGATAGAAATGTGCTTGTACCCCTATTTCTTATAGTGTCACTTAGCGAGGGTGTAGAGTATGCTACAGCAAATGAGCCAGGGAAGGAGGAAGAGATCACCACACTTGTGCATGTGTGCTACTTACAAATACCAGCATATGGATGAGAAGATCAAGCTATGCTAAGAGAAGGAGTAAGAGATTACCACACTTGTGGATGTGTGCTACCTATAAAATCAGTATATAGATGAGAAGATCAAGCTATGCCAAGAGCTCTTGCATGGTGTGCACGAAGAGTGCAAGAAGAGGACAATTGTGTAGGTGTGCTACACTAATCTAGGTAGATGGGTGAGAAGATCAAGCAATGCTAATAGATTTTGAAGAGGAGGAGGAAGAGATATTACAGCAATTGTGTAGATGTACTAGTTGCACTACTCTAGGTAGATGGATGAGAAGATCAAGCTATGCTAAGAGCTTTTGCATGGCATTGGGGATAAAGGGTGGAGGTGTCTTGTACAACAAGATTTAGGTGTGCAAACCACATAGTTTCATGTTATGTGAGTGAACTTTCTTGATAATTTAATTATATCTATTCAGTAAAAATTATAGTTAGAGATGAAAGTATATGAATATCTCTAAACAATTAGAGAAATATTAAAAAAATTATGATAAAAATAGCATATTTATGATAGGGATCCTTAAAATTAGGTCGACTTTTGCATACGGTTGAATTTAGTGAAACGGTTTGTGTTGAGTTATAGACTAGACCTATTCTCGTAATTTTAAGTACCAACTCAACTATATTCTGACGAAAAACCAGAGAGCTACAGCGGCTGTAAGTTGCAGGCCTATACTTGTATACAGGGAGCCAAGACAGGCTGAGACAGGCAAACATCTACAGGGAGTATTAGTTCTCTTATTGATTTCCTTATATGGTTACATGGTTTGAAAGAATTGCAGGTTCCCTGGATGAAGCTCTGTTTTCTTTCTATCTTCTCTTTTCTCCTTTGATGAGAAGATGTATGTTTGTATCAAATTACTTCATACCTTAATAAATCATTGAAATACTCATATGTGAGACCGCGGGTCTTACATATGGGGGGCAAATTGGACCCAATGCTTTTGTCTTGTGTTCATAAATATTTTTCCATTTAAGTTTTTTGTTTAATTCTTCTTCTAAGGTTGATGTATTAACTTGTAGTAGTTAACTTATTAAAAGTAATTTTCTCATGTGCAAACCACACAAGAAAACCACATGGAAAGTTGCTTTTACATAAGGGGTTTTTGAAATTTAAACGGCTAGGACTCCCTTAAATGGTGTCCCTTGATGCAAGAATTAGTATCCCACCATGGAATAATTATGTATAATAACCAATTATTCTATTATTTTTTATTGATTTCTTAATCACATGAGAATAATCAGGATAAAGATCACAGATGTGATTTTTTATGCCACATAGAAATCAGTATCCTACCACAAAATACTACTGCAAAATAATCACTTATTCCATTATCTTATTATTGATTTTTAATCCCATATGAGAATTAGGATAAACACCGAGTCACATGTGATTTAAATTGACCCATGTGTTTCTCATGTTTCCTCTTAAAGGCATGGAGTTCCCATTAGATACTTGAACATAACCATGCTACTGAGAGCTCCTCCTAGGCTTAAATTGACCCATGTTTCCTCTTAAAGGCATGGCGTTCCCATTAGATACTTGAACATAACCATGCTACTGAGAGCTCCTCCTAGGCTTCCATAAGACCTATGGCTAGACCTTAACATGGATTACATGTATCACATTTACTCACCCTCTTACTATCTATGTTGCAGATTGAGTTGCACAGGGTACGGTCTTCACACATGTTTGTACTAAAAACATGAATATTTTCCATTTCATCTGGTTTCTAGTTAAAACATCAAATATTTCAAAGGGAATCAACATACTAAGGAACCAAGACGTTTCTCAATACCAACCACAACATTCCATAGTCCTTTGGTTGTACCAATACATGCCACATCATATAGGAACATAACGGGTAGTTGGCCCTGTCAAGCTTATCCTTAGGTGATAACATCCAAAATACATCACTGTTTGCCATTTGTGGTAATACCCAAGCAAGTAATCAAACAATCTGCAAAGTGCTGAGTGCTCCTTTGATGTTCTGCATAGGAGCTATGCTATGTTGTGGTAATGCACCATGTGAAACTGAGTCCATGTCTAAAGATGTGCCTTCTACATCATGTTCATAAGAGGAACTAGGACGTTTCTCAATACCAACCACAACATTCCATAGCCCTTTGGCTACCAATCCATCATGCTGCATCATATGGGAACATAATGGGTAGTTGGTCTCGTCAAGCTTATCCTCAATGGGATAATATCTGAAATACATCATTGTTTGCCCTTTTTGATAATACCCAAGCAAGTAATAATGCAACCTGAAACGTGGAGTGACTCTTTGATGTAACCAAGGTGGATGCAAATAAGGCTGCTGACAATGGAGACCTGCAAGGTGTATGAAAGAAATGCAGAGTAAAGTGAGTAGAAATTTTACTTGCAAGATGTAGAGATCGATGTCGTTGAAGTGTAGCTCTTGTAGACCAGATCCAGCATGGTGAGTTTCTATTAATGCTTTCTTGTGTATCTATATACCCGTCTGCTAGTAGATCTAGCAAAACTACTCCAAAATTTGATGAAGAACAAACTAAATCTAGTCCCTAAAGGTGTCTGTAGAAAACTGAAAACCATGCGAATGGCCCCCGAATTGTGCCTGAAATGAAAATTTGACCGCAAAACTCATAGTACACACTTCACGGTTCTTTGTCTTCTCCCAAAAGGGCTCCTTCCTTTTATTGCCAATTCATGACTTATATAAGAAAATCATCAACAATGATGATGGTACATGGAGATGGTGTCTGAGCAAAGGAATGTTACGTGTGAAAGCATTATGAGAGTTAACATAGCTTTTCTTCTTACCAATTTCTAACTTATATATATAAGAAACTCATAACAATGTTGACGGTAGATGGAGAAGGGTGTCTCATTAAATAGAACTTTATGTCTATTCATTAAGTAGTGTGAGCTAATTCAAAAATCATTTTCTCCTAGCACTTGCTCAAACCAAAAGAGGAGAATTATAACAATTGGTAAAGTCTTTGTTCTTAAATTTTTTAGAGTAGATACTTCTAATGTGAAGGTTATAATGTCAATTTTTACATGTTATTCATCCTTCTAATAGAATTAACAATCCTTTAATATGAGAGTATGCACCTTTACAAGGCCAATTGAAAATTAAATCTCTCCTCTTATAAAGGTTTAATGAGAGTGTATGTCTTTAAAATACCAATTGAAAATTAAATCTCTTTGAATCCCAATCAAATTATCTCAATTGGATTCTGAAAATACTAGTTATTCTGCTATAGAAAGATACTTTTATTTTAAATGTTTCAAAAATTTTTTTTCGTGCGCTACCTTTGCCAAGTGTGCCCTTCGAGCCAATGTTCATATGTAGGTGAGTTTGCAGTCACTCTAGATGTCTTTCTTTCCATACTTCCACATCGAAAAACAATCGAAGTGCCATCTATAGCCCATACATACAGTCTACCTTTAGAAAGATTTACTAGTCTTCTTTTTATCCATTATTTATAAAACTACTCTTAGTCATGCTCACAAAAGGCTATCTCTAAACTCCTATTTTCTTGTGCTGACATGGTGCTGATGGATATACTTTTTAGCATAGTTAGTGAAGTCTATATTAGCAATCGATCAATACTAGCTATGGTATCAACAAAAAGAAAATAAGAAGAAAGTGGCCTTGAACATAATTTTTGTCGGTAACAACTATGCTACCCTAAGAGAGCCAAGTGTCTACATGTGTCATTGTGTAGCTATACCCTATTGATGTTCTATTTACAAAAGGACTTGAGCCCCTTTAATTGTGTGTTTAGCCTAATTACATGAGAAGGGTTATTCTCTCTCCACATGAATTTCTTAAGAAGGAAGTCTTGATCCACCACCACTAAGAGTCACTGCAAGTGAAATGCCTCCACCTCTATTACCACCCTATCTTGATCCACCACCAGGAGTCACTCCAATCCATCAAGTGGAAGCAAGAACAAGGAACCACAAACAGAGACCTTTGTGCCAGAAGATACTTATAAATTACATGTTGAAAGCTCAGATACCCTTGAGTACTTTGTCACATCACCAGGCTACACAAATGTTATTGTCTGCTTTGATGAATATTACGACATCAACCATTGTGTTACTAGGCAACATGATAATGGTTATACACTTATTTGATTGATATTATAGCTTCAATGCGAGGAAAGGACAAGCATGACAAAGAGAGCCCTTTCTTTTGTTATGCTTGTGTATAACTATTATATTTGCTAGGCTACTAGTTAATAAACTTCTCTGATTATTATTGTGGCACCCACCAAGGAAATGATATAAACTTTATGACAAGGATTGCCCTTCTCTCTTGTTATTCTTGTGGAGGGCCTCACATAAAAGCTAAATTTTCTAACATAGCTTACAAGGATGTTTCACACCATTCCAACTTTGTCTACTATGTTTTTGAGAAGTACAAAGTACCCCTCCATCAATAAACGTTCAAACTAAGAAATCCTTAGATTTTTTGAGCCCACTTTGTGGAAATCCTAAATTTATAAAAATGGCCCATGCTCATGTAAAAGTCCTTCAATAGGTGTAAACTAATGTCATATCAAGTTTGAACCAATTCTAGGTGGTGAAAGTGGGTCAAACTAACCAATTAATGATTTTTTGGACATGATGCAAAATTTGGAGTGAAGAAGCACATCGTGGCTAGTTTTCCATGCTTGGTTTTAAAAAAAACTATAGATGTCAGTTTACTGCATGTCTTAGGCATTATGTTCTAAGGTGTTGCCTAAATACATGCATACCAAGTCTCATTCCATTCCATCACTTGTAGGGCATGTCATAGAACCCCATTTACATAGGACACATAAGAGGCCAAATTTGCCCCACTAGAATTCCATGCCTACTATTCTAGGAAACTTATAGAGATGATGTCTGATTTAAGAATGGATTTGCAATAATGAGACCCAGGTAGGTCACTCTTAAAAAATGTATGACATCATATGAGTTAACCCGATAAGATATTTTTAAATCATGCCATATACAGTGTATACAAGGGATATATTTATAGGTCTCCTTTGTATTATTTATACATAGGAGGTGTAAAAAATACAGAAGGATACACGTATACATACATTAGACCCTTTCATAAAAAGGAGTTTGTATACAATAGGGGATCCTTTAAAAACTTAAAAATGTAAAAAGGGGGTTTATATATCCCTTGAATGCACGTGATATGGGCATCCCTTGAAGAGTGGCCACACCGAGTAATGAGATATACCACTTGAAGTACCTCTATATCAAATCTTGACTAATTATGCCCATCTAGACTGATCAAGCTTCCCAAGGTAGGTTTCAAAAATTTATGCAAAATTTGGACCATAATAGCCATCTCTGGCTTCTGAGGTTGCATGCTTTGTTGAAAGTGGGGAATAACAGTGCCAGTTCTTTGCAAGGTCTTACATAGTATCATTGATAGCCCCTACCTCAGGTGTATCAAACCTCTACCAATTCTGGCATCATTTACATGGTTTTAAGGCAAAAAGCTAAAGTGACCTTGAGACGGTTTTTAAAACATGGTCTCTCAAAAAATTAAAATTTCTCCATCCGACCTAGAGAAAGTCTTCTAATGCGCAGATTGACACATGCTTACATACAAGCCTTACTCCAGCTGAAAGCCTCTAGAATATGATCCAAAGCAATCTGAGCACTCTACCTAACTAGCAAAAGACTAGGGAAAGAGATGGGGGCAGGCCTAGGAGTGAGAGAGAAAGAAAGAGAGAGATGACACCAGTTCTTTTCTAGAACCTTAGTTGTTGCAGAACCCTGGTCGACGCTTTGAAGGTTAAGAACCTTGTTTTTTTTTTTTAATAGCCCTTGTTCATATGCCATAAGTAAGAAACAAATAAACACAACTTCCTAAGTTAGCAAAAATCCATTCCCACCATACCCTCAAGCCAAATCCGGAGCCACATGCAAGGCCACCCAACTATACCTAAGCAATGCCCTATGATGATAAGAGCTTTGACTTAACCACCATACTACGATGAAGAGCTTTGCCTTGGTAAACACATGACCAATGACTGTACCAAGGCAAAGGGCATGAGCCTTGGCCACTCCTATGTACGATTTTGGGGTTTACTAATTTCCCTTAATAGCGTCCCCCCCATATCTCTCCTCCTAACTCCATCCACACTACCGTTGTCCTCTCGGCTATATATATGTGTGTGTGTGTGTGTGTGTGTACATATATATATATACATATAAGTTATTTAAAAAATCTCTACACCTTCCTTCCCCCCTAGGTGTAGCCTACGTGGGCACCCCCTCCCCCTGCTTCCACGTAGACCCGCACGTTCTCCCCCCTTTTTCTACACAAGCCCTCAAACTCCCGCTCTCCATGATATCTAGGCATTCCCCCCCCCACCCATCTCTCTCCTCTCGACTCCATCCATACTACTGTTGTCTTCTTGACTTCATCTCTTGATATTCATGGTCATGAAAAACCAAGCTAGTTTTTCATGCTAGAAAAATTGTGCTAAATTTAGATGTTTTATACTAATTCCATGTTTTCAAAGCTACTGATTCATCCTAAAGCATTCTCAATGATAAACACTAACATTCGTTAGGCATGAATATCCTAGATATTTATGACCGTGAAAAACCACGTTGGCTATTCAAGCTAGAAAAATTATACATAACATGTTTTGTACTAATTTCATATTTTCAAGCTAATTGATTCATTCTAAAGCATTCTCAATGATAAACACTAACATTTTTTAGGCATGAATATCCTAGATATCTATTCACGACCGTGAAAAACTAGGCTGGTTTTTCAAGTTAGAAAAATTATACATAACATGTTTTGCACTAATTTCATGCTTTCAAAGATAGCTAATTTATCCTAAAGAATTCTCAATTTGATAAAAGCTAACATTTTTTAGGCATGAATATCCTAGATATTTATGACCGTGGAAAATGAGACTAGTTTTTCACGCTTGACCAAGCCCACAGTCCAGAGCAGCTCAAAGTTTTCAAAAGGTTGCATTACCATACTTTAGACTCTTAAGGAAAAGGTAGATGAACTGACTGGACATGCAATGTCCATGATTATGTAGATCAAGCTAGTGGATAGGTACAATAGAATTCGCCTCCACAAACTCGAGAAGATTAATTTGAATTTTAACACTAGTGTTGTTTAAAAAAGCCACTTTTCTGGCTTTTTGAAGATTGTTTTAAAAATTCAAATCTCTTAACACTAGTCTTAGCAGAGCCAACACTAGTCTTAGCAGAGCCAACACAAGTTACCCAAGAAGATATCTTGGAGGATTTGGAGGAGGCTATTGCAACCACAATAGAGATTCTGACAGGTATGGAGTCAAAGAAGTAAAAGGGGACCAAAATGAAGAAGACCCTAGTCAAGCCAAGCTCTCAAGAAACGTCTTAGTAGAGCCAACACAAGTTACCCAAGAAGATATCTTGGAGGATTTGGAGGAGGCTATTGCAACCACAACAGAGATTCTGACAGGTATGGAGTCAAAGAAGTAAAAGGGGACCAAAATGAAGAAGACCCTAGTCAAGCCAAGCTCTCAAGAAACTAAGTCCTGCCAAGAGGATGTAGGGGAAGAACAAAGTCCTGCCAAGAGGATGTAGGGGAAGAACAAATGGATTTTCCTCCCTCCCCAATCATGGTCCCTAGACTAGATCATGCTATAGAAATTGAGTTTGTTACATCTATTGAGCCACAAGTCACACCATCTATTGAGCCATTAGAATCTATGCTAGAACAAGAACCACTCTTGTTTTATGCCAAACACAAATCAATAGATGTGCTAGAGGAGATACAAGAGGACGCAACCAACAGAGCCTATAAAACATGTGGGAAACAAGTACCTTTGCTGCCATAAGGGCCATCTATGGAAGTACAAGTAGCAAAGGAACAGAAGAAGAAAGCTAAAAAGGAGGTATCATACGAAGGAACACAAGTTGAAAAACGGAGACATAGTCCCCTTCCGAGAAGAGGTCAAAGACTCAACCCCAATAGTAGTAGACAAATTTGGCCCTTCAAAGAAGCATGACAAAATGGAGGATGAAGAGGAAACAAGACCAAGCAAGATGCAAAGAAGGTT